>NW_010972972.1:3459864-3758745 GCF_000737465.1 Haliaeetus leucocephalus | reverse complement strand
TCGACCTTCTGCCACTCTCCTGTCCTCCTGGGTCTCTCTCTGGGGGGGATAAGCCCAGTGTTGGCCCGTGCTTTTCCTAATCAGGGACCCAGGACTTGGTTCTGCTCTGCAAGCCTTGCTGGGGGACAAGACCCTTCTCCTGTCCCTTTTTCAGCCTCATGACCCTCAGCCTCTTCCAGCTTCTCTGAGTGGCAGGTGAGAAGCAGCCGTCAAGAAGGCGAGTGTCTCCAGCCCTGCGGAGAAGGACTTGTGATATTAATGGGCAAAACATTGGACATGACCCAGGAATGTGCGCTCGCAGCCCAGAAAGCCAACCATATCCTGGGCTGCATCAGAAGAAGTTTGGCCAGCAGGTCGAGGGAGGGGATTCTGCCCCTCTGCTCCGCTCTGGTGAGACCTCACCTGCAGTTCTGCGTCCAGCTCTGGGGTCCTCAGCACAGGAGAGACAGGGACCTGTTGGAGCAGGTCCAGAGGAGGGACACAAAAATGACCAGAGGGCTGGAACATCTCTCCTATGAGGAAAGGCTGAGAGAGAGTTGGGGTTGTTTAGCCTGGAGAAGAGAAGGCTCTGGGGGCACCTTGTTGCAGCCTGTCAATACTTAAAGGGGGCTTATAAGAAAGACAGAGAGAGACTTTTTACGAAGGCCTGTATACAGGTTAAGGGACAACAGTTTTAAACTGTAAGAATGTAGATTTAGATTGGGCATAAGGAAGACATTTTTTATGGTGAGTGTGGTGAGGCACTGGCACAGGTTGCCCAGAGAGTTTGCAGCTGCCCCATCCCTGGCAGTGTTCAAGGCCAGGCTGGATGGGGCTGTGAGCAACCTGGTCTAGTGAAAGATGTCCCATAGCAGGGCGGTTGGACTAGATGATCTTTAAAGGTCCCTTCCAACCCAAATCATTCTACAATTCTATAAAAAGGGGTAAAGTCAGTGCCACTTCCCCATGCAGCCTGGACTTTGCCGTTCTACTCTGCCCTTTGCCTGGTCCATGCACGTCCCTCTTCTGCGCAGTCACACTGCACGAAGGCAGTGGCTGAACATGTCTGCTGTGCTGTCGTCAGAGGTTGTCTCATTCCTGTGCATTGATCTTTGGAGTATGGTGGGTGAAACAAGGGACAGCAGCAGTGTGATGCCCCAGGGCCAGGAGGTGCTGGGAGGCAGCTTTGGTAGTGACACCGCTTATAGGGAGACAAATCCCTGCCTTGCTGCAAAGTCTCAGGTCTGAAAAGAATTGCTGGCCAGAGACCTCATTTAAAAGAAACAAGCTGGGCTCATGGGAAAGAGGAAAGCTTTGTAGATGCCTGGTTTCAACTTCCCCCCGTGGTGCTTTTTATCTGTGCATGAAAAGCTTCTTGTCCTCAAAGTCCCCATGCTGCTTGCCAGGGCCTTCCTTCACCTCTGCCTTTGCTCCCAGTAAGCCGATGTCCCCACCCGTGGCTCTCAGTCTAGACCTCAGCTCCGAGCTGCCTTGAAAGGCCGTCCTGAGGAATTAGAGCTGCAGAGCAGGGGCATGGGCATAACTGGGTGGATGAGAAAGACATTCAGAGGAAGGACAGGACACCTCAGGGAGGATAAGTGAGAACTGGGCTAGAAGTGCATCCTCAGCCAGCGAGGACAACTTGTCCAATGTCTGTCCTCCGTGCTGCTGCAAGGAATCAGGCAGACCGCCTGGACGTATGCAGGTTACTGCCTCAGTGCTGGGTGGAAACACAGGGACACCCACGTCTTGGTGCTCCTGAGTGAGCAAAATTAGTTTTGTTTTAATGCCAGTCACCATCCCTTCCTGTAAGGGCCAGCATTGAGCTTTGCTGTATGTTGGTGCAGCGTTATGATGTGGTTTCTTAGAGAATTACAGCATGGGAAGGAGCTGGTGCTGCTGCAGTGTCAGGCAGAGATACAGGATGTAAATTGGTAGGAAATTAGGGCTCTATCATTCAGGGAACTCCTGGCCTAATGTGAGAATTAAATGAGTGTGTAATGACTGTTCAGTGCACGTTACGTGTTCTCTCTGCCCGGTCACAGATGGTGCGTTTATTATTGCTCTCTGCTATAGGTTTTTCCTCTCTTGTTCGGCCCATAGTGCCCAAAATATTTTTTTCCAGGGTTATTTGACTCATAAAATCCTCTCCAGGCCAGATAAACAATTAATTTAAGGAATAAATAGGGAGTAACACCAATGACAGTATCTAAATACACCAGGGAAGGGGTAAGGTCCTTCGCCTCAGACCCGTCTGCTCCAGGGCCAGCTGTGGGCCTTTGGAGGGAAGGGGGTAACACAGGAAGGTCTGGCCTCAAATTTCTAGGACTGGACTTGAACTTTTCCCATCCAGCTGAATATCCTTCCTCCTAAAGACCAAATGGTATCACTGGAGAGGGCAGGAATTTGGTCCATCAGTCCCCAAAAGAAAATGATGATGAAGCACTAGCAGAGTGCAAAGCTGATGGTCTCTCTGATGGCTTTTCTGCCCTTGGAGCTCAGCTCTACATCAGCTGCTGCTCCATACACCCTGACCTGCTCCATACTCCCTTTTGTGGAGTTCCTCACCTGGGGCTGATGCTGCCAGGACTTACATTGCCATGAGACGTTCCAGGCTCCTGGACTGTGGACAGTGTTCATGTGCTGACAGGCACAGTCTCCAGCAATTTTTTTTAAGATGGCAAGGGGACACACGGGGTTACTGTATTCCTAGAGCTCTCGTCGTATCTCCAGCCACCTGACAGAAGAGACTAACACCCACCTTGCTATAACCTCCTTTCAGGTAGTTATAGAGAGCGATCAGGTCTCCCCTCAGCCTCCTTCTCTCCAGGCTGAACAGCGCCAGTTCCCTCAGCCGCTCCTCACAAGACTTGTGCTCCAGACCCTTCACCAGCTTCGTTGCCCTTCTCTGGACATGCTCCAGCACCTCAGCATCTTTCTTGTGGCGAGGGGTCCAAAACTGAACACAGGACTCGAGGTGCAGCCTCACCAGACCAGGTGGAGCATGTCAGCCTGCCAGTGGCCATCACCGTGGCCCGGGGTAAGTGACTGGAAATGGGGAGATCAGAAAGTCTTGAGGAGAGTTGCTTCTAGCTCTACGGGGACAGCAGGAAACTAGGAAAGATATTTGGGGGGAAAACAAGGTCCAACCTGGGCTTTTACTCTCTGGACTGCTCTTCCAACAGAAACAGGCTCTGGATCTGCTGTGAGCAAGAAGGTGACTGGAACTCTGGGCTTTGTTCTGGGCTTAGGCTTCATCATGGTGGTACTTGTCATCTATCAGAAGAAAAAGAAGGGTGAATTATTCATGAGCTAAGTAGAAACCCATTCTTAATGGGGCTGCAGAGGGATGTTTTAAAGCCTGTAAGGCTTCACTAGAATTTAGATTTACCATGATAATTTCCTTGGGTTCCCAGCATTCAAGTGGGTTTTATATGGTCTAATCCAATATCCGCAGAAGCCAGTGATAGCTTTTAATTTATTTTAACTGATGTTAGATTGGGCTTTCAGTGATGATAAGCCATTTTAGAACTATCATCAGCCGCTGAAAGGTCAGCCCAGTCCTCTGAGATACAGTCCTAGGCTATGGTTATGGTTTCTTATGAGTATCAAATTAGCTACTTCATTCCCAAATGTTTCCACATTGCTTTGTTGCAGACATATTTTGTAGACTCTAGAAGCAAATACATTCATACTTATTTATAGAAGGATTAAATACCTTTCTTTTGAAATTGTGCAGGGGGAAAGAGAGAACATTATCTTCCAGAAAGCTGCATTCTTGTTCTCAAACTGTTGGTTTGCTGAGTAACAGTATCCTATCCGAGCCTTTGCTTTTTCCTTTCTAATAATTTAAGATTATTAGAATCACAAACAAGTACTGGGTAAATGATTGTTGTGTGATATTTTCCGTGGTGCAATGAGGAATATCCCTCAGCTTAATCCTGTACTGTTATTTGTTCCTAAGCAAACTCCCTTAAGCAAGCCAAATCCAATGTAGCCCTTTGCGCCCATCAATTCTCAGCCTATGGGTTTAGGTCACCACCATCAGGAGGACCTGAATTCCTTGCCCACCATCACAAGTAGGGAAGGGAAGGCTTGGTGCTGAAAATGCTGAATCCCCCTTCCTTAGACCCAAACATCAGTTTTCCAGTGAACTACAATGAGAACAGCATACAGATTTGACTATAGGAATCAGTTCTCCAGCCTGCCTAGAGCCTGAGCTTGTTGCACCTGTGTTATTCAGGGCCCTGCATTATCCAAGTTATAAATGCTTTGGGCAGGTCTCCAAGGTCATCTCAGAAACTGGATTCCCCTGCCATAAATCAATCCCCTACCAGAACAGCCTCTGGCAGGGCTGCCGTGGGCTCTCTGAATCTCAGCTGACCCCATGGGTCTTAGCAGCTCTGTGCGGTGGGTTAGCACAGGACCACTGTGCGCTTGGAGATGATGGGGAGAAGGAGAAGGCTTGTAGCTGCTCCAGGACTTCAGAGCAGAGATGCATCCAGTGACTGTTAGGATGAACATGGAAAGCCACAGGAAAAATCATTCGGGGGGGTGAACGTGGGAGACTCTGCTAACAGGAACTTGGAGGAGCTTTTCCTATTCCTCAGTCTGGCTGGCACGGTGACTGGCAATGCTCCAAAGACCATGTGAGAAGTTCCCTGACCCATTTCTGCTCTTTTTTCCCATAGGGCTGCCATGCCTGTCTGCTGCAGCCACAGAGGAAGGCAACACGGAAAGGGACACACTACTGGGTGACTAAGTCCACAGCAAGCTGTGAATCTGTTTCTGTCTCTCAGAGTTAAGAGGAGCTGTCGCTCCCTGCTTTTTTCCAACACTGTTCCCTTTCCTCCTACTATTGCCCACATTAGCAGGGTACTGCCTCTTCCCCTCTCAGAAGAACTGTGAATTTGCAAATTGGCAGGCTTGCAAATTCAAGGATAATCTCAGGGACTGACACCGGGCTATTGAGGTGGACTCTACTCCTGCATGAAGCTGCAGGAGGAAAGCTAGAGCTTTCCAGCCCTGCACCCACCTGGAGAGAGAAGAGGTCAATAAATAATAGTATTTCTAAGGAATGTTTTGTACTTTGAGCTATTTATCTAAGGGTCTGAAAGGATTTAATAACTGAGAGCTAATTAAATGTACTAATTAACCCAGTGTTTAATCTCAGCTCTTTGCTAGCTTTCTGTGCTGCTGAAGCAGACGTAGTCCCATATATCATGACATCCAGCCACTTTGCTTAATTGTGATTCCTCTGCCCATGGTGCAGGCACTCAGCCGCTAAGGTGATGAGAGGAACACGAAAGCCCACATACAGGAGAAAATTAGAGGGGCGAAGCCAGTCCTGTGTGACTAACAACCTGTGAGATTATTTCTGTGAAGAGGATATTGACAGTCTAATTTGTTTCCCCTCCCCATTATCACTGGTTTGTTCTCATCGACACCACTGTTTTGCTAAGGGGGATGGGAACAATCTGCTTCTGGGCACATGATGACAAAATGGCCATGTTATTCCTTGCTCCCATCCTTGTCACCATGGCTCCGAGCTGCTCTGCTACAACCAGGAGGAGGAGGAGGCTGCTCATTTTCTCTTCTCACCACACTTCCCCATGGACTTGCTTTTCTGTGAGGGTTTGTACTGGTGCTACTGGTACTATTGTGGTGTACAACCCACACAGCCAACTCTTAAATCTCCATGAGCTGTTTTCTCAGTGCCACAGAAGAATGGACATCTGAAGTGACCACCCTGTATTGGGTTTGCGTGGCAAGGTTTTGGTAGCAGGGGGGCTACAGGGGTAGCTTCTGTGAGAAGCTCCTAGAAGCTTCCCCTACATCTGATGGACTCTGGGATAATATATTTAAGAAGGGAGAAGAACTGCTGTGCAACAGTGATCGGAGAAGAGGAGTGAGAATATGTGAGAGCACCAGCCCTGCAGACCCCCAAGTCAGTGCAGAAGGAGGGGAGGAGATTTTCCAGGCATCAGAGCAGAGATTCCCCTGCAGCCCATGGTGATGAAGACCACGGTGAGGCAGGCTGTCCCCCTGCAGCCCAGGGAGTTCCATGGGGGAGCAGATCTCCACCTGCAGCCTGGGGAGGACCCCACGCCGGAGCAGGGGGATGCCTGAAGGAGGCTGGGACCCTGTGGGAAGCCCACGCTGGAGCAGGCTCCTGGCAGGACCTGTGGCCCAGTGGAGAGAGGAGCCCACGCTGGAGCAGGTTTTCTGGCAGGACTTGTGACCCTGCGGGGGACCCACGCTGGAGCAGTCTGTGCCTGAAGGACTGCAGCCCAGGGAAGGGACCCACGCTGGAGCAGTTCATGGAGGACTGTGTCCCGTGGGAGGGACCCCATGCTGGAGCAGGGGACGAGTGAGGAGTCCTCCTCCCCCTGAGGAGGAAGGAGCGGCAGAGACAACGTGTGATGAACTGACCCCAACCTCCATTCCCTGTCCCCCTGCGCTGCTGCTGGGGAGGAGGGAGAGAAAATCGGGAGTAAAAAGTTAAGCCCGGGAAGAAGGGAGGGGTGGGGGAAGGTGTTTTAAGATTTAGGGGGTTTTTAATTTCTCATTACCCTACTCTGATTTGATTGGTAATAAATTGAAGTAATTTTTCCCCAAGTCAAGTCTGTTTTGCCTGTGATGGTAATTAGTGAATGATCTCTCCCTGTCCTTATCTCGACCCATGAGCCTTTCATTATATTTTTCTCTCCCATGTCCAGCTGAGGAGGGGAGTGATAGAGCACCTTTGGTGGGCACCTGGTGTCCAGCCAAGGTCAACCCACCACAAACCTAGAGCCAGCTCAATTCAGCAGTAGATCAGGAGCAATGTGACATTCCTTTTTCCAGGCCTAAATAATTCCTCCTGGTTCTGGAGATGTGGGGTACCCTGGAGCAGGTTGGTGGCTTGGTGGATTGTGGTGGGCCCAGGAGAAGGTGTGCTCCACAGGAGAAACAGAGACAGAAGAGTCACAAGATCCAAAATCCTGGCACATCATGAAGACTGTCATTCTGAGACACACTCCTTGTGGATGCAGTATTTAGTGGGGGACAGCTGAAATCCTGTCATTGCTTCTTCTCACAGCTGGCATGAAAAATGTGCTTGGGAAGCTACCAAGAACCACGGACTACTCATCCTGGGGCAGAATAATTGCCCTCAACAGCACTATTTAAGCCAGTGGCTTCAGTTTGCTGCCAGCAGTAACTCCATCTACACACTTTTTATTTACTGCTACTAATATAAACATGGGATGGAGGTGAGCTTCTCTCAGGCTCATGACCTCAACTTGAGGTCACGACTCCTTCTTTAGGAGCTACTAATTCAAATGTGGTTGCAAATGAGTCCGCGAGAGCACGGGGTCATTAAATTAGCTGGGGAAACAGGCTGCAGTGGGGGGATGCAGCAGTCACCTTCATTGGAAATCTCCAAGGGAAAGCCAGGCACGGATCTCTCCGGGATGTCTTAGGAAAATGAATCAGACCTGCCAGGATGTGAGGAGAGGGGGGAGACGACCCACCGGGGGCTTTTTTTCTGAACTGAACAAGCAAACGATTTTACGAAACCGGCAATCCCCCAGTGTCTCCTTGCGCAGCCCTATGCAGCCGGCGGAGGAAATTGGTAACTGTACCCAGCAAGCCTGTTTTTAATTAACAAATAATTATCTACAAATTGCTGTAATTATTGCCTTGGATTCCAGAGGATGGGGACGTTAGCACAAGATGAGCACAGTTTCCTTGCGAGTGAAATATTTTCCCTGCCTTATCTCCAGTGCCCTGCTGCTGTGAGGTTTGGGGACTCGGCAGCGCTTTCCTTTCGAGAAAGTGATAAAACAGCTCAGGCTGCCTGGAAGGGGAAGCGTGGTGGAAAAGGCACCAAAGGGAGGGCAGATTCTTGTGTTTATTGGGTTGTCTACCCTCATGCTGGAGTGGTTTGGGTGATGCCAATTAAGACATAAACCCCAGCACCGAGTGCCAAGAGGAGGGTGCTTGCATGCCGGTGAGCTGGAGGAGCAAAATGAGCGTCCTGGTTTGCAATCTTTCAACGAGGAGGGGATAAAACTAGGTTTGTAAAAAGGGGGTTAGCGTTAATTCAGATCAAATGGAGAGCATGGAGCTGCCCTGAGCCTTCAGGACTGAGGGGTGCCGGCCTGGAGAGGATGCAGCACCGGCTATAGCCTTCTGGACCACATTTTGGAGGGAGGGTGGTGCGCACAGAGCCCTTCCACCACTTTTCCTTCATGCTCTGCTGTCAAACCTCATGGTGGATATCCACAGCAACCTTTTTTTCTGGTTACAGCGTGTCTCCCCTGTGGTAGCCTAAGTACTAACACACAGGGATGTTTATTGTCCTGAAGGGCTTATACCCTTTCAACAGGTCTAACGGGAAAATCCACCATAGTTTGCAGGGAAGGCACCGAAAGATTGTGACGTGTCCCGAGGTGGATGGGCAACATGCTGAAGAGTTCCCAAGCCCAAACTTAAGCCTTGCTCAGCGAGTTTAATTTCTGAATCCTGCTGCCTCCCAAGAAACGATGCCCTTTTTTCTGTCACTTCTAAGCGATTCCCCTAAATGATGCCGCTCGCTGCCAGGGTTTCCATGACAGCCTCTGCTTCAAGCAACCGGGGCACTTTTTATTATTCATCTGTGGCATATTTACCTGAGGTGAGCTGCCTGTGTCATGCGCCGCTGCAAAAAGTTGCTTTTGTTTAACGCGTCTTTCCACTTCTCCGTGCAGATGTTAACCATTTTGGGTTGGGACAGTACCTTCCAAGGTGATGTAGGGTTCATTGCTGACTCTCGCAGCATCCCTTTGGCTGTAAGAAAATCCCTTCTCGGCAAAGAAATGTTGTGGCTCCTTGCTGCGGAGGAGAGTAAATAACAGGGCAAGCTGAGACCTTGGCCTTGCCCTCACTCTCAACTTGCCTTTACCAGTGGGACAACATAAAAGCCCTTAATCCTGCTCAGAAATATCCCACTTGTCCTGAAAATACAGACACGGCAGCTGATTTTCTGCTACTTTCTGGGGTAGCAGAAGGAATTTGTTTGGATGCATGAACCTGTGTTGCTGGTGATGCCCAATGTGGTCCCCAGCATTGGCCGGTCTCGAGGAGCTTCGTGCTCTTCAGACCCCCTGAGGTTTAAGCTCCTGGCATGAATTCATCCTTTCAGAGCTCACATCGGGACCTCAGCAGGCATAGAAAGGCGTTTCTCAATCATTTCAGGGCTTGTTGTCGAGCTTTGCTTGCCAACTGTGTGACCGAAAAATTACCTGCTGTGAAAGCTGAGTCTTTGCCCTTAGCATGGTGCCCTAGATGCTGGGACCTTGTTGAGCATCCATAATGTTCCTGACTTATTCAAGGCATGGCTATACCTCAAGTATGTGACTCTAGCAGGAAAACAAAAGAAATTAGACCGCGCTTCAGTGTTAGAATCAAGAAGTGGCTTTTTTTATTTTTAAATACATACCCCCTCCCACGCACTGTGGCCTTTAAATAGATGGTTTCTAATGAATGGAAATAGTTCATGGGCAAAGAAGCTGTTGCAAGAAATGATTGATTGTACTTAATATTTTATTTCCAAGACTTAAAAGGAAATCTCTGAAATATCCTTTGGCAGGTCTGTGAACCTAATGGAGTGATTCATAGAGATACAGAAGGAACCAAGAGCCTGTTACCAGCAGAGCAGGACAGCGCTGGTAGTGTTTCATACCCACTTTTGCAACACGGCTGAAGGGTACTGTGGGGGAAAGGCAAGCAAAGGCAAAATTCAGATTCAGTTGCTTCAGCCCTGCTGACAAGAGAAGAACTAAGCCTTTCTAACCACTATGCACCCATAGTATTTAAAAAGTAGGGGGAGGAAACTGGCTTTTTGTCAGTGAAACCTGAATTTTCTTTGAAATGGGAGTATCTGCTGGCTACTGGGCCCAGCATCTCTGACGTGTTTTATGCCACCAAGCTTTAATGCCTTTGGATAGTTCCCATGGGAAACCAGGATCCTGTTGTGCTACTGGGCTACACTGGTGAAACAACTTGTCCTAAATCACACAAAAGGTCAAGGTCACGCATGGGATTTGAACTCCGACCTTCTGATGTCTCGTTCTGTGCACGCACCATCAGCTCTTGTTTTTCTCATGCCTCATTTCACTCCAGATCGTTTCTGCTGCCTTCAACCTCTCCCAGCTGCCAGTGATGCTCTTTGCTGCCTCCAGCGTGTCCCCATAGGGGACATGTCCCCATACAGGACATGTCTCCAAAAGGCTGGAGGAGCTCCTTGCTCCATGTGAAGGAAGAAGCCACCTCGTGTTCAGCTGCTCTGTGGGATGGCCAGTTTGAGTTTTTCCCCTGCAAAATCAGCAAAAATGAGGATAGGGATAACAAGGTTTCAGGAGAAATGCTGACCTGTTCTCTGGGTGAGTGTCACCTTCCAGTTAAGGGACAGCCGCCATCTCACCTAACTCTAGAGCGCTGCCATGCAGATGTCTACATCTGAGCTGTTGTTCACATTCCCTCTATAGCTGATGGAGACAAATAAGCTCCTCTAGGGAGCAAGATGTCCCATCCTGAAGTAGACATCTAAAATAGCCTAGGTGCGTGCTCACAGGAGGGTCTGTGATGGCAATCTATCTCAGATGGCGAGATCTCATCTCCTAACTCTCATGGTTAGGAGAGATGTACCCGTCTGAGGTATGTTGGCTGTATGCAATGCTTGAGGAGTTACAGCAATCCTGCAATGCAAGGGGGGAATATCTTAAAAACCATCTCAGCTGGCTCTGCGTGTACAGGTGAGAACTCACTGCTGCTAGTGAGCTCCAGGTGTTCAAAACATACAGTTTTCTGCTTCCCCATCACAACCTGCACGGGCATTTCTTTCATCCCAAGATTTTCCTTTTTTTTTTTCCGGCTACTTCTTCCCTTTTGTCACTAGATGACAGCAGAGGTCTCATAACATCACGCCAAGGACTGCTCTGAACCCAGGGCAGGTACAGCTTCTGTACCAGGCAGTTCATGGCTGGGACAGCCTGCTGGGTGTCCCAAATCATCCTGATGACTTTTAACAAGTCTTTATCTACTTATTTGTCTGGCAGATCATGTACAAATACAATATTTAAGTCAAACTTCCACCTTTTGTGTGGAGCTACTTGTGTGCATTTTCCTGCTTCATCACCTCCATCGCCCCCGTCCTATTTTTAAGAATTTCTCTCACACCTACTCGATGCCGTTTGTTTTAAATTAGGCTTGTGCTCTCCAAAAATGGATGCTATCCCTCATTTAATCCAACAGGAGTGCTCACAGGTACAGGCAACTGGAACACCCTCCAGCCCTGTACAACTGTCTCCTATACAACACCTGCAGACACAGTGCTGAGCTCCCGAGGAATAGGTGGCTCCTGGGAGGAGGATTTCTGTGATAATTGGGAATTGGCACCTAAATATAGGCATAAATACTTTAGGCAGGATGGATGGATGGATTTTAGTGTGTGCAGTAATTACTTCTCCTCGGTGGAATATAGGCCAGATAATTGAGAGAGTTAGATAAGGGGTGGAACGGGGGATTTTTTTAAAGGAATTCTTTAGTTATGAATGATTCTGTTATCAGGAATACCCTTACCAGGTGCAGATAACAAGGAAAAGGCTAGGGGTTTTGACACGAGTCAATCAAATAGGTGATTTCTGTACCTGGGATGCTGCGAAGGGGGCTGATTCTAGCAGAGAGCTCTGCATGAGTGCATGGACCTTGTCTGATGATTAACTGAACCAGGTCTCTGATCTGTACAAAGGTATTCTGTGGGGAGGATATGATCTATGCTCTTAGGAGAGGCCAGGACACTTTAGGAGACATTCTGTGTGATTTATTCATAGCTTCATAGGAGATTCTGGGACAATATTTCACAAGGAGGATTTTCATTACAAAATTCTCAAACCTAAATCCCCCACAGCAATCTTCGGTGCCTGCGGCTCTTGGGCATGGTCCAGGATTTTGTCCTTGTCAAAACCAGAGCAGAGGAGATACTGAGACCATCTGAATCTTTCAGATATTGCAAAACTAGAAAACATATTTCAAGTTTCTTGTCAGTGACTAGAAGAAGCTTCCACGTTGTTTCCTATAGATTGTGGTTGTCGCCTTTGTTTTTCCTGCAGTATAATATTTACTCTCAAAGGTAGTGATAACCTACAGATACTGGTAACCCTTTATGATCCGTTCTTGGCCCTCTGCTCCTATTGACTTGAACCATGCACAATCACAGCCCTAAAGAGCTGTTGTAGTGCATTATGATGGAAAACTCAAACAGTCAGCATTTTCATTTCTGATCACTCTTGTCTCCAGCCTACAGCTGGATGAAGGAGAGCAGATGATATTGTTTCTTTGGTGTCACACTCTAGTTGTTTCTGATGGTGGAGATGGAGGTTTCTAGGGAATGATGCCTCCCAGTTCATTGTAGTCATCTAAATATTAGGCAGTCAAACTGAGCTGGCAGGATAGGATCCCTGTATAACAAAACAGCTGGGTAGATAACTCCCCCAAATGGTTCTGCTCTTCCCAAGATGTATACCTAAAACAGGAGTTAGGAGGTGTCAAGAGAAGCTTGCGTCTCTCTGTTGACCATGAAGGGAAAGCTTAGATGAGTCACTTTTAGACTAGTTGCTGACACTCAGGTGAGATGAAACCCATCCCTGGGAAGAAAAAGCTCAGAGATCTCTTGCTGTGTGTCCTGAGCAGCCCAGTGTGTGTCCACCTGAATCCCATGGAATAGGTCAGGGTAGGGTAGGGTAGGGTAGACAGGAGGGAAGAGGAGAGGAGGGGATGGCATAGACAGACTAAGAAAGGTATTTAAGCTCCTGCAGCTATAGGTAGGTGGAATATTCATAAACAACAATGCAGATACCTCATTCCCACAGAAGTCACTGGTTACACTTTTTCCCCGATGTCACATGCTTTATCCTCAGATTTGGGAGCTGCCCTGTTCCTAGGAGACATGGCTCCAGTGGAGCTGATGGATCACGGGGAGAGCCTGGCTGTGTTTGGGAGCCGGCCCATCCCCAGCAGAGGACCTTGAACGTTGCTTGACATGTCCCAGAGCATGAAGCAGTTCCTATGTGAACCAGCTAGGATCTGTCCATCTGTTTCATGTCCTGTTTTGGAAACTGTGAATCAAGGTAAAATCCAGCCTGGAGGTGACAAGTATCTAGGTCACCCTGGCCATGTCCACAGCTGGCAGAGTGGCAAAGGGAGGGGAGAAGGGTGATGCTTGCTGATGAATCAGAGCTGAAAGCAGACCTTTAGAGACACTGGTACAGCCTGAATGTTATAGATCAGCTACTGCTGACCTAAAACCTTTACCTTGAGGTTCAAAGGATGACTTCTAAGCCTTGTTACTGCAGTTTTGGGACTAAAAGGGGTCCTGAGAAGCCCCCACAGGCTGAATCTCAGGAGAAACAGCCCGCAGTTAGGCAGCTACGTGTCTATGGTACCAATCTAGCTTTTAAATCAGGAAACATCTGCCCCAGCAGTGATTTGATTTTATGCAATGTGTCTCATGCTACTGTATTGCTAAGCATGTCACTAAATCCTTGCACATCAAAGGAACGAAGTAAATCAAGCAAAACTGCATAAGCCACATTACAATTCAGTTTTGGCAAAAGGTGCTTAGACAACCCTGGAGGCTGCAGTCCTCTAGCTAGCAGCAAAACTCACATAAGCCCAGAATCAGTGCAGTTTTTCCTGTGCCACGAGGCAAAAGGCTTGCAGCTAAGATTGGATTATGAACTGGCCTGGAGTCAAGTGATCCAGAGATCTAGTCCTGAGTTTGATCATAATTTTCTAGGTGGATTGAAGCATTATACTTAACCTTTTTGTGCTTCCATTTCCTGGTCCATATTTTTTTTCCCCTCATCTTCCATGGGGGAGATGAGGATTAATTAGATAAAGCTGTGCAGTGGAGACCAAAAAGCTTTGCAATTGTTAAAGCAAAGGTTTACCATTTGCTAGGCCAGCTCACTCTCCTCCTTACCTGGGAGTCAGTATTGCAGTGGCGAATTTGACCACAATATTACTGTTAATATTCACTATTTGTACTCCTGACCCTACGAGCACTGATGCCTTTTGCTGCTTTGTGGGTGCTGGTAGGAAAAGGAAATGGTATTTTGGAAGCCCAGCAGCTATCTCACTCCCTGGGGCCACGTTCTAACATGAGAGCTGTCATTCACCGACACACACTGAGACAGAAGTCCCTGGGACAGGTTACTAATTTGGGTCTGATGGGTGACAAGTGTGGGCAGACTGCGTGAGGGCTGGGTAGAGACCACCCCGGGCCGTAGTGGAGAGGATGCTGTGGTGGAGAAGATTCAGTACAGAAAGTGGTGTGACAGAATGATGGGCTGAGCATCTCACCACTCCCTCCACTGATGTTGAAGGAAGCCTAGGAGGCTGGCTTAGACTAGATGCCCACTACTAGATGATTTGCATTAAGTCAATGGAGGTCTAAGGCTCATTGCATTGCCTAGGTGGAAGCACTTAGTGCAATACAGAGGCCATGGGGTACCTGGGACATCCGAAAGAGGGCTGATAGGTCTGACACAGAACCTATGAGACACTTGTGGACTCCTGGATTAGCAACTGGAGACCAGGTGGGACACCAGAGCATCTCAAATGCACTGAACACATATGCGTGGGCAGCTAAATAGAGCTGCTAGTCAATACACCCCATGGAGACTGGGAAGCAATTCAGCCTGTATGGAAGCAGACACTTAAATCTGCACGGCTCAGTTGCTCTCCTGACCCCACAAGTGCCCTGACTAGCTCTTCATGTACTTCAGCAGGAACTCATACACGTGGCTAATGTGGACACCTGCAGGTAGATACCTGTGTGCAGAGCTGAAACCAACCTCTGGGTTCCTTCGAATTCAGATCCTCCAGCAACAGTGCTGAGATCCTCCACAGAAGAAAAGAGAAATAAACTCTGGAGGCTGACCATATTTCCCACAGCAAAAGGAGGTGGGAGCAGGGTTCTCAGGGGGTTTGTTCTTGCCCCCAGATAGGTTCCCATTTGAGACTTTTCAGGTCAGGAGGGTTAGGGAATGCCCAATCCCTCCTGCCCAGAGCGCTTTGTACTGTAATTCCCCAGATTTCTTCTCTTCCTGCCTGAAGTCCTCTGCATCACAAATCTAACACAGAAACTCAAGGCCTCTATTCCAGGTGTCCCAAGACCTCTTGTCCCATACCAACTCTCTACTCTTCTTTTTGCCATAACGGACTGATAATCATGTCTGTCCCACAATAAATGCACTACAGTCACCGATGTCATTTAACATGGGTAAAGTCAAACCCAGTTACAATGACTTTTGGTCACTCCTGGACTGGAACATGTTGACATTTATAGACCACCATCCCTATACAGAACATCACACAAGAAACAAATGCAATGCATCTCCCAGGGACCTTTTTCTCTAGAGAATCGAGATACTTTCCAGGCGCCTGGTAACAGTACAAAACAGTCTGCTATTAAAATTCAAAAGCAAGAAAAATAGCCCTTCCCCGCAGGCTTTCTTTCTATGAAGCATTTCTGATAAGAATCCAGAGACTCTGCAAAGGCCTGGCATACGAAATCCAAATTATATAGCTAGCATTCCCCACTTTAGAAGTGGCTGTGTGAAGCACAAAATCCCTTTGCAGTTCCCTCTGGTGATGAGAGGCAGCTCCTTATGTTCAGACCGCTCCTCTCAGCACGCCTTGGGCTGAAGACCTGCAAGGCTTGTAGCCCAGGAGCTATCTCTCCTTCCCGTGGTCCTCCCGGCTCAGGGGACAGCCCATCTCCTACATCCTTCAGAGCATGGTGAAGGGTCCACAGGCAGAACCACCTTCTTGGTTTCTCCAGCCCGCTGGAAACACCCTGGGAGCGCGTCTATCTTTCCATCCCCATCTCTGGAACCTTCCCGCTGACATCTGAAAGGGCACGTCTACAACTACACATTTTGGGCTATTTTGTCATGGGGATAGGTTAAAAATGAGTCATGGTCATTTTCATGAATTACTCGCACAGCTGAGTTTTTCCACACAGTGAGCCATTAAGAACCCATAGGTGGAAAAGATAATTATGACTGGTGTAAAGCTGTGCCTAATTTCCCACTCCATAAAGGGGAGACAATAACTCCCTTTCCTCATGGAGGTGTGTGATGATTTAATCACAAGGGGAGCTCTGTATTTATAGATTTTAAAGACACCACTATGATTATACAGTCCCACCTTCTGCATAACAAAGCACAGAGAACATCAGCCATTAATGTCTGTGTCAAGTTCATAATTTTTGCTTGAGTTTGTAGCACATCTCTTAGAAAGGCATTCATGGGACCAATCTGAATGTGTGTTTGTCAAGTTAGGAACCCCATTTTCTATGTTGACTTACCCACAGCATTGTAATTTTCATTTATAAGTTCAACTTGGGAGTAGAATATCCATTTTGTGTTATCTGTTGATTTTATACTTACAGCCCATTCACTGCAAGGTCGGAGAAATGTCAGCCAGTCAGTGCCCTGATCAGAGAAAGAGTCTGCCACATCCCTGAGAGATCGTCACAGAGAAATTGTGGATATAACTATGTATGTCCCTGGCACCAGCTGAGCGATATGGCAGAAAATGTTCTTCCTTGAGCTGTGAATGACATCAGGAACTATTGCTCTTTGCAACTGGATGGATCTATGGGTTTAGCCCATCTAATTTGTCATTTGCTTTACGTTTATGTACCAAATTACAAAGGACAAAGGTTTTACTTTGTATTATTCCCAAGAAAGTGAAGATAATCTTTATGTGACGATCTCATGAATAAGCATAATACTGACTGGGATCTCTTTGTAGGAATGTACGTAGATGGGCCAAAATCAAATTTATAGGAAAGGTACACCCATGCGGCTGCGAGTCCAGTTTAACAGACCATAAGAATACATTTAGTGAAAGAGCTGTCTCTTGAACTAAAATGGTTTCCATATGGTGAAGAACCTTGTTATTTTGAGAAATCAGTTTAACCTGCCATGTTTCAAAGGAGGTTCAGTTTTGTTACTTGGCGATGTGACAGGCAGTACTGTGTTGTCCCTCATCACAGGATTTTGCTCTTGCAAAAGTGTTGCTAATGTAGCCTAAAGTTATTTTTCTTATTCTGTTGGACGTGAGATCACTGTCATAAATTTGAGGATGTTTTGCTCCCCTATTCTGCATGGGAGGAAGGGATGTGCTTCCTGATGGGACACATGGAGAAAATGAACCTGTGACTAGCTGTGAGAGGATGTAGGGCTCTGAAGATAAGTTTATCCTTTGTCACATGCAAGAAAGCTAATCTGAAGACATAGATGCTGGTTGACCTCTGAAATGCCAACAAGGTCTGGCCCAGGGCGACAGCATCCTCTAAAGCCTTCAGTTATTTTGTGAAGACTGTAGATCTCTAGTGCTTTCTAAAAGTAACATGACATGATAAAAAAAAATTCCCATGCCAAATTTTTTTTTTTTCCTTTCTTTTGCTGATCATTGTGTCCTCTAAAGAGTGAAACTAGGAGCAGATAGGCTCAGTGAGGTGGGAGTCAGGGGGAAGGTGGGGAGGCTGAATGCAGAGTGCTATGCCTGGAGGAAGGACTGAGATGTAAGGGCTGTGCCTGGAGCATCTGCCCCAGGGACCCAGAGCCAGGAGGACCAGCTCGAATCCACACCAAAGATGCTATGAGGAGCCTTATGATAATTCTTTTTGCAGGATTTCATTTTTGCATCTACTTTTGGTGACCTTCCTGACGTCACCAACACACACCAACTCATGATTTAAAGACTCCAAGTTTTGGAGAAGCTGCTATATTCCTAGGTAGGTCATTTCCCAGGAAACCCGTAGGAAAATCACTCCATATTTCCATCTGAACTTTCCTTCTGGTTTGACTGCAGTGTCTAACCACCAGATGTCATTGCTCCTTTGTCCCAGGCATGAAAGCTGACTTGAACATAATCAAACAGGGGCACTCTGCTAATGCTAATCACAAAATACACACTCAGTAGCTCTTTTCCACCAGTAGTCAATTAGAGGACAATATTACCTGCAGGACGTACCAGGACTGATAATAGCAAGGTCTACACCTGGAAGAAAAAGGATGTACTCCTTAGAGGGCCAGCTCACAGTAATAGGTGAAGAAATAAAACCAATAAGGCCATGGAAGCAAAGAGAGGTTTATGAAGCAGGTGGACATTTTTATGGAGAAAAATGGAATTAAGGGACATGGTGGCAAATCAGAGAGGTGGGGCTGAGGCCCACAGAAACTAAAGAGGCAGAGGAGAGGGGAAATAGCATTTTCTTGTTCAGTTGTTCCCTGTCTCCCTTTTAATGCCGAGGAGAAAATGTTCCTCGTGGGAAAGTGTTTTACACAACTTCATGGAAGAGCCTAAGATGGCCGCAGCTTCGGCTCGTAGATGTGGGCATGGTTGCTGCTAGAAATGTCTCACTCTGCTGTCCTGTCTCTTGGCCAAGAATGTGGCACCACTGCTGTGCCTCTGGGCTGTGGGATGCTCACCTGGCAATCAAAAAGTCATCTTTTTTGCTTTTCCCTCCACTCATCAGCATCCTTAAGTGACACAGGCTTCCTCCCTCAGCTCCAGACCCTTCCCATACCTTAATGTCTGCTTGAAAACACACGGCACCAATTTGAAAGAAATGTTGAAAATCAAGGGTGATGCTTTTAGCTTTTCATAAGGATCTAGAACATTTGACCTATTTTCCTCCCAGTTGGTTACTTCTCTCCTTTTAATAAATCAAATAAAACTGTAGGAGCACTGCATTTCATCTTGTCTAGACTGTTATATTTAATCTCTTGAGTAGGTGGAGGTAGGTGTGTGTGGAGGGGAAGCCTGAAAACATGAGAGATGACTCTCTTAAGCTCTTCTGATTTCACAGAAAGTTGCCAGACAGGACTTTAATTAGGGCCTATCAAAACCAATCAGGAAAAGAAAAGGTTTGTCAAGTTGTTAGCTGCCACTAAGCTTTTTAGAGTTTGTAGGTTTTGGTTTTTTTTATTTTGCATTGTGCACAAATTTATTCATCCTAACGATTTTACAGCTGTGCTCCCTTGCTTACAGTGCATCTCTCTGCATGAGAAACCTCTTCTATCATCTTTGCCGCTTGCTCAATTGCTAATTTTCCTGCTGGGATGGGCAGGAGCACTCAGGCATTGCCAGGGTAGAGATTAGATATTCACTTTGCACTTTTTTTTCTGGTGCTAAGAACATTTTACTCATGTGCTGATAACGCCATTATTTCTGTTTCATCTGCAAATAAGTTTGGAAGTCAACAGTCCTCAGTATTCACTTAGTGATGTAAAACACAAGCATGACAAATAATCATATTATATAGCCTGTTAGGGAAAGAAAGGGAAACCAGCACAATTTTAAAAGGAAAATTAGAATGGTTTTTTAGGAGCTTTCAGTGGAAAAGCTTTTTCCCCCATTTTTAATTCCACAATGTGGTTCACATTATCTGTGGAATTCTCCGTTCTGTTTGTTGGGTTTTTAGAGATTTCAGTCAATAGGGAGTGATTCAAATATTGAAAGTTAAGATCATCTTGAAGTGTTTTGCTGGATCAGAGCTTTCATTATCAGGATACTGGTCACACCAGCTCTGACATCCGGGAATATTTCTTGTTCAAAAAACACAATTTAAAATAAAATTGTTAACTTTCGTGTCTAATACAGCTGCTGAAGGAAAATATATGACAACTGGAGGCTGTAAAAACAGAGTAGGATCACTGAACACATCTGGAAATACTTTAATTACTGCACATTCAACTTTGAACTACTTGGTTCCTATGTAAACATAAGACTAGTAATTAAAGTACAAGACTTAGCTCATGTGGATTGCCATCTTTTAACTACTGATTTGGAGGAGGGAGGGGAAAGAGAAGGGGTAATTTTACATTTGTAGATTTTAAGGCCAAAAGGGCTGTTAGATGTGACTGGATGTAGAGCAGACTGATGAATTCCACCCTGTTGCTCCTCTTTTGAGCCCAAAACCTGGTGTTGACTAAAGCATATTTTCCTGAAAGACACTTAATCTTGGTAGGAGAACATCAAGTAATGACGTTACACCTTGGAGAGTAGAGGGAGTACTTATTTAATGAGTTTTAAGAAAGCATAAAAATAATTAAAATCTTTTCAAGTCCTTTTTTGAAACAGCCGAAGGATGTATGACATTTTAATTTGATTTGCAATAAAAGTTACAAAAAGCCATGGTTTCATCTGTAATTAATTATATATTTAATTTAAGATGTGTTAATAAAAAAAATGGAGGTTTAAAGGATATACAGTTAAAAATCGGTTGACTTGGTAAATTATTCTGAGGAATTACTTCAAATAAGTTTGAATTCACTGACTTGCCATGAAACCTTGTGCATTTGGCTCAAGATGATAAATTAACTGCGCTGTAAAACAGCTTTAAACATCTTTTTGCTGCATTAAGGAAGCTGCATGGAGATACAAGTATTTTTTTGCAGAGTATTAGGGGGTGCCTTATCTGCTGGCCACCATTTTGGGCCAGCAAGTCCTTTCTGTCAGCTGGTGGCTGGGCGGTCTGTGTGAATGCAGCCAGCTCCACAGCGCGTGCTTCAGCTCGCAGCAGACCACCACTGGGCAGCGTGAAACCAGTGCCAAGCTGCAGATGATGATGGTATTGCAGAGCATTGCCCAGCTCATCTTGAAATGCTGCACACTTTGGCTTTTCTGGATTTGCTTCTGTGCTCAAAGGATATCTCTATGGGATAGAGATGTGGAAGCTCCATGAGATGCTTTCACCAGGATACTCATGATCTAGCTTGCCTGAAGAGAGGTCTCTGGGTATTTAAGACTGGACCAATCCCTCCTCTAAATGTTTCTTCTCTGTTCGCTGTGGAAGATGCCCAAGTAGCTAATTATGACCACCTGTCTAATTTTTTGATGATTACAATTACATGAGTGAAATGATATTCCTCATGGCTGACATATTGCCTGAACAGATATGCCCTTTGGGTGCACCACAGCACAGCTAGTCCATCTATGGCTAAAACCACGGCAAACTCAGGGTGGGCAAAGCCAAATGGGCATTCTAGGCATAAAAGCAGCAAGACTTTTATGAGTCAGATTGTCCTTGGAAAGTCAGGACTGAACAAGCCAGGGAGCCTGGACTGATGTCCCAGCACTGCACTGTATTGCCAGGAGAGATGGAAAAACCTGTAAAAAGCCTGACTTCTGCATTTTCTTCTCCGCCTGCCTTTTTTTGCCTTATGGAGTCTAATGTAGAAAACTTGAAAATTTGGGGAAATGCAGAAAAAACACTTTATGTGAAATATAATCTTCAGAATAAAACCTGGAAATTTTTAGAGTAACTATTATGATATTACTGCTACTGCACTTCTACCTCTTACTAATAAATATTCCCAGTGATGTCAGTGTATATCAAAATGTATAATATTAATGGTAATGATTTCCACAGATTTTAGACTTTACTACTGATACTTCACAGTGCTTTGTTATACTGAATTATACTGAATATATATAATGATGCCATTTTTCCCAAGCTTTCCTCCTGAATGATGAAGATTTTCATCTCCATTTGCATGACAATATGAGTGGATGTAACATTTCTTTTTTTGCAAGTCAAAAATATTGATGCTTTTTATTTTTAAGTTTGTAATTTCCCTACCTATTTTATCAGTATTTGTAAAGATAAAACATATATAAGCACTTTAGTATGCAGCACTATTGTATGTATGGTGTGTATTTGTCATTACTGGGAAGCAAAGAATTGAGTTGAATAGCTCCATCAAAATTTTTATGTGATATATAGTGATAAAGGATATATTGTTTATTATGAAAGAAATTAATAAAGATGGGTTTCAATAAGGTAAATATCACCGTAGATTTATTTATTTGAAATTTCAAGGGAATGTTTAAAAAATAAATTCATGGATATTTGGAATTTAAATTTTTGCTCAAGTTTCCTTCTGCAATCACGGGCTTAAAAAACTGAGCAGCGATTTGTCACAAGGTGATGGAAAGAATCAGGAGCTAAGCGTAGGTTATAGCAAGGAGAAGAAGGGGCATTGGAGAAAGGACTAAAGTACAAACAGCAGTGAGCTGCAAAAGAAGCAAACAGGGAAGGTGGGAGGATGGAAAGGACTTGGTGCCCATTTCCACAGACACTTGTTGCAGAAGACACAAACAACAGGAGACATTCAGTGACATTCATGGGTAGATCTTCCTCTGCAGCTGCTAAGACTTTACCTTTCAGAGCGTAATCTCACGCTACAGGATTTCTCAAAGCCAAAAGGTGGGGCTGCTGAGGAGTACCAGCCTCTCCCCCTGCATCCCAGTGGTGGCAGATCCACCTGGACATCGGTGTTACTGGGAAAGGGTTTTCATATTGCGATATCTCGTTGCATATCTCATTGGCTGGACTGCAGAGAAGTTTTTGCAGCTCCTCTTGTACCATGTCTCTTGTGTGTCTCGAGGAGGTCTCTCCAGCTTGCATGGTACAATATTGTTGCAAAAGTGTGAGATATTGTAAAGTTATGCACTCAGAAAAACCAGTCCTAATTGTAGATATACAATGATAGGCTCTGAGCTGACTGTCACCTCTCAGGGCTGAAATGATAATAAAAATTTCTAGAGAAAGCATCACCTCAATGTACAAGAGCTGTCAAAAAAAAAAAAAAATCAAATTGAATCTTAGGAACTGTTAGGAAAACAATACAGATCAAACCAGAAGATATCATTGTGCTGTTGTGCAAAACCTTCTGAAATACTGTGTGCAGTTCTGCTTCCCTTGTCTCAAAACCGATTTACTAGAAGTCGAAAAGGCAGAAAGGAGAGCAGCGAGGATAATGAAAGATATGGCATGGTTTCTGAATGAACAACTGAGAAGGAGACAGGAGTCTATAAAATCACGAGTGACAAGGAGAAGCTAAATAGGGAATAGCTAACTGTGGTTTCCAATGCAAGAATCGTTACATTGGAATAACGGGAGTAATTTGTTGTTTATAATGAAATGAAAAGGAGCCAGGTTCCCAATATACAAGACTTTATTTCTTCCCACAGCAAGGAGGTGAAGTGCTGAAGTACTTGCTGCAAAACACTTCCAGTGCAAAAAGTTTGGAGTTAAAAAGGGTATGGTCCAGCTAGACCTTTGGTCTGCCTTGGTAAGGCATTTCTTATGTGAACATTGGAATTAGGTGAAAAACTCTTATGTGTTTGGATTTACTCGACTGGAATGTCACTGTGCAAGCTTGTCTGGTACTGGGGCTTCAGATGAGAAATTTTATGTATTAATTTAGAGGTTGTGGCAAAAACTTGACTCTGGATACCTTATATCCACAGTACCAAAGGGACTGACTGATATCTCTCCCGTAATACAGAGGTTGCAGTTCCAATGTCAGTTGTAGGATTTGATGTAGACAATAAACCAAGAAAGCAAGTATTGATAGTAGATATACTCCTGGGAGTATTTGATAAGGCTGTACTTGAAACTGATACAGGGAACAGTATAATACATGCATGTTTGATCAGAAAGAATTATCCAGTTTCAAAACCAATGTGGAATAAATTTACAGAAGCTGCAGCAGAGGGTGAGACTTCCCTGGAAGCCATCCCAGTTATGATTGTGCACTGGCCAGGGAATAACACACCGAACTGGTATTTCCAGTTCCAACTGAAGCATTGTGGCAATTCATGGCAAACTATCTGAATATAACCACATTGGCTTCAGAGGTGCTGTATTCTTTGAAATGCTTCAGAAAAATACAGGAAGGGTAAGTGGATGTACCTAGAATAGAGTGAAGAAGAGCCTAAAATGAACTATTTGGGCCAAAAAAAAATGCGAAGTGACATAGAGAAAATCTTGAAATATGTGAAATTTACTGAAAACTGCAGTGCAGGCAAGAACTTGTGCCAATAAATCAGGATTTCTTGAAGTCATGGTCCACATGTGCATGATACAACAGTAACTCTTTCTTAGTTTTGGCTTATTTATTCTGCCCTAGGATTGCTGTAGTGGAAAACCTAACATGAAACCCATCATTACTCACGTTAGTCTGATATTTGCCAGACATAAGATCCCAGCAATAATTATGAGCAATAACAACCTGCTGGTTCAGTGGACAAGACTTCAAACAATTTGTAGTTGCTCATTGATGTGAGTTCCTCTCTGTCCAAAACCACGCAGAAAACCTAGTGGAGGACATCCGTAGAAGTAGATGTCTGCACTGTGGACCCCAAAATCTGGTGAGAAGGACCCGGGGGTCCAAGACCCTGAGGTTGGTGTACATGTTGGTAGTGCAGAGGCTCAGTCCGTTGCAGAGGATTAGGGAGATACAAACTCTTGAGGAAGATTTGTGGAAGAATCAGAGTGCACTTGCAAGCTATTCTGAGTAAGAGGAATAGGGTTATGAAACCCGCAGAAATAGCCCTAAAAGTAAAGAAAAAAATGAGAATGTTGCAGAGCTGTAAAGGAATGAGCAGAGGGACAGAGATGGATGGGCCTCTTAGAAGAGCAGCCAGCACACACAGTGCTTCTGGGAGCTCCTGAGAGACTTACTGAGTGCTGTTAAAACAGTTAAAGTGGAGCTGAATGTGTGTTTTTTTTCTAAGTGCTGTAATACAAATTGCAATGTGAGCTAATTTGCCGCTGAAAAACAGGGAGTTGTGTTATGAGGATATTGACTATTTCCAGAACAAGAAACAAGGTGATACTGGCCAGAGATGCCCAAAAAGCAGCTGGGAGGCTTCTGGAATCAGGTAAATCTTTTAACTATAACTTGACTTTTCTACTGCAAGTTCGGCATGAGGCTGTCTTCCTGATGGGACCCTTAGTCAGTGCCTCAGTTCTTCCTCCATCAAAACCGTGCCCCAAAACTTTCCTTTTGAGCATCCCAGGCTGGTGACAGAGCAGGACATGGACAATGGCTTCCTGTCTTCTGGCTGCAAGTCATGGAACCCAACTTCAGGTGTCTAGAGTGGAAGTGTTACTGGTTGGTTTAGCTTACCTTTACTATCAGAGGACAGAAATATGCTGCTCCAGTGGTGTCCCCTTGCACATCTTGCTGCCATGGCTCGATGCTGAGCTGCATGGTGACAAAAAGATTTCCCAAGGATTTGTGCTGGAGCCAGACGTAACATGGGAGAATGAGCACCAGTATGGACAAGATGAGACCCACAAGACACAATTTATTAATTCCTGAAATAGGGTAATGTCTTGTTAAGTGAGAGAAGTCCTCTTCAGCTCAGCTGGGTGAGCTCAGCCTGTCTGAGATCCACCATCTGTGGATCTTCACTTATCTACAGCCGTAGGTGGTAAGATGCTCAGATGTTATTCACCTCCTTGTTATTCACCTCTTGGCTACGTGCAGGTACTCTTCAACTGCAAAACCACACACGTTACTCAAGGAAGAAGCACAGATATCCTCATCTCTGTACCTTCCTACCCCAAATTACTGTTGCGGAGTTTAGCGCACTCCATGCGCCATTAAATGTGCATTGATTATCCAGCTTTAGCACCATCAATATTCAGTCCATCAATGTGCAAATGCTACTCTGGGAAATAAATATCCATAAATCATTTTGCTAAAACTCCCAACCAAAATAAGGGCAGATGATGCTACTAACTGAACTGTACAACTGATTGGAAGTAAGAGCTTCTGAAATAGCTTCTTGATTGAGAACATAAGTCTCATTAATCTTTTAAACAGAACAGCGTGAGCTGAGCACAGAAAGATAATGGAGCCCCTAGCAGAATCCTTGGCCCTGCCCTTAGGACAAGGGCTGCAGTGCTTGGGCCAGATTAAACAAGTCACTTATGTGGAGGTGTCATTTTGTGAACGTGCTTAAAATACCACAGGCTACGTTCACTGAAGGGCATTACTGCCATGCAGGCAACTGGATGCAAAATGGAGATCCTCCTCCTGTCCTGCTTGGTTGCTCCTCTTTCCGCAAGTGGCTGTTTTCTTCACAAACTTATTTTTTGCTACTTAAGCTCCCCTAAAACCCCAAGTCTGTCCCTGACCTAAAGCTCCCCAGTATCGGGGTAGTGATGCAGTCATTCTTCACCAGACAAAATCAGAAGTGAGATTAGCTCCAGCTACAAAACATGCAAAAACCAAGTTTCTAGAAAAGCCATCGAGGCACCCACATTTGGGCTGAGGCAGAGCAGAAGCTGGGTTACCCACAGCTTGGATGAATACTACCACCGCTGTGTCACTGCTCTAAGAGGGAAGTGGCATCCCCCCAGACTGTAGATACAAGCAGGGCTTGGTCACTGTCCTGGGAATGTTTAATTCCCTGGTGTAGGTAATGCGTTAGAGGTGGTTTTGGTGGTTTTGTGCTCCCTTCTCATCCTGTTATAAGTTCAGGAGTATTTCTGAACCACTTGGCCATCTCATGTATATGTAGCACTCTCCTTTGGCTGTAACTTCCAGCGGAGACGCTGCCAGTAGCTCACAGGAGTCTTGGCAAACCAGAAGACTTGCTTTTCATTCCCATTTGCACCAGTAAGCCATGTTAGCTTTGGCTGGTCGGATCACTTTGATGTTCCTCCATTTCCTCAGGTCCTTGAACTCCATAGCCCAAGTGTTGTATATACATGAAATTATTAACTGCCGTAGTTGCTTGTCCTTAACATGAATTCAGACATAAACACTTTACAAATCAGTACAGAGCAAACAAAGCCAGATTAGAAGAATAGCTGAAGCTTTTCCTTTCTTATTTTTCTGAAGTGTGGTTTAGCAAAATAAATTCTAATCTCTTTTTAAAACATGATGCCAATAGCAAAGTCCTTCTGAACTTTAATGAGTATTTCCCAAATATGACAGGGAAACTCCTGCTATTTTCACTTGAATAGGGAGTTTGGCAGAAGGCTTTTGTGAAAATAGATGAAATATTCTGATCATAAACAGCAAGGGATAAAATAAGGATCTTCTAAAACAGACTGAAAGCTGACGGCTCTGCAGTGCAGCCAAGAGGCTAATGTTTGATGAAGGTTGCCTGAAGTGAAATACTGTTGGGCTATCATTTCTTAAATCATAGTGGTTTGCTCGATTTTCTTTTGAGGGAAGAGAAGGGAATGCGTAAAATTAATGTCAGCAGACCCCTAGTGTCTACCAGCAGAATGGGTTGTAAAGTGCATCTTTGCCATTCTCCATCTTCCCTCTGGAAATGGAGGATATTCTTCTCCCTTTATTGGGTTGCTGGAAAGCCAGTTTATTTTGCAATTCATCTCCAGATTTTTTTTCTCCCTTTCCTTTTATTTTTATCACCCTGTGATGTCATGTTGCAAAACCATAACATTGTCTCTTTGAGTCACTGTGGGGAAAATCTAAGTGACCCATAGGTATTTGTACAGATAGACATGTTTTCTATTCTGCAGAGCTCTGCTCGTTACCACCATAAAGCATTTGACCCAACACCATTTCTTTCTTAAAATGGCCTCTTACAGTATTTCAGTCCCAAATGTGGCTCTGAATTTGCTGATGCCATCAATTACAGTTACAGATTGGGCCATGCTTCCAGTTCATCGTCCCTCTGTGAGCCCTTAAAGAACCCAGAAGTGACCAGACAGCGCGATGTGCCCGGTAGATAAATTTAAGTGTGATGGAGGACCTGTGTTCAGTCATACTGCGGCACAGGGTGATGAGCTTGAGTGGAAAGGAAGAAAGCAGAGACCAGACAGAAATGCTGGATCAAATCGTGCAGGCGATGAGGGTTTACATCCATGGAGGATTTACATCTGTTGTGTGCCCAGCTCAACCCAGGCAGAGGAGTGTGTGGTTCTGCATCAGAGTCAAGACGTCATCTGGGCTCCTTGGGGGTTTCTCCACTGATTTCAGTGGGTTTTAGATCATCATGGGATTAAAATCACATCCTCTCCTGTACCCTCCTAACTTGCTCCTTGAGGAAGACATCTTCCCTCCACTTTCATTTTCATTTATGCCCTTTTCAGCTTTCTGCCTTAGTTCTCTTCCCCAGGCTGGGGATGTCAGCATGCAGGGAAAGGGAAGCTCAGGGCTCTTCAGCCTGCTGAATTTGGCTGAAACTTGCCAGATTCAGAAAGAACGTTCATGGGCACTTCTCACTTAAGCCACAATCAGTGAAATAAAAAAAACCCACAACCCTGCAGATGTCTAACGTTTTACCATTTTTTCACTAGCTGCGAAGCTACTTACACTTTGGGAATTCTCATCAGAAATTCCAAATGCTATGAAAAAAGGCAAAAAAAAAAAAGGGCCTGTGACTTTTGGGGGATGTTCTACCTCTGTACCTCCTGTTGTCTTGAGATCTTTGTTCTTCTCCCTACCTTGAGGGGAGATCTCAGCCCCAGCTCAATGCCATTGGAAAGACCCTGACACTGGAGGAAAGCCACCTTCAGGAAAGAGTTGTAAAGGCAAGGAGAGGGACCGCAGGCTGGTCTTGTTACAGTTCATCCCCTCCCTTGTAAAAGCCTCATTTCTACTGATTTCATTATTTTTTAAATCTTGTGGTTTGCTGGGTGTGCAGGTGTTGCAGGAGAGGGTCTGATGAGGACCTGCAAACTCCACCTGATGTTGTCCTCGACCTTCTGCGAGACCTCCTGCTGCACACCCCATCCTCCTCCTCCTCACCCAAGCCAGTCAGACAGTAATACCCAGCACAACAGGATTTGAAAGGCCACTGTAATAACAGCAACAACATAATTGCTTTTGTTTATCATAAATTTCCTTTTAGCTGGTTTTATTAAGGATCTTGGGCTTAGGTGCTGATAAATTAACATAAATTGCCATCTTATTAATGGCTCCTACTCTAATCTTCCTTGTGATGAGAAAGATTGGGGTGAAAATTCTCAGCAGACGTTGCATTTTCTGGCAGGATGTTTTATTATTATTATTATTGTATGGTTGGTTGTTTCTTTTTTTGCTTCTGTCTAATTGTAATTAACTAACAGTTGGGAAAGTCAGCCTTGCTGTGTCACCTGCAATTGCTAGGGTCCAAGCTACAGCTGTAATTTAGAGGGCTGGAATAATCACATAATTACTCTACAGTGATTACGGAAGACTTGCATGGTCAGTGGATAAGAGAGATTAAATGGCAGTGGAAAAAAGATGCAGACATATGTTACTAGTTAAGTTAACCGCTTTATATTAATCCTGGCCCGCACAGGGAAAGTGCCATACTTCTGCCGGAGGACTGGATGCACAAAATCCTTGCCCAGCCTGCAGTGAGCATAAAGCCCTGGTGCCCTGGTTCCAGTAAGTGGGAAGATCAGTTTTAAAAGAGGAAAATAGGAAGGAGGAAGATTAAGTCCTGGAGGTAATATGCTTTTCTTTGCTCTGGCATTGCTAAGGCAGCCTTACACGCATTTTCCTTGGGATGGCAACCCAAATCTTGTGGGCTGCAGCAGGAATTGAGTCACACCTGTCTGCAGCAAAGTCTGGTGCAGCGTTTGGCCCAACGGGACTGCGAGGTGTCCTGAGGAGACAAGTAGTCTGATGACCAAATCATGTTGCTCTTCTTTGTTGTAACAAGATATTTTAAATCGGTTCTTGAATGCTTGACAAGGAAGGTTGGAGGGACTTGAGTCAGGTGGGGTTTTCCCAGGTTGTTTCTTGACATGCAAAGGGAGAAATATGATTTTATGGCTGTTACTGATTCTCCATTAAAAGAAAGCCTGAAAATTGTGGTCATTTTTGTTAATGAAAGAGGGAGACTGGTGAGATTGTAAAGGGGTGCTGCAAGTCTCCTTTTCATATAAGAAACTGTTAGGGGCGTGTTTGTTCCCACCCCAGCTGGGCAAATGGGACCAGCAAAGGAAGGAGCAGTGTAGGCTCACCGTTCCCCTTTACTTGCCTGGGGCTCACCCAGAGGTCTGATCCTGCACAGAAACATATGTCTGAGCTGAATGGGGGTGTAGCAAGTTTAGGTTCAAGGTGGCCTTGGGCTTCAAAAGGCATTTATGGGCACAACCTTGGAGCTGTATTCTCCAGGCATTCTTGGGTGCTGCAGGGTGACACGGGGACAGGGTTTGGCTGCGAGCAGGACATTCCAGCAACCGCGCAGAGGTGACCGCTGGAGACGTTGGCAAAGACCGTGTTTCCCAAGGCGGGGGGTGGCTTGCTTCATTTCCCTAAAAGTTTAGGGCAAAAAAACCTTCCAATGAGATACAAAGCCTGCTTTAAAATGTTGTTGGATGGGCTCCCTCGGTGAGGAAGGGGAGCTGTCTGAAATCTGCTTCCCAAACACCGCTCCGTTATCAGTTGCACAGGTACAGTGTACATGAGGTTCATAAAGACAGGATAGGAGGGGATTAGTAGCACATTGCAAACACGTTTGTGCCAAGTGGCTTAAGGTTCATCCTGTCCCACTTCTAACTACTAATTTCTGCTGTTTTCACCTTCCAAAACACATAAACTGTTGATTTTGATTAGTAAATGAATTTGTATAGATAAGCTTCAGCCATCTATTAATAGCAAGACGTGCCCCACCGCCTCGTCCTTTGACATTCAGAACTGAACTTGTGGGGTTTTGGTGCAGGGTGTCCATGCTGATGTGCATCTGAATGGCCAAACACAGCCCCATTCCTGGGTACCCCATCCATGGTACGAGAGTGTGTAGCACATTTCCCACCTCTGAAAATCCATCCCAAGTCCTATAACTCATTCTTGTAAGCTTTGACAACCAACCTAGTACTACTATGCAGAAAAGGATGGAGAGAACTGGAGAGCCCCTTAGTTCCCATCACCTTGTCTCTCATTCTGCAGATCCTCTGCAACCATTTAGGTCTGGAGTAACTAATAATAGAAGAATAACTATATATAAGTATTCTAGAAGAATGGAAGAAGTAACTAATAACAGAAGTCAATTAATGCTGTGCTGGCACAGTTCATATGAGGAGAAACAGCATTTCTTCAGGCTGAATCTGGTTCTTGGCTTTGGCTTTGAGTGAGTTTCTTACTCCTGTTTTCAATGAGAAGGGACAGTTGCATCACATCTAATATTCAATGGGAAGCTTGAAAATATTCTTAAACTCCACATCACCCTTCCTCATGCCCTGGGCCCTGCTTGATTTGATTATCCAAATCCACCAAAACTCTCAGCCACACATTGGATTCAGAAGCAATTTAAGAGCTCATTACCTCTAATTTGTTTTTAATTCTTCTCTCTGAAACCCAGAGAGCTGCTAGCAGTTTCAGATTCATTATGGGGGTCTGCTCCTGGTACGTAAAACTCCTTGGAAGAAGGCAGAAACTTATTTGGAGGATGTGGGGGGCATTTCACACTACCGCTTCCAGGTTGACTCCTTGCAGCATCCCATTCAGGTTGTGCCTCTGCAAGAGAGTCTGGCAGCAGCCACCAGCCTCCAAATGAGCATCTCAGGCATTTCGCCACTTCATTAGGACATTTGGGACCTATGAGCTTTTCTGTCCTTTGCAGCAAGGGATCTGGTTATTTCTGACCTCCTACTGTAGGCTTTCAGCACCTTCATCTACCCTGTCCTCCATCTGCAGCACACAGTAGGACTAAATGCTTTGCTCTAATTAAAGCCATTTGACTTAATATAGGCAACGTGTGGGAAGGCGATGCGCCTGTGACGTACGGGAGGGGGGCCTAGTTGACCGAATGGTCCTCTTCTGGTCTTCAACTTGGGTGTCCTCCACTCCCAAGGTCAAGGGAAGATCTTCACCCCTTTTATATTTCTCCATGTGCAGAGCAGGGGGGCTCTGCTCCTGTACTAAAGCGGTGCCTTTACGCTCCTAAACCAGGTCAGCATCCAGCCTGCTCTCTGCCGAGGGTACCACCACCATCCCCAGACCCAAAGCTTGCCCATTGCACAAGACCATGGCAAGAAGCCCCAGACTGGTCCCATCCCTGTGAGCGTCGGCTGCAGCCGATCTCCTCCTCCAGCACAGAGATATTCTGACCCACGTAGATGGAGTCAGGGTGTCCAGAGGACACCACGAGCTACGTAGTCATGACAGGTAATGGGCCATCATCTCTCATCTCTTCCCTCCCATAGACCATTGCTCATCCAGGAAAATCTGCTGTACTTTCAATATCCAACTCTGTGGTGCCATCAGGAGACTCTGGTGGAAGGGACAAAGCAGATGTCACAGAAAACGGGCTGGTGATGGGGGGAAATGCCGTTGCAATAAAAAAGCAGCAACTGCAATAAATGGGGAAAAGTGTAGCCCTCTCTGCTCCCCACCTGCACGTTTAAACTCCAAACCCACTTCTTGAAAACCTCTCCGCTCTCCGTAAAAGCTGGAGATGAAGGCATCAGTTCGCCTTCCCCGTGAGGTGATTATTTCTGGACTTAAAATAGCAAATCCAACCCAATCTCTGGTGGATGCTCTGGCATCAGGGCTGCCCACTCCAGGAGATGGCAGCCTTGCACAGCTCAGGGCTCTTGGGTGCTCTGCTGATCCCACCCAGCTATTCAGAAAGAGCGTAAAATATTTATCTGCAGATATATTTGGATCTGATTTTTTTCTTTTTCTTTTCCCCCTCTTTGTATCTGAACGATCTCTTTCTAGCCTTGCCGGCACAGTGGTCTTTCAGAAAAATGAGACCTTGCAATCTTGTCTACTTTCCGACTTAAAGCCTGCAGGGTTGTGGGGTTTTTTGTTGATTCACAGTGGGGGAAAAAAAAAAAGAAAATAAATTACTGCTAAATGCTTTAAAGCTAATCTGAGGTTCCTGGTAAATAGAAATCATTAAAATCCAGCATGTTTTACAACAGAAAAGGTGAAGTGAATTTGCAGAGTGCGTGTTTTTCCTTCCCCGTGCTCATATTAAGGCTTGCTCATAATATTGAATGAGCCTTTTGGCCAGAGACGTGCTGAGCCTTGCCCCTGTTGATCAACAGGGATTAAAAAAGACACCTGGGACTGCTCACGCCAAGGTAATGAAACAGGAATCCGAGGGCTCTGGAGAGCAATTTGGGAAGTTTCCTTTCTTATTGCTAAGGCCAGGGCAGGATTTTCCCCAAATTTAGTATTCTGTCTGGGAGAATATAAAATAATGAGACTCCTGCTGCTTCCCAGGGGAGACTCCTGAATTGCCTTAGAGATATCACTGTCAGCCTGAGGTTTTTTCCTGTCTAAAGCTGACCTGAAAAAAGGGGCAAAGAAGAAAGCAGAGGGAACATGTGCCTGTTTTGATGCTTTCTGGTGGGCAAAAATGACTTTTATCATTTATTTTGAGGGGGCCGAGTTGTTTGTTGGTTCATATTATGTAAGAAACCCCAGGATTATGGAGTTCACTATGGAAAACCTTTCTTTTTGGAAAATGAGAGAAGAGAAACAGGGGATTGCTCACAGCCTGCTCTGAAGGCCTCTGAAATCAATGAGGAAGGGATGCTACGAGGCTGGAAAAGCGCAGGGTGTTTCACAGTTGTGCACTGAAGGGAACAAAAGCTAGCATGATAAAAAAAAAGAGAGAGCAGCTGCTGGAGCAGTTAGGGGAGGAGAGGCTGGCTGCGACATGCTGGGGTTGATGACAGGGTGGCTTTAGGGCACGAGGAATGCAAACGCCAAGGAGGTGCTCGGAAAAAGTCCCACCAGCATATTCCTTGCAAGTCAGGAGGAGGAAAACCAAAGTGCCCCACGCAGAGGGCTGGAAAAAGCTGCTAAGAAGGAAAAGTGGGTGCTGGCAGGCTCTGGCTGGGGTTTTCCAGGATAAGTTATTGCTGCTGGCTGGGGAGAGGAGAGAACTGAGCATAAAGAGCAGAAGACAGTAAGGAGAGATCCAATGCTGTATTAACTTGCTTGCCACTAGATCTGCCCTGATGCTGAACATGGAGCTGTTGTGTCTCTGATGTTGCACCTTGGGCTCGCACCGCTGGCTGCAATCACCGACGGTCCCCAAGAAAAGCCCTTATTTCACACATTTATGGCCCATCAGGGGCTGCTCTGCAGAGCGGAGCTCTGCCTCGCTGCAGCTGGGCTTGCAGACAAGGTGGGAAGGACAAATGTGCCCCCACGGTGGCCTTTTAATGGGGCCCTGTGTGCAAATTAACCCTGCCACACAGCCACTGACCCCCCAGCCACGAAGAAGAAATGTGAGAGGTTTTAGCAACCGTCCCTATTGACAAGTTAAGCGAAGTGGGGAGCTGGGCAAATCATAGAATGGTTTGGGTTGGAAGGGACCTTTCAAGGTCATCTAGTCCAACCCTCCTGCCATGGGCAGGGACATCTTCAACCAGATCAGGTTGCTCAGAGCCCCGTCCAACCTGACCTTGAATGTTCCCAGGGATGGGGCATCAACCACCTCTCTGGGCAACCTGGGCCAGGGTTGCACCATCTTCATCATAAAAAGATTCTTCCTTAAAATAATGTCCCAACTTGTTGCATGAATTGCTGCTGGTCATTTGGGTGGTGGTGCCTGGAGGTTGCTCGTCTTTCACCTTGGATGGACCTGGAGGTTCAGGCACTCGCAGCTGTAGGAAATGCCACTCAAATGTGGCTGCTTTTGGGAAGCTGGTCCCTGAGATTTGGGGTGGGAGAAAGTGTGCTGGGGGCACTGGTCAGCTGTGGGACACCAGAAATGAGCAGTGGCTTCAAAGTGGGTTAGGAGGTTGGATCACAGCAGCCTCAGGGATGAGCCAACAGAGCATGGGAAAAGTTAAGAACAGAGTTTGCAAACAGTCCTGGGGAATCAGTGAAGGAAAATCCAAGGATAAATCCCCAGTGAGAGCTGCTTCCCAGTCTCTGTATCCCTCTGGATACAGGCAAACTTAGTCCAGTTTCATCCCATTGGGATGCTCTTAGGAGCAAAACCTGCTGTGCGGCTTGTGGAAGATTTGCCAGCTTTCTACTGGGTATCTGTCTTTGTTAGGGCTGGCACAGAGCTGGCATGTCTCTCTCTCATCACCCTGGACCCTTTCTGAGCTGCTTTTTTGTTCACTGGAGCAAAAAAACGGGTCTCGTGAGGGGCAGGGCAGCTGGGGCCATCGTCGGAAAATAAAAGGCCCCAGGGATAAAGGAGAGCTCGCGCAGCCCTGTTTCACACAAAGGGGAATAAACATATGGAATAGGTTAACAAGTGAGGTGGCTGAAGCCGTGCTATAAATAAGACTATAAATAAGTTCAAGAGGCATGTCGACAGGCTGCTGGGGAAAAAAAAAAAAAGAAAAGCCAGTGGGGAGGAAGGGATTGAGGATATTAGGATGGGGGTGGAGGGACCCAAAAGGCAAGCTTATGATAAAGGGAAAATAAGACGGAGAAGCAGTCTGGTCTCTTCTTGTTCCAGCTGTGCTATGAGTTGGAGGAGGGAGCTGTTTCCGACTGACGTGTCTGAACCAACAGTGATCGGTCCGTTCAGCGTAAGGCAGGTTTTGCCCGTAAAAGGCAGGTTTTGCCTGTAAAATTGGAGAGCGTTGAAGAGTGTCGGCAGCGTGGTGTAAGAAATTGGGTGTTACATGCCTCTGGTTTTGGAGCTGCTCTAAGGGATGGATGTGTGGGTTTGGAGGCTTGTATGATCGGAAATATATCTGCAGGGTGGGGATGTGTCCTGCACGGCATCCTGCTGAGAGGGGAAAGGCTGAGGGTACATGGGGAAGGACCTCGGCTTTGGGGAGCACCTCGGTGAGGAGCAGTGGCAAAGCGCAGAGAGGCCTCCCTAAAACCCTCCTCTGCAATGAAGCGTGAAGAAGTCATGTCGTGATGGAGCAAGGTCTTGTGTCGGGAGGGGAGCTGCACTGCAGCGGCGCCTGGGGGCTGGTGGAGACATGGAGGTGCAACACTGGTGTGAGAAAGATCAGAGCCAGCTCCTGCCTCAGCCCCCAAAACATTAATTTCTCTCACTGTTTACAGGGATATGTGGTCAAGAGGCTTGGGGAGAAGGGAGAGGTGGATTCAAGTAAACCACTTTGATGTAGCAGATGTTTTTTGGGGCTGCCTTGGCCAACCAACTTTTAAGTAACTAAAGTGTGACCGAAGTCCACCAAAGCCACCAAGCTCCAAGATTTTAAGTAATCTTTTTTTTCCTGCATAACAGACCTCTTCAATAACTCTGCACTGGAAAATCCCAGAGCTTAAATCAAACAGAAGATGAGTCCTGAGCTTTTCAGAGGAGGATGTTTCTAAAAGCCTCACATGGACAAGCATCCCCTGGCCAAATGGAGAAAATATCCCATGCTGTGAGAGTTGCAGATCCAGCCAAACTGATTTTATCAGCTATAGTAGCCACTATTTTGGCTGCCACGGTGGGAAATGAGTTGGGAATCTCCAGAGTGAGAAACCAAGGTTTGTTAAACTGGGATTTTAACTCATGTTAGTGATGGGTCACACTTACAGGAAATGCAGCTGATGGGTTTTGGGGGATTTCTGATGCTTGTCCTGACAACAAACTCTTCATGTCTGCTCTGACTGCCTGGAGCCTGGCATCATTCACAACAGAAACGAGACATTAGATCCCCTGCATTGCTTGCTTTGAAAATGAAGCTCTCTTGCTACTCGAATGAACACTCTAGAGATCTGTCTATCTTGGAAAGGTGATAGTTCATCTTTCTTCAGCTGGGTTGGGACTTCTCTCCCCACCTGGGCCGTAGCAGGCCTTTCTGAGAATTTAGGCAAAAGAAAGCCCAGTTTGGGGATGCTGCTGCAAATACTAGTAGCTACAAGGGGCAACATGTCTCTGGTGAAACTTTAGGCATTGAAGAAACATTTATGGCAATGGCTCTGGTGCCTGTGAATGTTGAGATGCCTGGGCAGGTAGCTGTGTTTTCTGTGAGTCACTGTATTTTGTGACTTCCAAAATTCCAGCTCAACTGAAATGCAGGCACATAAGTCCTTTTGCAGATTTGGGCCTTGGCGCAGATGTTTCAGTTCAAAGTTTTCCCTATACATGTCCAGAAAGTAACCTAATGTGATGTTAGCCTGTAGACATCACAGCCCAGTGAAAGCATCATCAGATGGTTCTGCAGAGTTAATTCATCCATTCATTATTAATGTGTGCCTGGAATTTCAATTTACTCTCATTAAAACGTGATTGATGGTAAAGATACAGCAGATTACAGTCGCACCACACCAGCTCTTTCCTTGCACTCAGCAGACCAAGCCAAGCACTGCTTCATGGGCAAAATCAGGCCTTTTGCTTTGCTTTCTGTGCAAAAGTGGGACTTAGCTGGTTTCTCTATAGCAACTGCTTTTCCTTTGCCTCTTTCAAAACAAAAATTGCTGCTACTTCATTGCCATGCTGTAAATTGACAAGAATGGAGAGAAACGCAGAGAAAAACATACGAAAAATGTCACTACTGGGCTTGCAGTTTTAATGCAGGCACAGTAAAGAGATGCTCAAGGGGGTGACACTGATGCCCCGATGCCTGAAGCTGGCGATGAGGCCTTCTCCGCCGTTAAAGAGAGCAGTCTTGCCACGCTGCGCGGTCGCTACCACCCTCCTCCTCCTCCAAAGGCGGGCGGTGATTTCCCGCATAGCCTGGCCAGGCTCCAAGCTATGCTCTGAGCCAAACCCTGGCCTGTACTTATACAGGAGTTAAGGCCTCATTAGTTTCTTATTCCCATGTCAGCAGGCTGTTAGCAGGCTCTGAATTGGCCAACCGGTTTCTGGAGGTGAGCCAGCCGGCAGCAGCGCGGGGCTCGGTCCCCCGCAGCAGGCGCTGGTGCCGTTGGAGAGATGCATTTCACACGCATCCCACGATACCGGTCCCAGTTCTTCTTCTCCCTGGGGATCTCGCTCGAGTTAAGTTGCGTAGTGGAGGGTCCCAGGAGCTCCATGCCAGACTCCACTGTTGATCCGGGCTCCTGGGGAGATGTTTCTCCACCAGCTACTTTTCTCTTCGCCTGTCCTCTGCTCTCCAAATTCCCAGGTGTCCTGATGCAGGATAAGCTCTTCTTGATTGCTTGGTTCCCCAGAGAGCTGTCTGTAATCCTGTGTGTTGTGTCGGATGGTGCTCTGCTCTGTGAAGCAAACATCTAAAGAGTTGGCTACCCTTTCATCTCTCGAGCCAAATTTTCAATGCTAAGTCGGAGTCAGCAGGGTCTAACTTGGTCTTCAGATCTTCTTCTGGGCAGCTCCAGCCTCAGCCTGCAAGGAGCCACTCTTTTCGTCTGGCACTAGATGCAAAATCCACTGGCAAGAGTGGGGGAAGCACCGTTGCAAATCATGCTTAAAATTCAAGCTGGCAGGAGAGCTCTGAAATGCCTTTGAAAGGCTGAGCAAAACATTTATGTAAGGCTGTGCAGCCTGTCCCTGGAGAAAGGAGAACTGCTGGTGTCCCAACATGATTGGGTTTTTTTCACCTGTTCCCTCTTGATCTCGTTCATGCCTTTTTTTTTTTTTACCGTCCTTAGATCTCCTCAGTAATATGGTCCATATGTTTATTATCCTTCCAGTGAAAGCGACACCAGCGTTCACATCGCACACTTCTACCTTGCAATGTTTTCCCAGCGTGCAGCGGTTTGCTAGGAGGAATTTCAAGCCTTTTCATAATTTCCAAAGGTGGCATTAGATCACTGCCTCCCAGCCGTCTCTTGCACTGAAAATAAACTCCCATTTCCTTTACTCTCCCTCATACCAATACCCAGGAATTTCCGAATGCTTTGTGTCATTCTCCAAAGCTCTGTCCCTCCAGGGTAGTTGCAGAGTATCTGAGACAAGGTCACGGATCACATACACAGTTCTCTAGGTGAGATGTAGCTGTTCCTTTGCAAAGCAAAACCTCTTGTTGCCCCTGATTTACACACTATTCCCCTTGCAGCTCGACACCATCTGGGTTGCTTTCTTTTCTGCAGCATTACAGATGGGGAAGGTTTTCTGCCCTGGGAAATGAACTGCTTTAGATGTCACATGAAGAACATGGGCGCCTGGGTCCTTTACTTCCCTCTTTCTCTGTTGTCTTTCTATTTGCCTGTGGTTGGGCAGGAGATAGGATTGCTAAGCACCGTCTGGTCCTCTGTGTACAACTTGTGTGGTCAGGTGGTGGGTTTGTTAAGGATGTGAAATTACAAATTCAGAAATGGAGGGGCATTTTCCAGGCTGACTTCGGTGTCATCGAGGTCCATTTACTGAATCGCACCAAGTCCCTCATTCAGGCAAAATTCCAGCTAAGGACAGCAAGCTTTTACAGACTTAAATTTTACTGTCCCCCACTTATTTTTAAGGGATGGACTCTGCAACGGTGTGAGCTTACAGGGGTGTTTCTGGGTGTCTCAAGGCATTCAGTGCCACTTTCTGAAAAGCTATGAAAGCCTAGCACAGATTATTTCAAACTTACCTCCAGGAAAATAAAAAATACAAAGACTGCAGGAGCTAAGCAGTTAAACAGGAGGAGAGAAACCAAAGAGCCTGTTTATGAAGAGGTTTTGCAAATCCCAGTGAGAAAAGCCCAGTAATATTTTGGGGTAGGTGAACCAGAGACTTAATAGGAAGAAAATATCCCACATACTATGGAGGAACTATTCCTAGCCAGAAGTCTGGAGCAGAGGGGATCAAGTACAGCGTTTCATTCAGAGTCAGAAGAAATTGCTGCTGAAAGCAGAGATATCACCGGTCTGTCTGAGCAGCCCTATGGATTGCTGTTCATTCATGCTAATAACTTCGAACAAAGAGAATTCAACAGAAATTTCACCAGCAAGTGGCACTTCTTCCAGACCTGTGCTGTCAGGCAGGTACCTCAATATAGATTTGAGATGTTTGGGATCTGAAACTTCACTAATACAGAAGACCTAATGGCCTTCCTGTCAGATTCTCTAAATTACAAAATTCAAATCTTCTCGCTACTGGCTGTGACTTCAGGTATGCCAGAATTTCATGAACTCTTTCTGTAGGCTTTTTAAGTGAGTTATCACAATCTGAGATGGGAGCATTATCCCAATGGCTTCATTTTGAAGAGCTGACGCTTCTTTCTTTAACAAAGGAAGAGAATGCAAAGTTGGGAACGTGATGAGCCCTGTGGTTAGGGGGAAATTTCTGTCCTGGTTCAGGAGGCGTTTGGTGGTTACATTGTGCTCTTGAATTTTTTACAGGTGGGTAGTAAATGTACAGTTTTCTGCTTCCTTTTTGAGTGTAGGAGCTCTAAGATCTGGATAAACTGCTTTCAACTGCTTGATAGGATGCTTTCTTTTAGGTATGATAATGAACTTTCACCTCATACAAATGGAGGCCACAAGACCAAAAATGTGCGATGGATTTCCTTCTCCTCAAGTGATGATAGTCAATGAACCAACCTTGTGTCAAGTATAGCACAACACTGAAAAACTACATGCAATGGCATTGATTAGTTTGCTATTTCAATAGCAGTTCTGGTTTAGGCCCTTGGAGTCTCTCCACCTTTTCTCTCACATCCATACTGTCCAACAGTAACGTATCTATACCACTTCCATGGTGAGGAAGGCTCTACTAAGGCAGGGCCAAACTATTTGGGCAACAAGATAGTGAGGAATCCTGCTTAGCTTTTATTTCACACTGTACCACTCTTGAGCATTTGTTTAAGCCATCATGCAAAAGGAAACTTGTCTAACTTGAAGAAAGTGTCTAGAGAAAGGCCAGGTTTTGTGTTGCAGGTGGATTCTACAGTTGATTAAAAAATATTTGCTGACCTCAAGAAAATGGAGCTCTTTTGTATTGCAATGACTCCACAAGCCAAGCAGCAGAGGAAGCAGAGAGATGTGGCTTGTGCTGTCACGAAGGAACCACCAGATTCAGTTTAAGCTCCCAGATAACCCATTTATTGGAATTGATTTCCCAAAGAGTGGGCTCTTCTCTGAATTACACAAACAGATACCTCCTAAGCTTGCACCTTCGCTTCCCAAAGGAGTCTGGAAAGATCTTATTTTCCAATGGTACTGATGGAAGCTCTGGATTCTCAGCCCTGTACCTGATTTCATGCTCAAGGAATATTTTATACTCGTCATGGACATTTTATATTCATAGAGTGTGAGTTTTATGTGATATAACTCTAGGTAAATATTGATTTTGTAGTGCTCTCCAGAAAGTTGCATTTCTCCTGCACTTTGGAGAGGAAAAGTCCCAGATTAAAGTTGCTACAAGAAACTTTAGTCGTGCAACTCATGTATATGGACTTGTATAGATTATGACTATGCTTCATCTCCTGGATTAAAGCCTTCTTCCTTGGCATGAGAGATGGCTGCAAAGGAGACACAAAGAAGCATGTGTGAATGCATGCTCACAGTCAATTTGTTTTGTTGCTGTCTCACCATAGTTCATTCTGCCTTCACACACAAGGCTATGTCTGTGTGTAAAAAAAATCAGCTGGCAAGGGAAGGAAAATCTAACCCAGCATAAAGACTTAAATGCTTCCTTGGAGCATGCCAGCTCCAAGCAAGCTGGCAAGGCTGCCCTCTAATTTTGGACTTTGGCATGCAAAGAGACATCTCATTCCCAGCAAGTGAAGAACCTCTCCTTAGGTCTAGGTGTGAGGGGCACGGGAATGAATACATTGGATTTCTGTTTCCATTTGCCTGGAGACGTGGATGAAAATGTGAAACAACACCTGCTGACTGTCAAATCTGAATGAACTTGCTGGGGGTGGAAAAAAAGTGGGGGAGAAGAAATCTACTGCTGCATTTACCCATATTTTACCTTTGGCACTCATCTATTTGGTAAAATCATCAGCTGTCTGGGAGTCTGCCTGTTGCTTAGCAGCAGAACAGCTCTCCTGATGCTCTGGAGGACTCTATCTAGGGACATCTCGGAGGAAAGGATAGGGCCATTATTGCTCTCAAACAGCGGATTTCTTTTTTTCTTTATCCGTGAATTATAGCAGCAAGTAATTTACAGAGAAAATACCTTGTTCCTCAGTAATTCAGTTTAAGGATGTATAGAAAGAGTCTTGATGTCTTATTTAGAGTACTTTGTTATTCACAAAATTTATCTGGGTCTTCTTGCTGCCAATGCTATCATGGGCAAATGTTTGCACGTTGAATAAGACGTATGTATCTTTCTGGCTTGTTGATAGCCTCATGGATCAATAGCTGTCAGTGGATTATAGATAATCTGTGCCTTGCATTGTTGCTTGGTGGGAGTGGGGGGGTGCTCTCAGAAATTCAGATAACACAATAAATAAGTAGGCACGTGGGTATTTGTTTTGTTCTGCATTGACATCCAGGTAAGCCAGAGGTACCACTTTATGGTTTTCTGTGCAGCCCTGGATGACCAGCTATGAAGAATCAGTACAGAGGTACATGCTGGCTCTCAGCGCAGTGCTCCAAAGTCACTTACACCGTCGTCCTATTCCTGAGCACCCCAGAACAGACATGTGCACTTAACTCATCGTAAACCCCTTTCTGTCTTTTCACAGTCCTGGTTGGCCAAGCACTATTTTGGAAGGTATACAAGCTTTCACCCAGCACAGCTGGATCCAGCGGTGCAGCAGCTGAAGTAGCTGATGCTTGAGCAGGTGATATATCGGTGAATAGTTCGGTGAAGACACATGACAGCATGGGACTGGACAGCAACAGAAATTCAGCCTCCGCACAGGTGGCCAAGTCCTTACGAACAACACTGAAATCACGTCCTGTGTGCTGTACTCTGCTCTACCACCTCCTCTTGGAAAACTTCATCCAACTTCATCCAGCCGTATGGTCCAGCGCAGCTGCTGCACCTTCCGCGTGCAAATTCCTGTTGGCTGATCTCAGTGTAGGAGATGCTCTTCCATGAGTTCCTGTGCCTGGTGGCTGGATGTGCAGGGTCCACCACGGCTCTTGGCCCACCACCTCTGACTCCTGTTGGGGCTGAGCACTGGCCCACGGTGTCTTCTTGCAGCTCAACTTCTTCCTGCTGCAGTTCAGTGCCAGAAGAATTAGAAAATCCAGTGACTTCCCAACAGGCCTTCAACCCTGTCGCACAGCTTAGTCGGGGAGGTTGTCAATCATATTTACCTTGGGGACCAAAAGTTGCAGAGAGTCCTGGCTCTGGCCCAGCCCCTTCTCTGCACAGCAGCCCCATTGCAAGCAGCCAAAATCTGCTTTTTCAGGTTCCCTGCTGTCTTCTGTGCCTATTTCCTCTCTCCTCCCTGTATGCCATGTTCCTTACTTGGAGCAGACCTTCATGGGCTGCCTCCCTGTGATCCCACCACTAATCCAGGAGCCAGTGCCAGCCCTGTTCTCCAGCTCACATCGGTCCCAAAATACATCCTGTTGTCTTTCCTTGGAAGAAGAGCCCATGACCTTCTTTTTTCCACTTGACTTTTTGAACGTGTGCCCCAAACTCATCATTTTTTTCTTGGCTCTGACGGCCAGCAGACGCCTTCATGTTGGCCTCAGTGTGGCAGGGCAGACAGTACCTGAATTTAGAGCCTGCACACAGCACACGGGGTGGATGGACGTCGACTTTCTTACCCAGTTACTCTGGGATGTGTTGGCATCTGTTCAAGCAATTTTTTGCTCAACCTGAAAATTCCTATCTATTGCTGTAAAGGTAATGGGTAATGTTATGCAGCACTGAGGATAAATTCAAGGCCCAAACGATTCCTGTGTCGTAAAGAGGTATTTTGAACTTCTGGCATTAGATTTGACTGATGGCGCCCGCTCGAATCAAGCATGTTGCTGTACACCAAAGCTCACCTCTTCCAGCTGGCACGAGGAGATCTGGCTGTGTTTCGTCTGCTTTGCACCTCATCAGCAGCGAGGATGATGCTGGAACCAATTTAGGTGGTGATGTGGTAGACAGCGTGTGAGGCAGAGCAGGATGTTGGGAGCGGCTCTGCATCTGCCTCCCATCATGGGGTCTGGCTGGAATTTTTTCGGCTGGCTGTGAGAAGAGCAAAGCTTAGCGAGCAAGGAGGAGCGCACGCACCCACGGTGCGCGGTCGCGCCTGGGATTGCAACCGGGAAGGGAGCTGCGTTTAACGAGCGAGGTTGTGGCATGAGGTTGGGTGTTGTAAGAGCTGAGCTCTTCCGCTGGGTCTGTGTCACTCACTTGTGAGATTCGGGTTTGTCGCTTCAGCCCCGCAGAGCCTTAAGTTCTTTCTGCGGTTGTTAAAATGCACAAAACGGTCTTGATGGGGTGTGGTGCAGCTTAGCGTTTGGAAAGAAGTGGAAGGCTGGTTTATTGGTGAAAGGAGCCTTAGAAAAGCCAAAGCATTATTATAACCCTAATTCGTAGCGTAATTGAGGTTGTAAGGGACCTCTGGATGTTACCCGTCCACCCCATCACACTTAAAGCGGGGTAACGCTTGTACTGCTAGCTTGCAGCGCTTTCTTTACTGGTTGCACACGGTTAAGTGAATTTTGAATTTTTAAATATTGTTTCCTTGCAAAATTCCTTCCATTGCTTGTCTGGTCTGCATATCTTCTGCGTTTGAGAGAGCTGTTTGGGCTGGCTTGTGCCAAACTGCAGAGTGGAGCTTTTCCTCCGCACGCCCTCTGCTCCATGGACAAATGCCTGGAAAACAGTCTGATTCGGAGCAGATTTCAAGCCTGTGGCTCCTCAGAGGGACGTGGTTTATATCTGAGGGCTCTGATGGGTAAGGGGAGCTGACACTGCATGCACAGGGATGGCTGAGCCACGTGAGGGCCGGCTCCTAAACCAGAGCAGATGCCACCCATTTGGCTTTGCCATGGAAGTCTCTGCTACCGGCAGCCCTTGGTTGAGCACGTGGACCCCGAGCGGCTCTGGTGGCCCAGCAGGAAGGCAGAGGTGAGCAGCTGGAGGAGGGAACACCAACAGCCATAAGTCTGTCCACCACAACCAGGTCCCCAACGCGACCGCGAGCCTTAGCTTGCAACGAGACCCTTGATTTGAGAGGGTCCTCTGGGGCAGCCGAGGCTGAGGGGGTTGGGGCAGGTCTTTACCCTCTTCTTCAGATCCGCGTTTCCTGGGCTTTGGAAACTTTCTTCCAACCCACACCCCTCTTAGAAGCCCTCAGCCATTCCTTCGGCCCCAGTTTAAATCATAATGCAACCTTTTTGGTAGTTATCTGTCTCCTACCCAGCGCCTCATCAACAGGGCATAGAGCTTATGTCTGCTTCACGTGGGCAGGCACCCTTTTTTTTTTTGCAATCTATGAAAGGCTAACAGAAGAAAGCTGGTTGCTATCTGTGCTGTTGCTTAATCCTCAGTCTCCAATTCCCGCTATCAGCACTATCAGCGAGACTTTTCTCTCTGCCACCATGTTGCAGAACAGCAGATAACATAATCCTAAATCCCAGGTACAATTTTGACCCTTCCGCCGTACTGAGCTTATTTTTGAAAGCAAAGTCTCTTGCGTCAGATGAATCACAGCTGGTAATATTCTCCCTTCAGCCTATATTTCCTTAGTATCAAACCAAGCCCCATGTGCTTTCCTGTCTTATTTTCTGAAACTATTTTCAGTTTTCATTTGAAAACGTCTTTTAATGTGGCCATGTGTGTAAGAATTTCTGGTAAGAGGAATCAAAAAAATTCCATGATGCATCTTTCCCTCCTAAAGAGCTTTGATTTATGACTAAGAAGAATTATTCTTGCTGCCCATAAAGTAATTTTTCCAGCATGTTGGTTACACACAGGGTAAGATTAGTTCCAAATCCAGATAGCTGTGGATTTATCAAGCCATCTGAAATGCACATACACATACACGCACGCACATATGCTTAAAAAAGATTCAGTGGGCCATTTTTTTCTATTACATAGAGTAAATTCAATCAAATTAATTATGTTGCCTTGGCTTATTACCAACTGAGTTGAGACTGGGGTACGGCCCAGGGGCATCTATGCTGCATCTGCGTAGGTATTACCATGATCGCCTGTACTTGTCTTAGACTGGACTTTTTCTCTGCATACCAATTACCAAACATTAGTAATATTTTATAGTTTATTTTATATTAACATTCTCTTGCAACCATGTCTGCTTTACTTACAAACAATAATGTCTTATAGGGACATACTTTCATCCTTAACTGCATTACAGTAAAAGCACATGATTCACGATAGCATTTTTTGGAAAAGTCCAAGTGGTCTTGGTTTAAGCTGTACGGAACTCCTGTGGGTGCTCATGACACGTCTATTTAGGGAAAGACTGTGGCTGAACTTTGTGGGTTAATGCTTTAAGTAGAAAGGGCATGAGGAGGTCTTTTCCCAGGGAAGGAGCAGCTACAGCTCTGAATTTTCATGGAAGCAGTTGTGACCCTGCCATCTCCAGTCATGTAGGCTGGCTTGGAAATCACACACATTATTGGTTTGCGTGTGCATGCAGGTGTAAAACCTTTCCCCCACGTCCTCAGAGTGTGCTTAATTCTCCTCCAAGGTTAGGAAATGATTATTTTTTTCCCCCAGGATCTCCAGGTTGTGATGCCCACTTGACAGTGTGACTCCAGAGACAGGAGCTGGAGGAAAATCCCCACACATCCCAGGCTTGGGAGTAAGGATCCTGCAACCACGAGGTTACCGCCGAACCTCCCGGTGCCAGGCTGCTGCTCCTTAAACAGTTTATGCCACCTCTGCCTGTGCCACTGGCACACTGAGGGCTGCAAGGAGCTCAGCAGATCCTGGCTGCTGTGATTAATCCTGGAGCAGCATCAATGATGCTGAAGATTTGGGGTTACCCCAATGGTTCAGGTTCAGGACCTGATCTGTGTGATATGTGCTGTAAAAAAAGTGTGTGGGGGGGAACAAACCTCCTAAGCAACCCAGTCCTTTCCTAAATGATGTTGGACCTCTGTGCGGTAGAGTTTGCCTGTAATTTAGAGAAAAATTTGGCTCTTTATTCCTTAAAGCAGTCACATGCTGCTAATGGGGTGTTGTGTCCTGTGCACGCTGCAGTGCCTGATGGCACCTCCGGCATCTGCAACTGCCCAGCATCGGCGGCTGCTGGAAAGCTTTTCTGAGCCTTGAGCCAGCTCCATAAAATGGGAGCAAAATTTGGCTACTTTAGAAAAGCCACTCAAAATGGCTTCTGCATCCCTAGTATCTCTCCTTTTTAATGGGAAATGATTATTTACAGGGTTTGAAGACCTCTTTTGAGTCAAGTCAAATAAAACACCAGAAGTAACGATAGCCAGGATTTTCCAAAGTTGTTTTGGGTATTTCTAGGTTTGGGTACCTGACTTGCCATCTCTTCATGGACCAAAAGCGTACGCTGTGGTCCCATTGGCGTGTGTCACACGAAGACCCCTAAAACTTTCCAGTGACTGGAAGATCTTGCTCCCTGCTTCTCTTTGTAAAAGGAGTTTGCCAGCAAATGCATAATACATGATTATAAAACCCCCACCTTCCATTTTGGGTCTTTGAGGGTGGAATTAAAACAAGCCACACACTACAACGTCTCTTTGGGGCTGCATACTTAAACATTATTATTTTCCCCCGCGGCAGCAGGAGAGAAAGAGGCAGCGATAACTGATGGCAGAGGAATTTGAGCAGCTGAAATAGGGTAAAATCCAAGAAAACAGTGAAGCTCTGGTAGATTTTCTCCCCACCCTGGAGTCTGAATAGTTTTTCCATCCCACAAAAACACTCATGGAAAGGAGGTGCTTTTCTCTTCTCCCTGTTTAACTGTAACAAGGAGCATGCTGTGAATAAAAGGTGCTTCCAAGAGCATCTGGAAATATTTCCCACCCCAAGCAGAGAGTGGTGACTGCTGCTGTGAATGCTTTGCAGCATCCAAAAAAAGAGAAAGCGTGTGGGAAAAGAAACTCAGGGAGGACATTTTCATGGGTGGGGTGACAGCAGGTGGAGGAAACCAGGCCTGGGTGTTGGGAAGCAGTGGGTGCCCTGTGGTGACACTGGTGTATTCTGCTGGGAACGCAGTGCCACTGACCCTGAGCAGCCGCTTGACTCTGTGACGGGTCACACAGGGTTTGTTTCCAGCTCTCCTGGTGCCTTTTGCAATGGGAACAACCTGGTTAAGAGCCAAGCTTGGTCTGTGGAACCTCTTGCAGTGGGGGATTATTCCCACCTGGGTGGCAGGTGTCCCAGCTGGCCGTGGAGGGAACCCCCCAGGTTTTTAATTGCTATTCGAGTCCATTTGCTGGGGTGCCGTTTCTGTGATGCTCATTTGTTGGTGATACCTGCCCGTGGCCGATTCGCAAAGCGGACAACACCCTGCTGAAACGATGGTGAGGATCACTTTGGTGTGGCTGGTGGATGGAGTCATCCCCTTCTATATCCAAACCACCTCTGCCATGGGCGAGTGCCCCTTAAAACTGGCGATGTGGTGAGATCCTGGGACTATGCTGCTTCTCCCAGGGAGTTCAGGAGGGGCTCTGTCTCTCACCTGACCTCCCCTCTTATTTTGAGGGGTTGAAGGTTTTGTAGCCAGTGTGTGAAACCGCAAGAACTTGGTGTTCAGTTGCCATGCTCTGACACAGATTTTCTACATGGCCTTGGTCAAGTTACTTGATCCCTCAGTGTTTCAGTTTCCTGTGGGAATATTAAGGTTTCCTTTACCTTGAGGATGTGCTCCTTATTGTCTGTGAGGGGCTAGGAGATCACAGGAGAGAGGGATGCTACATGACTTGGCAACTATGTGTGCTATAAACAGCTCTCAGCAAGATGCTTCTCCTTTTTCTTTCTGCAAGCACGTAGCTCACTAGTGAAGCTTGCTGTTCAGCCAGTGCTGGCTGCAAATTTTTTTTTTTAAGAGCTGGTAAATATGACCATCTAATGATGCCACTTTTACAGAACAAGGTTGCCTTCAGAAGATGCATAACCCCACCGCAGGCTCATCAGTGGGTTACAAATCTTGTCTGCAAGGGCACGGTTAATTCACCCCAGCTGCTAGAGGTGCTCCAATATCGTCTTGTGTTCCAATTCTTTGGCTTGCTGCCCCTCTAACCAGGGCATGTTCGGTATATTACTCTTTCCTGGACAATGTCAACTAAAAACCAGAGATTTTTTTTTTTTTATGACTTGCTTGATGAAAGCCTGAGATTTTCTGAGCTGAAGAGAGAATAGCTTCTGTAACCTAATGGAGGTTGTTCGGCACAGGCTGTTCACTTTTGCTGGCTTCCCAGTGGCAGACTCCCAGCAAAAGCCTCAGAGAGTGATATGTGGAGAATAGATAAAGACATAATATGGCAGAGAAGAAAACCTGAAAGTTTTCTCATGCGTGTGTCTGTCTGTTGAGATGTATTTATTATCAGTTTCATATAATTTTATATTTTCCAACGTATTTCAGATATATGGTATGATATAAAAATATGGACTCTCACGACAGTGTTATAAATGATTGGAAATTACCAGCTGGGAAGTTTGTCATCTGCAATATATAACACAATGGAAGCATGTTGTATTAAAAAAAATCTATATTTCAAAAATAAAATAATAAAAAAGAAACCCTTGTCAGAAGCAATCTGTTTTCCAGGAATATTCTGGATGTAAAGTGGAGATTTATAAACCCTGCAGTGTGTGCACAGAAAATGGATGAAAACACGAGCTGCTGGTTGGTGTTAAACTGCAGTGGCATTCCTGCAGCTCTCTGCATCCAAGGCATGTGTACAGCATGGACCGCTTCCAGACGGAGATCCAGCAGTGCTGCCTTCCTCCTTTCCAAAATTTCGGAAGACTGCACTTCGCTGGTGGGTTTTGCAGGGGTACAGGACAGATGTTTGCTAGTCAGCAATCGGTCTTGCTAAACTTTGGACCTGATTCTGGACTTTTTTTTTTTTCCTCTTTCTTTCCCCCCCCGCCAGAGACTAGGAAATGAATGGACTTAATTCAGATGAGGATGTGAAGAGCTGCTGTTCATCATGAAAGTAGATGTTTGCATTTGTGTGAAGGTAACTAGATTCTTTTTCAATACAATTGTGCATCCATGGGAATACAATTCACATTTTTGTGCCAAATAACCAGACATCTGTCAATTGAAATAAAACTGAGTGCATTTGACTTAATAAGTAGCAGGCTGTTGTTGCTAGGACTTGCCACCCAGAGAAGCCGTGGCAAATGCTGTGCATTTGGCTATTGATAACTGTTGATCTATGTGCCAATAGCAATAATAAGGCTAATCAAACTGGCTTATGGAAAGATGAAAAACCCCCCAGACTTTCATCCCAGGTTTGGAAACAGGCGGTATCTACCATTCTCATGCTAGCCAACACACAGAGGGGTGTGGAGTGAGGGTATAAAAAGCCAGAAGTGATGAAAAACATACTTCACATCGCATTTCTGTGAAAAATCACCTACGGGAGCGTGGCAGTGGGAGAAATGGGCCCACTGACCTGACCAGTAAAGACTCACATGAGTAGCAGCCAGGGGCTGGACTGGGGCAGGGATATAAACCTGCTTGTCTTGGTCTGAACAGATAAGTGCTGCTGAATCCCATTCACAAAAAAAAAGGAATACCTAATATTTTAATTAAATGGAAAGCCTGATGTAGGAGTCCTTCTATTTTATGTCATCCTTTAAATATCCATTTTCCCCAGTCTCTTAACCATCTGCTAGTCATTAATATCCGTTTGGAAAGCCAGGAATTTCTTTTCCCCCCAAAGGCGCATAAGTTTCCATGCTTGCTTGGCTCTTCTCAGATCCTCCAAGAAAATCTCTCCCAGCTACTTGCTAAAAACTATTTTTAGGGAATAGACTTACTGCTGAAGAATAACTCAACTTTTTCCTTCCATGCAGATATCTTCCATGAGACCATGGCACCGGTGTCTTCACTTGGGTGGGATAAGTGGACATGGCCAAGGTTCACCTCCAGGAGCTGTCGGTGAGGGTGAGACTCATGGCAACCGACGGCAACCACCACCTGAGCTCAGCTTCATCTCCCTTTATAGCCAGCGAAGAGAAATAGTCAGTTCTAGAGGGTGAGGCATCTGCCCTAATGTAGCCATCTGTCTTAGGATGAGATGGATCATGATTGCTCTTGATTGACTATAATGGGAGAGTAATGCAATTAGTTGAATGGATGGCGATATTTCAGGAGCTTAATGGTGGGCAGGACGGACACCTCCTATCATCACTTCTGCTGGAGAAGGAGCTGTGTCTACTATATGTGACAGGTCTGAAAAGGATCAGTGAGTGCTTTGGGTTCAAGTGTGCATGAAACTTTATCTGTCCTCCTGGATGGCTGGTGGCACAGTCACCTCAAGGCTGGAACAAAATCCTGATGCAAAATAAATACCTGAAAATGGACAGAAAGGTACTCACGGGGCTGGAGGTGGATTCATTCAGTCCCTTTCAAATATACTAAAAATAAGCACAAACACTAATGGCCTCTTCAATGGCTGGAGAGATATTATCGCTAATGGACTTCTATCTTCACTGTCCACTCTCTGCCTAAAATCTGTTTGGTGTCATCGGCCAAAGTCAGACAATATTGCCTAGGCTAATTCTGTCTGAGTGAGTTAATGGGCAACGTGGGCACTGCTCTAGGGATTTCAGGTGGCAGAGCTGTAAAATATTTAGTGAGATAAGGACCAATACTGTTTCATAATAGTCCAGAGCAACACATCAAAACCAATTTTTGAAATGCCAGAACGACGTCCCCTGCATACTGGTGTATTTTTTGCCCCTCCTTTTTTTTTACAGAAAGAGCCCTGGGGAAAATAAAAAAAAGGAAAAAAAACTCACTAAAGACAAAAGTTGGAGGATTTGATGGATCTATATAAACCCTGCAATTTATAAACTTGCAATATTACCTTTGCACAAAACTGGGGAAGGTGGGAGGAAGGCGGGGAATGCATTTCTGGTAATATCTAGCTGCTTTTATTAGATCATAGGCTAATTCCCAATCTTTGTATTGCGCAGCCTTATTTACATTGCATTATCATTTCATTTATGGGCCCCTTGGAGCTCTCAATCACTTTGGGGAGCTCTCTAAATTTGCCTTTCATCACGTATTAATGAAGTGTTAATAGCTCACCCAAGCCATTTTTGAGCAAATACCACGTGATGTGTTTGTTTTGTACAAACAGCCCATGTGCTTTGCTAATATATGACCGGTGGGGACAAGGCGTACGCCACCTTACTGCTAATTTCTTCTTCCATCGCTTCCTTTGCTTGCACACGATGTCCCAGCCCGTCGGAGGCCAGCGTGGACCTCTCTGCAGCAAGCTGAACTCCTGAAACTCTGTGCATCCCATCTGGTGGTAGAGGGCAGGAGAATGAGGCAGAATCATTGAAAATTGGGCAATTTCTGGAGGTTGGTCCAAGGCAAGAGATCTGCTAGGTTTGCACACATCTGTCAGTCGGCTTGCTGGGTGTCCAGAAATCAGGTAGAGCATTGCCTGGAGGAGCAAGGGTGGTGGATTACCTCTTGCTGCCCAAATCAGTGGAGCTGGAGGTCTGAGTCTGTGCCACGCTCTTCAGCGTGCTCAGGGATTTGGGGATTTTGACTTGCCTGTTGCTGTCTGTCCTCTAACAGTTAATTCTGTCAGTGTATTTGCTTCTGGTTATTGATTTCTGGTGTGTTCTTCCATCCAGACTGAGAGCAAAATTTCCTGGATTTTTTTTTTTTTTTTTTAAATGACCCTGGTGAATGAATTGAGCTGGGTAAAAAAGGAAGATCACATTCATGGGCAACTTCATTCTTCTTTGCTAATTTTTTTGGCAAAACAAACAACTACCAAATGCAGGGGGAGAAATCCAACCCTTTTTTCCCAGTTCCCACCATGAGGATGGTGGGATGAGCGTTTCATCACCTTTTTTTTCCCCAGTAGTCAGGAAACATACATTCTCCATATTCCCTTCTGCGTTGCTTCTCGTGCAGTCCCCGGTTCAGGTGGCTTTGCTGAAAAGGAGCAAGAGGGTGAGGAAGGACTAAGAAACTACGTAAAATGTGTTACATTTTCTTACCTTCCCTTTTTTTGTCTTCAACTGCTGCCTGATACCTTCTGTCCTGACCTGGCAGTGCTTTAGATTAGTGCTCCTGCAATGCAGAGAAGAATAAAATCTGAAACTCCAGGGGATCTGCTCCTGGGCATCACGCTAACCAAGTAAGCTGTTGCAGGATCAGGCTGCTGCACTCATGCAACTGATGGGAAAAGGCGCGGTGATGTATCTTAAAAACACTTTCAGGAAGAGCTTATTGACAGGTCCTTAATAAATGCTCCGAGCACATTTCAGACGTCAGTGCCGTGTGAGAGAGACGGTGATAAGGCTTCTGCAGAAGGTTTTATTGTCCCTAAAACAACCCTCCCTCAGCAATCCCCAGCATCCCCTTGCTGCCAAGGCAGTGGGACAGGGCAGCAGGGAGCCGTGGTGGGGGTAATGGAGACTCTTGTTCTGCATCATGGACCACGATCCCTTTGAAGGACTTGGAGAGACAACGCCTTCCTGACGAGCAGACCTCGTTACTATATTCAGTGTTCCTGTTAACGAGGAATGGCGTTTGCAGCCCATTCCAAAGGACAGGGATGTGTTTCTCCCAGCCTTTGCCGCCCCGCCTGGACCACATCATGTTGCAAGATCCATCACGGAGCTCAGCTGAAGGAACATCATAGTGTTTAAACGTATTCAAGAAGCATGGTGCCTCCTTTTTTTAATGCATCTCCCATGAATTCTCTAGGATATGTGACAGGATGGGACCCTCTTACAGCTGACCTTTTAATAACAATAAAATCACTCAGCGGTGCACTTTATTTTGATTTATCATTGCACAACATAAAGGGATTATATATCAAAGGAGGCACTAAAATGATAAGACTAATAAGAAGAGACCAAAGGAAGATGGGGAATAGTAGTAGAAGAAGTTTCATTGGTAATTTCAGTCAAAAGAGATAGGAAACCATGGCTTATCTTGAATGGCCCTGGGAAGGATTTTTTTTTCTCGTTCCTGACAGCTGAAAATGCAGAGATCATGTCAAAATAAACTCATATTAAAAAAAAACTTACAGGCTATGTAAAATCTATCTCCAATAATTGGAGTACTGGACATTTTCTGCAGGCTTCAGCTATGTTGTTGTTTGCATTTGAATTATTTTCAAAAAGGAGATTTATCCAGAGCCTTCATGTATTTTGATTTTATTTCTTTTTTATTATCAGGGCACTTTGATCCATTGGCATAGCAAATATCAAAAGTTAGACTGACAAACACTTAAAGATTTTCTTTTAAGAGAAGAAGTTATGAAAGGGGCAGTCGTTGCTCAAAAGCTGCTATTTTATGCCCCTTCCAAATGTTGGGAAGAATTGTTGGGGGGAGGGATTTTCAAGCCCCCCCAAGTGATTTGTATAAAATTAGCTGCTGGGGAGAGTTTCCCAGCTGAGATGGAGCAATTCCCGTTGTCTTCAGTATTGCAGCAGGGCCTGAGGACCCCGATCGTGGCTGGATGCTGCACAGTGGTACATGGTCTCTCCAGTGGATCTTGCCATGGAACACAACGCGTCTGTGCTGGTGCGGGTGGTCGTCCATCTCTTAGAACCAACACATCCACTGTTGAGTCTTTGGGCATGGTGTGGAGCAACCACAGAGCACCAAGGGAGTGAAATTAGAAAAGCACATCAAGGTTTGGACTGAAGGGAAGCTCACGGTGTTCAACATTTGTCCTGCGCTCTCAATGGATGTGTCATTGAGTACAGGGACTGCGGACCACGAGCCAGACTTGGCAATCAAGAGATACCCCAGCAAGTCCCCCAGCTCCAGGGCATGCGGTCATGGACCAAGGCCAGGAGCAGAGCTGGTCCCGAAGGTGAACCCACAAGAGCCAGTGCGCTCTGCCAGCCTCCTCTGGTGGGTAAGAGGCCAAAGCAGACAGCAACCATGGTGTTTGGACCAAGAATACGCTTGTCAAAGTGACAGCCGTGACAACCAAAATGATTTGTGACTTTGAGTTACGTTTGAATAGATTCAATAAAAGATGCTGGGAAAACTTTGGAAATGTCAAAACATGTTTTTTTTTTTTTCCTTTATGGATTGCTGAAAGTGATTGTTTTACATTTTTAAGTGATATTTAAAGAAATCCTCATTCCGTAACAGCCTTTGGGTTACAAAGATTAACTATGGTAAAAGAAGAAAAAGTTTTAAAACATGCCCCAATCATTCTGTACAAAACCAAAGGTCTGGAGTGAGCTTTTTGTCATTGTTTAGCCAAGAAGTCCAAATTCTCCCTTCCAGTTCCACCTGACCTCCTTTCTCCTCCACTTTTTTTCAGCAGAGCAACAACTGCACCAGGAAAGGTCTGCTTCCAGGAGACTAAAATTCAGTTTATTAGCATCGACATGGGAGGTCACCTAGTCCAGCCTCTTTCTTCCACTATGAGCCTTAGAAATTACCAAACATTAACATTTCATCAGTTAAGGGATTTGGATGGCAGCTCGCACAGTAGCCATCTAAAAGCAATACTGGCTACGCTGCAAGTCAGCCTTTCTGAGGGTATTTTGAGTGCAGCTGCTGTAGTTAATTCGGGTGCTGATTGTGACTGTAAGACCATGTAGTCTGACCAGTCCACTAATGACACAGCTGGACTCCAGTCCACTGCATGCTTAGAAAGATGTAAATCCACTGGAGACTGGGAAAAGGAGCAAACCAAACAAGAATGAGGTCTGAAAACACAAGGAAGAAGGTCTTGTGAGGAAAGAAAAGAAATATTTCTAAATAAGGGGGTGGTATCCTATTTCATGGGCTCCTGTCTTTGAGAAATCTACAGACAGATGTGCAATGAGTGTGAATGGGGCACTGGAAGATCACAGACACTGGGATGAGGGGGAAGAAGTAGACAGCAGCCGGAGCTGGAGAAATGACCCAGATAAGAGCAAGTGAGATAAAAGCGTCTGAGCAATATTGATGGGACTCTGATGCTCGTTGTAGTCCCGGCTGAAATGGATACTTCAGCCCATTCCTGAATGAGGACCCTCATGAAAGATGTTTTTGGCTTTGCAATTTTATCCCGTTGGCTAGTTTAGGAGCTGAGTTCCTCACCGCGCGTTTCTCTCTCTGAGGCTGGGGAGCATTTTATTTCTTATTCCAGGCAGGGAAAATAAAAGACGAAAAGGAAATGGCTGAGTGCAAAAGGGTGGCTTGGGTTTCCTCCATCAAATTCAGCTGACTTCATTTTACTGTAGAGCCAGTTCATCCAATTATCTGAGGTGTCAGCCCAAGGAGGATGGTCCCATGGATGGAGAGATGGCCAGAAGACACAACCAGCCACCGGCCCACCTGAGACCTCAATCACTTGTTCTCTGTTGGTCGTAGAGGAGTGTGCGGCAGCTGGGTCTTCCTCTGCATGTTTCAGCTAGAAATCTGAATTTAGGAGGAAGAATTTGGCCATCTCTAAGTAGTTTTATGTTGCAAAATGTAAAACCAGGATTGCTTTTTATATCTTCCCAAGGGTTTTCATAGAGGAGTTTCCTTTTCCCTACTTGATCATAGAAAATATTGAAAACATCCTTGGACCTGCATAACTCTTTTGTGCAGGTTCACGGCCAGAACCAGAGCTTGTGCCAGCACAGATGGTGTTGTTAGACATGTGAGGGGAATATAAAAAAAAAAAACACAAGAAGAAAAGTGCATTTCAAGAGTCGTCAGCCCTCCAACTTTGAAGTGCCAGGGCATGTTTGCTGCAGTCGTTTCTCAAGGTCCCCACAGAATTGCTGAGAGGAAGAAAGCCGTGTTTAGAAAAGCTGCCAGATGACAAGACCTGGGGATGTAGGGCACCGAGCAATCACACGGTGCTTTGCTCGCTCCAAGTGCACCTGCAGGGAGGAGAGGAGGGATGGGGGGGGTGTATGTGTCTTTGTGAGCACGGGGGGAGAGCAGGAAGGCGTGGAAGATTCTCCTAAATGCTTATAAATACCTGAAAATCCATCTTGTGGCTGCTCCTTTTAAACACACACACTTTTATATATATATATATATATATATATACACACACACACACACACACACACACACATTTCTATGTGTGTATGTGTGTGTGTATCTATATATATATATACACACACATACATTTCTACGTGAATATAAAACTCTGTGAGCAGCCTACAGTGCTAATGCAGCTGTGTAGGTGTGAAGCCCTGAGCTTCCCAAAGCCGTGGGCACGCAGGTGACCTTCCTTGGTGCTGTCCCACCAAATGCTGGAGGTGGCTTTTCCTGGTGTGACTTCCAAGGTATGGGAGCACTGCAGGGGGGGCAGCACGAAGGTGTGGAGGAGAGGCAGAGCGATGCTGCTGTGCTGTATCCTCTTGCCCCGACTATTTGCCCTGAAGCAGGGCTGGTACAAGCAAAGACTTTTGCTATGAACAGAAGAGGACCTTAGGGCAGAACATGTCCAGAATGACAGAAAAGAAACTCTCAAGGGGGGGACTAACTTCTTACAGCTGCTATTTTAGGCTTCTGGACCAAACCCCAGACATTACCGAGATCCACCAGCTAACATCAAAATGCAGGGGTTGTATTTACAGGATAAACCTCCTGTATCTTGGTGCCACCCACCTGTTGGGCCTTGAATGTCTCAGCAGCAAGTCAATGAGATCCTCAAGGTAGTTGCACCCATGGGCCACCCTTGGGACCCGCTCCTGGCCTGTTGACAAAGTTTCATGTACTTTCTTCCTGCCCCAGTAATGCTTATTCTGGGCAGTATAAATACAGAAACTTTTTAAGTATAGAAATAAGTAATTCTTGACTGACCCTTACTGATGTCCTTGCTCCAGTGCCTCCTGCCATGAGCTTGTCTGTGGCTGGTTCATGGCCACATGCTGATGTGGACTGCCACGTGCCGGATTTGGATATCCAATATAATGTGCCATGTGCTGGATTTGGACATCTAATGTAGTGTGCTAATCAAGCATCTTCTGAAGTTGTCTGAAAATCAGAAACTCCAGATTATTGCTGCTGCTGAAACTTTTGCTCCCATTTTATAAACAAGCGCCACCCTACAGCGAAGATTACACATAGGAAACCAAAACCAGCCAGTTCTTCCCCAAAGACCAGAGGCAATTCTGAAATGCAGCAAACCCTGGGTTTCAGTTGCATCCTGGTATGAAGAAGACCCTGCTCACCTCCAGTGATTGAGACCTGGCCAGCCCGGCAGTGTGTGGCAGTGCCGTTCCTAAATTCCCTTTGATCCTTGCAGTCTGACATCAAGCCCTTTTAAATACCACTTTATTATATGGGAGCAGCTCTAATTAAAAATGCCATCCCTCAGATAGCAAAGTAACGAGATACAATGAGAAGAAAACTCAGCCCAGAAGAAGTCACGCCAGTGAGTGAGTAAAACAGGGCCTTTGAATCATGGCTTTTTCCTTATTTATCCCCCAACCGTGTGATCTCAGGCCAAACATTTAACCTCAGTGCCTTACTTGTCCCACCTGTAAAATGGAGGTAATATTTTCTGTAGCTGGAAGGAGATTTCTGACGGGAAACACAGCACAGGTATGAAGCACAGCTATTGGAAATGACCGCAAAGTCCTTATTTCTTCATGTGCTCCAAATCAGTTTTAGTCCATTTTTTCATTAACATCTGGGACCACAGATTACACGGAGGAAGATTTGTAGAAGCGATTTCACGAACACCTTGCTGGTTGCATTGTGGAGTGTATTCACACAGTCTTCTGCCAGCCTGTGACCTGCCGTGGCTTATTAACCTGCTGCCTTGATTATCTCGGTACCACTGATGAGCAGTCCTGCTCGTTAAGGATGCTCTTCTGCCAGGCTTGTCACACTCCGGCTTCAAGTTTAGGCCTTGAGGGTTTTGAAGCTCAGATTGATGGTGGATGATGAGGTCGGGTTATGTAAAACTCCTGCAGGACACGAGTATCTCCCGGATGGAAAATAACAGCATAATGATGAGCTCACGGAGCCCTCTCGTCTCCTGCTCTTGGAGGCAGAAATCAAAGCCATCGCGCGGTCCCGCTGGCTTGCAGCATCTCACTTGCGGGACCGGCTTTGCTGAACAAGCTCCCTGTAATGATCTGGCCGCCGACTTCCCCTGCCCGAGAAACTCTGGGGTAGGAAAACATTTTCTGAACTGGAGGTTACAAAACTCCGCTCTGTGACTCAGGAGGTGGACTCGGAGCCCCTCGAGCAGCCTGAGCAATGTGGCGAGCCGCAGTCCAAACTCAGAGATGTGTTTTGGCTGTGGTTATGTTTTATTTAATTCAAGGAGTGGGAGACGAGCTGGTTTTAAGCCCGAGCATGCTGGGTCGTTAACTGCAGGGACGCAGTGCTTGCCCTGTTCCTATATTCCTCCCCATCCTTTGCCGAGTAAATCCTGACAAGATGTGCTGGCAGGGCTTTGGAAGGCTCGTGTTTTTATAAACAACACGCTGGAGGAGAAGGAGGTGCGAGGGCTTGTGGTTTATGTAGTGGGCTGGTGGCTGGAACAGTTTTCAAGGCAGAACCCAAGAAATGCTTTTAAAACATCCAAAATCACAATAATTCATGTGATTCCCTTGCCCGGACTGCCACAGTTTCAGCAGGCTGCATTCAGGGGAGCTCGTCTCGCCCTGGGAATTTCTCTACAAACGATTGCCACGTAAAAACAACTGGTCCAAACCAGAACTGTCATGTTTTGACAAAGACTGAGCTCAGTTGCTTCAAAATGACAGACTAAGCACCAGATAATTTTTTAAAGCAGGTCCCTCTTTGCAAAAGATTCTCCGTCCCTGCTCTCGGCAACAGCTCAACTTTTCTGTGTTTTGAACCCGCATCGTTCCGGAGGAGAGCTGAAGGCATTGGGAGTGTTAGATTGCAATCTTGGCCTTTCCCCAGCCTGCAGGGGCATTGCTCCATCCACGGTGTGCGGTGGAGGGATGGGAAGGGGCTGTTGCTCATATTTACCCACCCGGGCTGTCGCGTACCTACACCATCTCAAGATACACATCCCCCAAGCTGAAAAGTCCTGGAGGGTTCAGTATTTCACCTGGGCTGCGTGATGTGCTACAGCAGGCAGTGGGCCTGGTTTTGGCCGTGGGAAGGGCCACCAGTCTCACCAGTGCCAGGCTGGAGTGCTTGCACCCATGGGGGTGCCCCACCTGAAAGCACATCACTTGTGTTCTCCATGTGTCCACTTCTCCCGTCCAAATACAATCACCATTCTTTGTTTTCAGTACTTTTAAAGTATATATGAGACGTGGTCCGTGGCTGAGGCTTTACTTGTTTTCAATGAGGAATGCAGAAGAGGACAAATTTTTCTGTGCTCCCATCTTAAAAGCAAGGAGAATCTCCTTGCAGTCTCCTGAAAGATAATCCAGACGCCTCTAGCTATGGCCCCTATTAAAAACATGATGTGATAAGTCTACTCTGGCCTATTGAACTGGCATGGCGGGGCGGCTGTCCCGAAAGCACTTGATTTACTACCCATAATATTTTGATTAAAACATTGGTCTTATCTGGCACGACCACATGAGGCAGAGCCAGACCTGGTTCACTGACAATTTAAAATGTTGCTGTTTCCTTGGCTACCCTCAGGGTTTAGTCCTTGGTCCAATGCATTTCAATATAGTTATCAATGATTTAAAGCAGGGTCTTTTCCGATGATAAACCGCAGGTGGCACGACGAGTGATGGACGGCGGGTACCGGCGAGGGCAGGTCACTGTCGCAGGGTGATCCGAATCCCCCGGCAAAGCACAGCTTGAGAAAATGCACGTGAATAACAGCCCTATGGAAACGAATGTATCTGCCTCAGAGCAAAGGCTGCAAATCAGACCCACAGGAAACCAGAAGCTCAGGGGAGGACTTCAAGGTCACCGTGTAATTGTCTCAACAGGCACTTTCTATGGCAAGAAAGAAGTGCCCGACGCCTTCGTTGGAGATAAAAATCCCCCACGAGTGCGGGAGCAAGACCCTGCCTTTCTCCACAAGTTAAGTGACAAGTGAAGGAAAGGTGGCCAAACATGCCAGAGGATGGAAAAATTAAAAATATCCAGCAGCTGGAAAGCAGTCTTTGAGGCTGAAGGAGTTTATCCTTCTTGGGGTAGCAAAGGGACAGCAGGGAGGGGACTTGGTTGGTGTCGGTGGGGGGCATTTGCTTTGAGGGATGGTTGGAGAAGCTGCACTGGGACTGGTGGCTGGAAGCTGAAGGTTGAGAAACATGGCCCTGAAACAAAACACATGTTGCTGGTGGAGGGGATAACATCCCACCAGTAATGGCCAAAAATGGATAGAAACCTTGGGGAAACCTAATATGTGCTAATATCCACCTGCAGCTGGAGTCCTCTCACCTAACCTAAGACACTGAACTGGTCCCTCTGGCTCTGTTTAGTGCCACAGGAGAAAGAGAGATGCCATTTATTTGCCCTACCACAGACACCTACCTTCAGAGGAGGGGAATTACACCCAGCAATGCTTGACTTTTTGTCCCAAAGACCCGATTTCACCTGGTTTTGGAGAGCAGAGCCATGCCCAGGCAGTAAATCTGGATGGCCACAGAGGGACTCCCCACCCGCCACCCGCTCCTACGCTTCACCTTCCCATGAGGTTGCCCCCAAGGACCATGCAAGAATATTTTCCTCAATACACACCTAGCCATGTTTTCTGAAGTTATTCTCCACCTTTTCCTGAAGCATCAGAACAAGCCAGCAGCGGGGCTGGACCAGGCAGCATCAAGGCTCACACGAGGGTTTCCCTGGGTCACTGCGGCAAGCGCTGAAGTGGCTTTTCTTCTCCCTCTGGATGAAGAAGGGGATCAGATGCACATGTCTTGGCTGGACATATCCCAAAACCCAACGCTATCTTGATTTTTTTGCTTTTTTTTTTGGTGGGGTGATACCTTGATTTTTTTTGTGCGCAATGTAGTTTCCCCAGTTTGCTTCCCTTTCTGCTATGGATGGGGGCTTCCCCGGTGCCTCAGGGATGCTCCGAGTCCCCAGCGTGACCTCCCGGATCAGCAAAGCCCTGGGGCCACCTGCGATCCTGCACCCCGTGTACAGGTGGGGAATGTTCCCGAAGATGCAAATTCGAGGAGTGGAGGGACGTTTTGGTCAACTCCTGCACTAGGTCCATCTCCCATGTAAGGACCAAGCAGCTGAGGTGAAGAAATTCAACATTTTGACACACACAAAAAGAAAGCTATTTAAACACAAAATATTCTTTTATTTGTCACCGAAGGCTACACACGGTCACTTCTGTCTGTTCATTTTTTTTTTTCTAGAAGGTATCTACATCTGCACTTATTTACAGCCTGGTTGTATTTACACAGTCAAGAATACAGTATTAGAAACACAAAGGTTCGAGAAAAAAAATTTCTCAAAAAATTAGTTCCAGACTTCAGGAAAATTATTACACAGGGTAATGACATGAGTCTCCAGTGCTGGGCTTACAGATGCAGCTTTGATACAAAGTCCTCTTCTCGGCTGGAGCTGCATTGGAAGTCCTCACACAAAATAAACATTTTTTTTTTTTTTAATAGAAAAGTGTGATTCTTTGATTGGTTATTTCAGCAACACCTGCGAACTGTCCAAAAGTTTTAAATTTCTTTTTGGAAAGTTCTATTGTTCGCTTGAACAGTTTCCAGCTCTGAGGAAAAGAAAATTTTATATATATATATATATATATATATTTTTAGTTAATTTTCATTTGTGGTTTTCTATGCTCACCTGCTCAGAAAGCATTGACCTCTGGGATGGGAGTTAACAGTTGAGCCATGTAATACCTTGTCATGAACACAAAGTTTTATGGCAATTAAAGGAAAGCAGGCAAGAGACACAAAAGGTTTCCCTCGGGCAGGCTGGGTTGTTTTCAGTTTGGGTAGCAGAGGATAGAAAAGCGCCGTGGGAAATGGCCCTTCATCCAGGAGCGAGACAGGGGGTTCTGGATAGGGTGCTACACGTCCCCACGGTGTCTGTTTAAAGTTTGCTCTACAGTCACAAGTAATTTTATTGAAATATACCCTAGAGATGAAAAAAAAACCCCACAAAAAAGCTGTGGGTTTTTTGTTTTGTTTTTTTTTTACAAAACTCGTGAAAATTCTTCGGTGTAATGGAGGGATTCAAATATCTAACTATTTAGTGATCATAATAAAAAGAGTGATTATAATAAAAAGAGATGCTGAAAAACTTGCTGTCCTGTGGAGGACTGTAAGAACAGCAGTAAAAATGCCCCCGGCCACACTCACCGTGGGATGGAGGATGCTGCCGGCCAATGGGAGCCAGATTTTATCCCACCAAACCCCAGCCCTGGCACGGAGGCATGGCATGCAGGTTTCCCAGTTTTGGCAGTGCCACCAGAGTGAGGAGATAAAGCGAATAAGATTTAACAAGCAAAGCCATCTTTTTAGCACCATTATTAACATGATAGGCTCTTATTTCTCCTCCCCATTTAAAAAGTGGCCGTAGGACTAACCGAGATCCCTGGCCCTGGTTTCAATTACGCAGAGATTGAATCAAAACAGACTGCCGTGCCGTAAGTATGAGGGGGGCCCTCTCTGTAAGTCGTAAAATTGAATTCTAAAATTTCATGTTAAAAGCCTTGCCTTTGCATAATGGATTGCACTGCCATCTATCACGGTGACACTTATAAGTCACAGCTGAAAAAGTACTTTATTAGATTTTTTTTTTTTTAAACAATTTTGATTTATTCTGGTTACGCTGTCTGTGTAATAGACTGAGCAGAATCTCATGCCGATCCCTACGCTCAATAAAGCAACTACAGATATATTACAGAAATCCCTCACTGTTTCTAAGTTACAGCCAAATGGTGTCTCAGGGACTGCTCCCAATCATCTGTGTCTTTTAAACCCGAATCAAGCATCGAGGCTCTTAATGACCTTCGTCTCATCGGCTCTCGCCTGGTGCTGTTTAGAGTTGTTGGCCCATTTTCATCATGGCTCTGATCAATAGCTGTGATGACAAAGATATGATGAGCTGCGTGATTCCCTCCGGTCACTGCTGCTTAATGATTTTTCCAAGCTCCAATCTTCAGTTGAAAGGGGAAAAAAAAAAAAAAAAAAAATAAAGAGCTTGGAGGAAACAAACATTGCAGCAGTTCTCGCGATGCCAAATTAGTCTTGCTCCTCTCCCCTCGGGCTGAGCACACGGGATGTTTTTTGAGCTGCAGAGCCCTCACGGCACTGGCTCATGTCTGGATGCCACAGCAGGTTGGTCCCATCGCTGCTGTTCCTTCAAATGGAGCAGGTGTCGGTACCAGCAGAAGCTCTTCAGGGCTTGAGCTGTTTGTCCTTACCCACCGCTCGCACCGCGAGATGCAGCCCCTGCTCCAGAGCGCTGGACTTTCTCCTCCGAGCTGTGAGACTTGGTCACGATCCTTCCCACCACCCTTTGGACTGGAGACAAGCCCAGGAGTTCAAAGTAATTTAAGCTACACCTTTGCGTTTTGAAGGGAAACTCCTTTTGGTGGAGGAGCGAGTCCTCTTTTTGGGAGTCAAGAAAGTAGCGGCTTCTCGAAGTCAAGCCGTAAAAGCATGTGAGACCACAGTGACATTATCCCTTGGAGATGGTCTGGCATGCAACTAGGCTTTGAAAAAGCATCTAAAGCCATGGGATATGGGGGTTTGTGCCATGGGATTTGCACCCAGGACCTCCCAGTCTTACAGAAGCGAGGATCTGCTACCCCCACTGCCCGCAAGCAAAGCAAGAAGGGTCGGGCAGCCGCAACATGGCCCCACAGGGAGGCAAACGGGGCGATGCAAGGGCTGGGAAGGGGCTATGGGGCCATCGGTTGAGTGAAAATGCTTGTGGAGAGCAGAGTGCGGTCCCTCGAGGACGGCATGGATCTTTGTGTTCACAGCCCGTTCCTGCAACTTCCATGGGAGCACACTTGAGATCCTGTAGAAAAAGCATTTTTCACTAATGAAGGGGGAAATTTAGGGCTTCAGGACTGAAAATGTTTGTTTCTTGTTTTGCCATCCAGGTAGAGTGGAAAGCTTTCACAGCCAGCCATCCCTTTTAATTGTTTTGGTTAAACGCTTTGATAAAGGGAAGAGCAACACATACATATATATACTTTTACATACATATATATTTTTTCCCCTTTTTTGACATAATGTCCATAGTTCCTGTGCCAGGTGCAGTGCCAGGAGAAGACCCCCCAGACCCGGCAGCCAGACAGGCGCAGTCACATCCCACCGCTGCTTGAGGAGGCCGAGCTGCCTTTGCCACGGTGCAGAGCAGGATGGTTCCCAGGTCTAGGCATGCCATATGCCTGCGGCGGGACCGTAAGACTCTTGAAAAACAGGTGAACTCCTCAAAGTCATTAGCTTGTGTAATAACCTGAAGAGTCTGTGTAAGGCTGTCGAGGTGCCATCTCAGGCCGGCAGGGTTGCAGTAGGAATATTTCACACTTGAATCCCTTTCCCTGGCCATGTGGAAAGGTGGCCCATTTACTCTTGCACTACTCCTCTTAGCATTAACACACGGATGGGGATGGATATAGAAGCACCACTTCTCTTCAGAGCCGCTCGGAGGGGAGCAGTGTAAATGGGATGCACATCGAGCTCTCTCTGCACTGCAGGTCTTCGCCGGGGGTTTATGCCCTTCGACCCAGCTTCCCGCAGGTCTTTTTTGCTCCGTGCATGCTGTTTTAGACACTCAAAGCCATCACAAGGTTGAAGTTCTGGGAGGAATTTGTCCCTGGTGTGATTCGGGGAGGGGGAAGCCGGGAGCTGGGTAGCCCTGGGAAGAGGGTGCTGCCTCCTTCGAGTAGGTGGCAACTGCTGGTTTGGCCAACGCTGCCTCTAATCCCCACCAGCGCATCCTCGGGGCAACCAAGGCTCGCCAAGAGTTTGACACCAGCAAGGCAGGCGGTAATGCCACGGCCTTTTAACCATCCCTGGCAGGCAGCTGCCCGAAGCAACTGCTCCCTTGCCAAAGCCTAGAGCTGGCCTGGCCAACGCGTCTCCTCCCAGCCGGCTCTGCTGAAGCCTGATACCCTTTCTAGTCCAGCTGCCTGCGATTCACTCCTGCCAAAGTAATAGAGGTCGCATGCTGCGGGGGGTGGTTCAAAGTACAGCACCGGGTTGCAGCAGCAGCAACGTCACCCTTGCTGCTAGCAGGAGGGACCACCAGAAAATCAGGACCATACCGGCGGGTGGCCCCAACGTGGATCAGCCCTGGGGCTCTGCAGCCGCCAGAACTCTGGCCACGCAGGCAAAGGTAGTAGGGATCGGGAAGTGGAGGAGGAACAGTCTGTTGGGGGAATTTCCATCCCATCACCTTCCTCCTGGCAAGCACCTGGGAACAGACAGGCAAGGCAGCCGGAGCTGGCAGCCGGCATCTATGGGGAAACCACGACAGCGCTGGGGCTGCCAACGTTTTGCTGCTTGAGGAGTGCATGCCCAACATAACGCCCCTGCTTTATCTTGGGGGCTGGAGCCTGCAGAGAAATATCAGGCTGTGTTGGAGGATGTCAGTGGTGGTGGCAGGAGCGCAGCAGGGCTGGCTCTGGGGACACTGGTGCATTGTAGGGCTCCGAGTATGGAAACAGCCTTGGCATGGATTTGCACGTCTCGGGTTATCTCTCTGCAGAATCGGGAAGCAAAAACTGAAGGAGGTGGAATAAAAAAAAAAATAAAATCAGGACCGAGATGTTCTCAGAGAGACGGTGAGAGCTCAGGACATGTGCAGGTGTCAGTGTGATAAGAGACGTCTATTTGGGAGCAGGGTTGGCCATCTCCAGCCGGAGCTCCAGCGAGAGCTGGGGTAACACCTCCGCCTGCCTGCAGGAATGGCCCTGGCTACCACAGGGCTGTTTCAGGCAGGGAAGAGGATGCTAAGCTCATCTCCTTGTTCCCTTGAATTTCAAGGACTCTTGCAAATACCAGAGCGCAGAGGTTATGTGAACACAAATTACATTAGCATGCCGAGTAACTTTGTCAGCAGTTTCTTATTAAAGCACTTGGTCCCCTCTGTAGTGGGCATTTCCATTCAACCTCCCCCTTCTTCGCTGCCTACCGTCAACTGGGCTCTCCGCTTAATTCGAGCTCGTGTAAGAAACAGTGAGAGGGTTGATTCCAATATTCTCCTTCTTGTCCCACCATGCACAAGCTGTTGCTACTTATTAAACATTTTAAAATCCCTGCTGCCAAAGTCCCCGGGAGACATTTATCTGCCATAGTCATAAACGACTTGCCAGCATGCTACTCAAAACTGCATTTCCCAGCCAATAAATACAAGCTCCAGAATCAGGAAAAGCAGGGTTTGGCTTGCTCTAATTTTCAGTGGTATGTCACTGGGATACTATAACTACTTTCAAATTCAGATCAGCTTCCTAAAAATTAACTGGTTTTATCAGATACAGCACAGTGGACTGTTAAACACGTAGCCTCGTGTACTGAAACACTATACATTTAATGAAGTTATGCCATTAGCAAATGTACAACATGGGTGCATTAAATCCACCTATAGAACAGCTCTACGTATGAGAGAGAGGATTTATTTTAGCTTTTCTCAATAGAGCAGGAGTCCCTTTCTTGGCTTTTGCTAGGTTTTTTAACTAAAACCAGGATTTGCGCACACACAAAAAACCCCCATAAAGTATCTACTCTCATAATGAAAAAAAGACTGATTTTTTTTCTTTTTTTATTCCAGTTCAGGAAGGAAGAGAATCATCTTGCAAGTTAATATAATCAGCTCCTTTGCCTCTATAATCTACTTCTGCTCAGCAGGAGCCCCCCAAAAAACACTTTATGTCCCAAGTGAAACATGAAAACTACTTGTAAGGTCTCTTTTGAGGCACATGATTCGGACGGTCGCTTTCGGAGTATCGGAATCAGCGTCGTCTTCCATCTCCTTTCTTCCCGGGAAGAGCTCTCCAGCATGCCACGGGCCCCCCCGTCTTTCGGGTGGAAGGCTATCTGTCCCTGCCCCAAATCAGAAAGGGTTAGGATGACACAAGTTAGCACAGACACCCATTTCGCACTTCACACCTAAGGACGTATGTTGACGACTCCCCACTTCAAATTCCTCACAAAGGGGGGGAAAACAAAACAAAACAAAACAAAAAGGACAAGAGACAGTAAATTTCACTGTGATCACACTACGGCAAAATATACCTTCTGTTCATCGCAAAAAACGCGTGAAGGCCAAATTAAAGAGGGAAAAAAAAAGTATGTTGCATGAGTTACAGTGCAACCGTATTATTCCTTCTCTTTCTATTTTCCTCCCCCCCGCCTTGTTCAGTTTAGAAAAAGGATTGAGTACAACACAGTCAGGTAAGTGGCCACAAAAGAGTAGCTGTCTTTGGCAAGAAGTCACCGCATCGACCCTCTCTGTCACCTTCTGCCCATTTCGCTCTGTCTCATGAAGTGGATGTTGTTGGCGCTGTCTGAGAGTTCGGGGTACTGCTCCACTGAGATCACAAAATAGCCGTCGTAGCCCTGTACCCGGCCCGTGTTTAGCACTTGTTGCTTCTCCCCTTCTGTCCACGAGCGAATACCCTCCTCCCCATCCCGCAGTCTCTGCTGTTCCCGGGACCAAGCTTGGGCGACAGCGCGCTGTCGGGCCAGCTCCAGGACACGGGCCTTCTCCTCGTCCAAGGTGGTCCCGTAGCGAGTGTTTAGGCACAGCGCACCGTATTGGAGCTGGATGTCCGTGTAACGTCTAGTCCTTCCACTTAGCACTGTGTTGATCTGGGACACTGTCACGTTCACGCCGTTCTCCAGGGTCCTCCGCCCACCGCTGAGGCCCAAGATGGACAGGTCGCCCTCCGACGGCCCTTGCTTAATGAAATAGTGCGTGTCCACCCCATCGATGGTGAAGTGCAAGTTCTCCAGGTAATGGGCGTTGTTCAGGATGGCCGCGATCCTCCGCCCGTCCTCGTTGGCCACACTGATAATGTCGGTGGCCACGCGCCCGTCCTTCATGGCGAACTTGACGCCTTTGCCGAAGATAGAGCCTCCAGAGGCAAAGTTCTTGTTCTTCTTGACCTGCCGGCACCCGGCGATGCTGGAGCTGTAGATCCGTTCGAAGCGCTCAAGAGTGACGAAGGCCTTCAGCTGCTTCTGCACTTCACATTGGACGCCCAAAATTGACTGAGCAGGGAGAGAAAGAAGAGAAAGAGGTATTAGAAAGACAAACCTGATGATCCAAAGGCATTAATAGTGTGCTGGAAACCAGCAGAACATCCTGGAAACATTCATGAGGACCTCCATTTTTTTTTCCCCTTAACACCTTTTTTCAGATTTTTACTTCTTTTTAATGGAAAAGGTGTTGTCAGGTTATTCCCCCTAATGCTCATTGTTTCAATAAACTGAACTGTATTTAATACCACAGACTGAAGGATGTAGATGTAGAAAAGGATTTTTTGCCTCAGTGGTATGAGGGTCTAGTTTGGACGTGCAATTATTTTGTGCTTCAATGTTCTTCATCCACACATAAGAAATCATTCATCTTGTGGCCATGATGCTTTATAAAATGCTTTCAGTTTTTCTGTGAAAAAGTGTGAAAGTATCTGTAAAAGTTCCCTCTAGTTTAACTTCACTTTGTAACTCCTTATGTTATCTTCAAAAGCCCTGCAACACAGGTATGACCCTCCAAGTGGCCATAACCCCTCTGTATCCCATTTCAACCTGGCCAAAGCAGGTCGTTCAAAACTCAAGGAAGGCCCTAAATCCAACTCCTATTTCCTTGCAAACCCTCTACAAAGTGCCATGCGCCCTGAGCTAAGGCCAGCCACACCTGATGCTCGAGTTTTGGCTTATACTGAAGCGAAACTGCTGAGAGACAACAGCCTGGATCATTTGCAGTCAGGTACAATACAAAGTCACTTTTGCTGTTAGTGTATAATGGAGCAAGCACACAGCGAGTCAGCAGCTCATCATTACTGCAAAATGTCTTTGGAAATGCTTTTATCAATTCATGGCGGCGCAGGCTTCTTACAGACCCCTGTTCATGAACAATTATTTGCTCAAATTTCAAGCAAGAGGATGCTACGACAAAACTCTCCTGGCACTGCCAATGGCTCAGTTCAATAATGTAATGACATCCAGGATTAAAAATAGGCTACAAAGAAAAGTTTGCTGCACTCCAATTATTTTGAGGAAATTTAACATCCATGAAGGATATTGCCTTAAACCATCCACAAGCTAAAGGCTCACATCCTTCCCTGGGTGCAAGAAGACAATTCAGACGATGCAGGCATATCAGCGTGGACCTCTCAACTAAGACTCATAACATGGCGAGGGAAGGGAAATAAACTCTCATTTCCATGGTGGCCATTTCCAGGGAAGGGTCTCAAAGCATTAAAGAAATAAAATAAAAGATATAGCATTGCAACTCACTCAGAGGTTATGAGCAGTTTTGATCTATAAAGGAGAAAACTATAAGGGAACAGAGGTACACAAGTTCAAGAACACATTTGCGGTTGCAAAGCATCAAAATACCCAGGACTGACTTTTATTCAAAGTGCCAAGCAGGCTGGCATAGCTCCTCCTTTTCGCCTTTTGATTAACAGCATAGTACTTGGAGCAGGAACCAGTCACCTACGAAAGAGGAACTCTTTCTGGTTCTCCCCTTACTGCCTGGGGGGGATCTCACACACAGCCTAAAGAGTGATATAATTAACAGACTGATAGGAAGCCGAGCCTAGGTCCCCTGCCAACTGCACGAGTACTCTAATTATGTAAAAAATGGACGTAATTAATGCAGATGTCACCGATGACGGACATGGAGCAATTAGGTTTCTAGGCTCCATGAAATACTTACTGTTCTGAATAAGTGTCTACTGCACAGCCTTGGTTAGTTATTTCCTCCTCAAAGAGCTTTAAGGGGGGGGGGGGTATTCTTCTCAGGTGCATCTCATATGGATGGACTCTAGGTGGTCCCACTACCCAATGCCACATCATTGCTCTTCCAACTTGGCTCAGTAACTTTTAGAAGTGATGGGAAAAGGCATTTCTCATTAGTCACGCTGAATCACTGTTTGGTCTCAGCTCCTTCGCTCAAGGATGTAAATCAGGTCTCCTGCACTACATTGCTACGTCCTGTGGTCATTTATATATCACCATCTATATACACATCACCATGTTTACCAGTAGTTGAGCGATAAGGAGTCCCTGGAATTAATTGCACCATCTACTAATTATCACCGTGGGGAAGGGAGCTCTGGGAGGTCAGACAGCACTGGGCATGGGAGAATTATTCCTATCTGAAATCTCCCCCATTCCCTTTCTATTTTGTCTTCATCGGCTTATTCTTGATGATCTGCAGGAACTCTAGTGCTTTTTCAATTCTGAGCAAATCATTAGGTATCGATCCCCGATGAGTGCCTCCAAATTAGGTTGCCCCAACAAACCAGTGGCTCTGGACAACACTCCCTTGTCTTTTCTTCTGATCCCAAATGAAAAGTGAGTTTGCAACAAGCTCTGAAAACCTGCTGATGCTGCAAGATAGGCACTGTCATAGGACAATCTACTGTGCTTTGGACAAGGGAGACATATGGTTTGTAACCATATGTTTATACTGCTAAATATAAAAGAAATATTTTATAAATAATACAATTTTATAGAGTTTTAAGAGTAAATACTGCTAAAGAGAGTGAGACATTGTATTGCACCTCTTATCATTCACACTGGATAATTTTTGTTTTAACTCCTGGTTTGGTTTTGGACTCCTCCAACTGCTCTCTCCAAGACATGTTTCCTAACTCCCCAGGTCCCGTCCACCTAGCCTCAGAGCCAGGGATTTGTCTGACTTCTTTTACTTAGTTGTAGAGACATTCTCTAAAATGAGATTAGGGAGTCTTGTGAGGACAGGAGTTGTACAACAAAGTTTAGGGGTGGATGGTGTCCTTGGGTTTGCCACTAATTCAGGATGGATGGTAGCCTGGTTGGCACATACTGTGATACAACAGGTATCACAGCCAACAGCTATGCCATGATCTACCTTCCTCAAGCTCCATAACCCAGTACCTGGGACCTTCTGGCCCAAGGTAATTTTCAGTTTTCCATTTTACGGTCAAATTCTCCATAGCTTTGAATTTCATATCAGTAACTGCCCATTATAAAAGGAAACCCTGATTTTTAAAGGTTTGGGTTTTGTTTTGTTTATAATTTATGACCCAATAATAAAATACTGGACCTTTCCTTGATCTAGTTGCATACTGCCTTTGTGATATGAAGTCATACAATTTCCACAGCTACGCTGTTCATCTGGATGCCATTTAGAAAGAAAATAAGCAGCACCCGCCCTGCTACTGCCAGGACATGGGGGTTTAAGGGATTACACATAATCTAACAGCAATGACACTATAATTTCCTGCCTAAGGACACCCATATAGGATACCATGCCAACTGCCTTGTTAGTGTCCTCTTGGTCTCCATCCAGGACGTCTCCTCTATACTGGGAAAGCATTTCTCATGTTGCATGTGCAACCGTAGGACTGGCCCTGGCACTGTTCCCTGGTGGCTAAAACAGAGATAAAATGGCTGACCAAAGCCACAGAATTAGGACTCTCTTGACCTCCACGTGTGTGCCTGCTTAAAGACACTGTAGGTGGGAGGTTTGTGAAGTTGGGGGCTTGAACCACCTTCGTTGGCAAAGAAACTGAGCAGTTACCTGTCAATCTGTGGCTGCCCCAGCCTGCTGCACACCCACTTCTCATGCACATCATAGTCAGTGATGACTGCAGGACTGTTTCAGTTTCCCTACACAGATGTCTAGTGTGATCTGAGATGCCCCAGAATGCCTTCAGCATCCGCCCAGGGCAGTGAGAAGCTGAAGAAGCCCTGGGAGACATTTGCCCTTCTGGAGTAGCACCTGGAGGCCACTTTGCTTACCTGGCCCCTGTATGGGCAATGGAATCGAACCCCTAATTTGCACAGTCAATGGACCCTCCAGTGTGTTCAGCTTGGTCTAAAATGAATGCCTAGCAGGTGGACAGCCCTTTAAGTGAGCTCCACCGCCTGTATGAACTAGATGTTGACAAACTACAGTGGGTGCACACATGGAGACACCTACACCTACATGTCTTAGTCTTGAATTCAATCCTAGCTTCTAGCAGCTGATCATCTGAACTGTCCTTTGGGCTCCACTGACAAATGGGTGATGCTGAGTATCAATTTTGACACTATGGGGAGCCCTGCTGGGCCACCAGTTGTTGCTCTAGAAGGATGCAGGTAATCCATGCTGTAGACATGAGGAAGTCCACCAAACTCAACTCAAATGGCACCAGCAACCGAGTTCATTGTAGATCTCTGCTGGCTATAATGGAAGCTTGGATATCAAGTTCACAGCCAGAGACCTAAATTTAGGTGTCTTAATCAAGAACAAAATCACATCCAAAGGGTTTTCCACTGGGGACTGGTTACAGGCCTTCTGGGCTCTCCCTACCTTTTGTCACATAGGAAAGTAGGAGATCAGACATGTGCAAAGCTGTAGTGCTGAACACCATCATCGCTTAACTATTACAATAACTAAACACATCTCTGTTATCTTGAAAATGAGCCCAGGATGACTTTGAAGTGACTTTTTGAGTCTGTTTCTTTGATGAAAGAGTGTATTTGGGAACAGCACTCCTTTAAAGGAAAGGCAAACACATCCAACAGAAGAAAAAACCCAAAACCAAACCAACAAATTCAGGCAAACCAGACTACAGCTAGCTTGTATGCTCTGCTGCGAATACAAAGGGGCGGAGGCAAACAGATTATATGTAGTTCAAAGAGGCAGTGTAACCCTGACTTTGAAATTTCTGTTTCATCTTAGAACTCATTTTAATGAACTGGCAAGGAAGAGAAACAGAAAATTTCCATCCAAGGCTGCAGTGGCATGTGGGATTCTCTAAAAAATGCTGCTGCTTTTAGCAACTGTAAACCAAGGTATCTATAAAACCAGTTTTACGGAAGAAAGGAGGGAATTCATATTTATGTTATTTCAATATTTGTTGCTAGATGTGAGTGACAAATATGCTGGGTTTGTTTTTCCTCACAGTCTTTTTTAATCAGATGTCCTTAGGTGACATTTCACTTTATCTAGTAACAACCCATTGGAGAGAAGAGAACGACCTTCATCATTTGTTCGCTGCTGCACAGAGCTCAAGAGAACAGCACATTACAGAGATCTCTGAATAGCCTCTTGCATTTTGCCGGCACCTCTTGAGGATTTGAAATACCATAGCCAGATACTATCATCTGTTGTTTTTAAATACCGCCTTCCAGTGTGAGACTGAGAGCTTTAATTTCCCATCAAGGATCCAAGATGTGAAATACGTGAACATGTTTCCAAGTTTCTCTATATCCTTGTGCCGTTATACACAGATAGGTGTTTCTCTTACCGCCATATGGCTTACAACGCAGAAAGCCACTTCTTCCAAAAGGCTTGGAAGTTGTAACTTCTCTAAAATATTCTTCTTCATTAACTTCTTCCTAGTTATGCCCTAGCTCTCTGTTAACAAAACCATTCTTCGGAAATCAGCCTCTTCCCTCCACTCCACCTGGCCATCACCTGAAGACGAGTCCCCGTTTGGGTGTCCCCCACCAAATCCCAGCTGGTGGAGGTGCAGGAGGAGCCCGTCAACCCCGAGAACCTCGCAGGCGCCTACCCATCAGCACAGCCGCACTGCACGCTGGTTGGCCGAGAGGCAACCTGCCTGCTTAGAAACCTGCCAACCACGAATGCAGGTGGGACAACCGAGGTGAGCGATTGGCCAGCAAGCCCAGTGCTGTAGATGGTGATTGGTTAGCAGTGAAAGACAAGCGCCAGCTCTTGGGCTTAGGGGACAGGTCTCTCCTCCACCCTGCCGGTGTACACAGCTGCAGGGGGATAACGAAGTTGAGCTCATCAAGCAGATTGCCATCTGTGGGGAAATAAGAGGATTTGCCTCCTTCCCTTGCTCATCTATTTTCATAAAGCTTCAAGAGATTAACATCTCTGAGACTTCAACTCCTTTCTCGGCATCAGAGCCAGCAAAAACTGGCCACTACTTTTGCAAAACATAACTAGGGGCTGATGGACAGACGTGCAGACAGCGTGATGGCCCAAGCCCAGGACAAAGCACCCGCCACGTGAGGATGCCCTCCCTGAATGATGAACACTGGCAGAGTCAGTCCCTCAAACAGATTGTCCTTGGGAGAAGCTCTGCCAGAAAGCACAGCCCTACAGCTCACTCCCTGGCTGAGCATCCCAAAGCAGCCCTTGCCTCCAAAATGCTGCTCCGTAAGGGATGCCAAAACCTGCTCCTCCAGCACAGCCTGTAACAGGGACTGAAGAAAACAGGACCCTTCCTGGAGGCACAGTGCTCATGGGATGGAGAAAAAGGTAGTTAATAATATGAGGTTGTTAACAATATAAGCGCCAACTCCAAAACACCCCTCCCTGCAAATAGAGTTGTTCTGGCTCCAGCAATTACCTGACAGTTCAACAAGACAAAAGGGAAGGGAAAAAAAAAAAAAGGGAAGGAAAAAAAAAAAAAAAAAAAAAAAGAAGAGAAATTGGATTCAGGTGCAGCAGCTCCACAATATGCCAGAGGTCACCCAGAGTCCCCGGGTGGCCAATAACACTGAACTTGTTCAACAAACAATTTAGTGACAGCCTCATGGTCGTAGGGAGAAGGGGGGGAAAGTGCTGCACAACAGAGTATTGGATTTTAAATGTCACTCCAGAGCTGCAGGGGGTTAGTGCGAAGTTTATGACACGCTGGCTGTTTCTGAGCTGGTGGATGCTCAAAGTCAGAATTATCTCTCCCATCTTGCAGCCCTGCAAGGCAAGTACCAACAGTGTTTTGGAAGGAGATGCTAGGGCCTTCTGGTTATGCACTCTGAAGAGATACGAAGCAGTCATTTATGTGGAGTTAGCTGCTTTGCTGTCATGCTCCTGTTGTTCATTCCTCTCTAATAAAAGAACTGACTCAATCTGCTGGGCCACAGCTTTGATCAGCGAAGCCAGTGGAGTAACTCAAATTTACTTTGGTCTATTGCAAGGCGGTATGTGACCCAGAGAAACCAGGGATCAGAAGACATGGAGATGAGAAAGCTGTGGTATATCATTCAGTGACGAGCCCTGGACTGCAGGCAGGATGGGCATTGTCCAGTGCCTTGTCCAAGCTACTTCCAAATGACAAAAGATCTGGAGCTTACTCCATATGCTCTGGAAGACCATTTCACAGTTTGATTAGTCTTATTATCTGAAAATATTTCCTGAGCTTCCATTTAACTTTGTTTAATTCTGTCATTTGCTAAGTGAAATTTTCAAAAATTTGTATTTTCTTCCACATGCTTCATCAATAAATACAGAGACAACCAGCAGGAAGAAGGGCTGGACTGTGTCTGGGAGCGTGTATGTGCAGCTGGAAGGGTTGGGAGTGAACAGAACTACAGGCGAAACATCAGTGTTGGATGCATGGATAGGCGTAGGAGAAAATGGATCATGTGTTCAGTTATCATATGTGAATGAATTTATTTTATGCAAATATATGCCTACAATATGCTGGGTGTGACAGAAAGGAAGGGAATCCTGCTCTATAGCATTTGAGAGCCACTCGCTATCACAGCATGATCCTGAAACTGTAGACTAAAATAAAAATGGTCATGTTTTGTTGCTGTCATAACACAGGGGAAGAATATGAAACAGCCTGCAATGGTTAAATTCCACTTTCAACACTTGAGTGTAAAGTGATTCATCTGGAAGCACGACGGCTGCATAAAGCCCTCTTTTACCAAGCAGGTCCCTGCACAGTCCTCACTGCAGCTTCTTGCTTTAAAAACCTGAAGGGGACATGGAGATTTTCTTTTATTCTTATTGCTTAGTCAGGCAGATTCACCTAAAATGGGTGGATGGAAGGGAGGGCTCCTTGGTTTTATTTCCAGCTCAGCTGCCTGTATGAGCAAGTGTCAGTTTTCATCTCAAGCTGCCACTCAAGTTACTTGGCTATTCAATACATCTAATAATAATGAACTAATGATAAAACAATGATATAATAATAATGATATAATAATAATAACACCACCACTAATAATAATTTCTATTGTGGTTCTGTGAGAGTTATTATCTACTGCACATAACAATTCAGAGACAATCTTTTGTGCGGTCTCTGAATGAGCCTCCCTTGTTTGCCTTCTCCTGTACAGCTTTGCCTGGGGACACTGTGTCACATCAGAGCGAACGAAAAATCCTGAGGCTATTTCTCATTACAGAAATCATCTCTATTAGCATTTTATTGTTTAATCCAAGGAAGTGAGAAACAAAAGAGTCTCTGAGCTCCAAAACACAACCGAGTTACTGCGGTGTAAAGGTTTTCAAGCATCAACTCAGCCATGGTAGGAAAAGGCATAGCTCTTTTGGTCCCTCTCTATTATAAAATAATATGTCTTAACATAAATCTCTTGCTGAAGCTGAAGCTGGTACATTTTAGCTTGTCTTCACCATAGCTATGAGGCTGAATAGCAAGGATGGACTGACACATGACTATTTTATTAATGCACGGTATCATGTTCATACCTCTGAGTGATACGTTTTGTGGTTTGGGAAGTGTGACACTGTATTTTACCTCCTGGTTTAATATGCGTACAGGACCTCAAGAATCTGCTGCAGGACAGTGAGATTTCAGTGAACTCATAGATAAAGAGGCTAGGAGGGCAGCTGGAATCAGTTCCATTTCCTACTGTTATCATTTTATTAGCAGAAATGTTAAGAGCATATTGTGATCTCCCCAAGCACATTGGTGCCTCACTGCTCTTGTGATGTTTGAATACACAGCAACAGCAAGCAGGAATTCAGACTAAAGAGGATTTGGACTAAACAGATGAAAGCAACCCCAGAACAAAATCAGGCTAGGAGATGAAAGAGCATCCCGAAAGGTAAATGACTTCTTCAAGGTCATACAACCGATAAGCAGTAGGCTGGGAGTAACCCAGGGCTCTCGGATCCTGACCCAGTGTGCTAACCTTTAACAGCGCTGCCTCCATCTTTCAGCTGAATAATTCCCAACAGGAAGAAAGGGGGAACTGATTGGGCTGTAAAAGCTTTTCTCTTGCCAATTGCATCACTGAATTTTGTGCCAGCATCTACCAAAATGGCTTGTGATGCATGCCTGTTGTTAAAAGCAGGACATGGTGACTCGGGATTAAACCCAGTCAGGTAAAATGAAGTTAACTATCATCTAAAACTTCTTTCTGCTGAGACCCACTGCAATGCAGGACAGTTTCCTAGGGAGGTACTGGGACTTGTTGTTTAAGACATTTTAAACCAGACTGAGTAAGTTTCTAGAAAAAATATCTGTAGAAACTGATTCCATATTAAGATTTGCTTTTTCTCCACTTCCAAGAATTCTTGATGCAAAGGCCTTGAACTTAGCCTGCAATATGTGATAACATAGCCTCTTGTGGGAAAAACAGACAGTAACACACCATTCCATTGAGCAACCACCAGAAAATATCACAGGAAAAAGCACCATGGCAATAAGGAACTTAAAATGTGATTATTCAGTCAGATTTCATTACTCTGATGGGGATGGACTCACTCAATCTCCCAGAGTATCTGGGAGAACATGCTGATAGAGGTTTTCTTAATAAAGATTGCAACTGGATAATTTGCTGATAAGGGTGTGAGATACAGTATGGAGTTGCATGGATCACCTTGCTATTGTCCCATTCTTGGGTTTTCATCTGTGTGTGGATTAGCTCATAGGACGGCTCTATTGCATCCATGTCTGGCTTGGGGTAGCCGGGGATGACGTTGTGTAGCTGGAACCCGAAGGTGAGCAGCCAACTGTTGACATCTGGAAGGAAAGAGAAGCATAAATCAGATTATCTGATCTCTCGAGCAGGATTGCCCAGGACAAGGCACAGAGGAGGACCCTATGGTGCCTTGCACTGTAGCAGTCTGGCCAAAATGATGTCTACTTTGGGTGAAGAGCACAAATCTTAATGGTCCTTGTGTACCAAAGCTGGGCTTGCCACCTCCAACCACAGTCCAATTCTGCAGTTTCCCATCTCTGAAACAGAAGCATTGGCAGTGACCAAATGGCCCAAATCAAAGCCAACTCCACATCTGCCCATGGTCAGCAGGAACCAGGCACTGCTCTAAGGTATGCAGGAGCAGCACAGCAACAGCAATACACTAATGGAGCCTGAGATGCTCCAACTGAATGGGAAGTGTTGTGCAGTCCTGCAGTCAGCTCTGAACATCTCAGCCACAATACTTCTCTTCCTGAGGACTCTCAAAGGGCCTGCAGGCTGAAGACTAAATTTAGAGTTATGTGAGCCAGAATACCAGGACGAACAGCTCGGTCATTTAGCAGGTGCTCATGGAAGAGGCTCTGGACATATCCTCTGCTTTTTCCATGGCATTTCCACCTCAGTCCTGAATTTCTTGGCATTTTTCATAAGAAGGTGTAGCTTGAATATTAAACCAGTCTAAAGTCACATGTCATCTTTTATAGTGACATTTAAAATCAGCCTCCAAACTACCTGCAAGGTACATTATAGTGAAAATAAGCGTACAGATACAAGACTACTTTGCTTGGGTACTTCTTATGAACCACTTAGAAGTCCAGGGATGGTGAGAAAACTGCTGGCTACAAGCAATAAACTATTGTCCTAGGCAAAAGGAGGACCACTGGCACTAAAGGGGACAGGATGGAAACCCCAGCCATTTGGGGAATCATGGAATGGTTTGCGTTGGAAGGGACCTTTAAAGGTCATGTAGTCCAAACATCATTCCTGCATTCACTCGACAGTACAGACTACAAAGTCTTCCCTGATTTTTGATAGCACAGCTATTAGAAATAGCAGCTGAATGTTAATCTGCTGGAGGTAATAATGATGAGGCTGGCTAGCTCGTAGATCTGCTTGGGATCAGCATCACTTCCCTCCTTAACTTCAGAGCATTAGATGATCTCACCTTGTTTTCCTTCACTGAACTCTAGAGGACACACCTGCTACAGTCCCCAAGCAATATGGTGTGCATTTGGCACACAAATAGCAATTGCAAGAAAAAGAAAGGTATGAAAGTAAAGTTTAACTAATACCAGCTCCCAGGGGTCTTACGTGTTTTGGATGTAACTGGGATTGTGTTGGTGATTGCTCTGCTTCAAGCTGGATGTGCAAGGGGCTTGATTTTCATTTTGCTAAACTCAATAAACGTTGTTGAAACAATCTGAAAAAGGGTTCGATTTAAATAATCAAATATGCATCTTTGAATATTTTTTCTCTATTCCCCATGAGCCTAAATGAGTGTTTTGAAGAGCTGGTCGAGAAAGAAATTATGGATGCAAGCGGCAAATAAGGCACTTCCAGATGACTGGAGAACCAGGAGCCAAACAAACACCCTATCTGTTGCTTGTTTTCTTACAGGCCAAAATGTTGAGATTGGGCAGATGTCCAAAAAGCCCTTGCGACAATCCATGTGGAAGGGGGAGGATTTCTGTAATAAAAACACTTCTGTTCACTCAATGTACAGATTGTTTCTGGAGTGTCTTTGAAACAGAGAGGTTGGAGGGAGGGAAAGAAATTAAAAGGCTCATTTGATTATTTTTTTGCTTAGCGCTAAGCCAGCCTGCTTCCAAACCCTTCTCGTGAAATGAAGACCTTTGATGTACATATTGTGGACCAGGTGGTCAGGAGAACAAAGTAAAACAGTGAAGGTCGGCATTGGTGCAGGAACCATTTTCCAAGCACTTCACAAATGTTAAAAAGGATACAGAGCAGGGATGCTGAACAGCAGAAAAATATGTAACGTGTCTGGAAAGATTCAAGACAGGCTTTTTTTGCTACTTCTCAGAAAACTGACTTTCAAAACATTTGCAAACAAGAGTTTGTTCTTTTGGGGAAGAGGTGTTGGAATACCCAGAACAAAAAAAACCCAACCACCCCAAAAACATGGGAGGAAGGTGTGGAGCTGAGAAAACAGAGGGGAAAATATTAATTTGCCAAGAGGCAGTGACAACTTTTTTGACAGAAAAGTACATTTCACATCACAGAGGTTTTTTTCAGCTACAGTAACCCTGCCAACACATTTCACAGTAAATTCATTTGAGGGCAAAGAAAAAGAGTGCTTAATGCAGACACATGTAATGGAAATGTCAGTTCAATCCATCAGGATTGCTGAAGCTGGCAGCAAAGCTCTGCGCCATGAAGTGTACAATCACTAAAATATTCATGTTTAACAATGGGCCTCTCGGAACGTAAATACCTGCTTCTCCTGCTTGCCCCTCCGCATGCCTCCCATTTGTACCCATGAGCTCAGAAACCTCATCACCGGAGTCCAAAGCACGTGTTGTTTGCCCATGTCCCGGGTGCTGAGCTCCCCTAAGGACAGCAGGTCCCAGGGTGGGGATGGCGGGACGGAAAGTGGTTCCCTGTGCCCAAATCTGGGAGGATTTGGTTGTGATGACAAGGACACACTCATTGTGGGTCAGTCCATGACGTGCCTGAAAGCTTCAGCGGAAAGAAATGCCAGAGCAGCGGCCTTGCATCACGGCACTCATCCCATTACATGACCTGTTTCTTCCATGCACTGGGAGAGCAGAAACTTAAGAAACGTATTTGGGCTCTGCATTCTAGAAAGACTAAAAATAGAACTTTTATGACACTGGAAAACATTATTTGGTGCATATAAAATATCAGTATCAGATTTGGACATCTTGATGTTATCATCAGAGCCGGGTGGGAAACTGTTTGCCTATTCCAAGACAGGGCTGGAAATTTTGTCCTGTCTTAACTTGAGCAGGAAAATAAAAATCTGTTAATATGTCACGAAGCAACTGTTCAAAAACTAGATCAGTTCAAGATAACAATTTCAAATTAAGATCTTCCATTTTGGTTTTGACTCCTTAATTTGTCTTTTCCTGTTTTTAATCAATAGTTTCACTTAACTTGAAAAGGTTGAAAATCAAAAAGGAATTTTTCTTTTAGGCTATTTTGGAATTTGTCTTTTAGACAATTTTGAGAGCTGTTTACATTTCTGCTGAGAAATCTCTCAAGCTCTACTCTCTCCCATAAACAAATTCAGTTTTGACAAATGAGCATTTTCTGATAGGAAAAGTTATCTCAAAGTATTCCCTGCCAGCCTTAATTATCAGAGTGAGGCCAGCACACACGATCTTAGTCTTCATCTTTTGGCATATTTTACTTCCCTCATGGCATCATCTTCTCAGCTCTGGAGAAAACAGCTTTTCATTAAAAAAAATACAATCTAATCCTTATGATTATTGCAGAAGAACCTGAAAGCACGAATCTTAATGGATAGAAAAACAAGTGGAATAGAACAAGCCAGGATTTTTATTTTGTAACATTTTTTTGCTATTAAGCCAATCCCATAACTTAGGGGAATGCAAATATCGTTGCATATGGGAAAGCTGTGATAGATGTAGCAGAAGCATTTAAAAATTAATTATAGCTCCTTAAGAAGTATGTACATCTGATTTCTGATTGTGTCACTTGGTTTTCCAGTGGGAATTATACAAAAAAGAGTCCCACCAAACCAGTCCTCTCAAACATTATTACCAGTGTTGCACAAAGTATGAATATAGGAAGGACATTTAAGCTACAGAATGATTTTCTGTATAAAAAACATTCATAGAGCTCATGTTACTGCCATTTTACAAAGTCCTGGGGGAAGCAGTTCAGAGGTTGTGTCAAGCTGTGGGATAGGTATGCCCTAAAATCTGGCCTTTAAGTCTAACGCATTTGCTTTTATTGACTTTTAGTAGAAACTGTTAATTCTGTGGGCCAGATTAACTTTGAACTACATGGTTAGCGTAGAATCATAGAATCGTTTAGGTTGGAAAAGACCTTTAAGATCATCAAGTCCAACTGTTCAGCTAGCACTGCCAAGTCCACCACTAAACTATGTCCTTAAGTGCTGAACACAGGACTCGAGGTGCAGCCTCACCAGTGCCGAGTACAGGGGGACGATCGCTTCCCCAGTCCTGCTGGCCACACCATTTCTGATACAGGCCAGAATGCCGTTGGCCTTCTTGGCCACCTGGGCACACCACTGGCTCATATTCAGCTGGATTTTGACCAACACCCCCAGGTCCTTTTCCACCAGGCAGCTTTCCAGCCACTCTTCCCCAGGCCTGTAGCGCTGCATGGGGTTGTTGTGACCCAAGTGCAGGACCCGGCACTTGGCCTTGTTGAACCTCGTACAATTGGCCTCGGCCCATCGATCCAACCTGTCCAGATCCCTCCGTAGAGCCTTCCTGCCCTCCAGCAGATCAACCCTCCCACCCAACTTGGGGTTGTCTGCAGACTTACTGAGGGTGCACTCGATCCCCTCGTCCGGATCATTGATAAAGATATTAAACAGAACTGGACCCAACACTGAGCCCTGGGGAACACCACTTGTGACCGGACACCAACTGGATTTAACTCCATTCACCACCACTCTTTGGGCCCGGCCATCCAGCCAGTTTTTTACCCAGCAAAGCGTATGCCTATCCAAGCCATAAGCAGCCAGTTTCTGCAGGAGAATGCTGTGGGAAACGGTGTCAAAGGCTTTACTAAAGTCTAGGTAGACAACATCCACTTCCTTTCCCTCATCCACTAAGCGGGTCACCTTGTCCTAGAAGGAGATCTGGTTGATCAAGCAGGACCTGCCTTTCATAAACCCATGATGACTGGGCCTGATCCCCTGGTTGTCCTGTACGTGCTGTGCGATGGCACTCAGGATGATCTGCTCCATAACCTTCCCCGTCACTGAGGTCAAACTGGCAGGCTTACAGTTCCCCAGCTCCTCCTTCCAGCCCTTCCAGTAGATGGGTGTCACGTTTGCTAACCTACAGTGAACTGGGACCTCCCCAGTTAGCCAGGACTGCTGACAAATGATGGGAAGTGCCTTGGTGAGCACTTCCACCAGCTCCCTCAGTGCCCTGGGGTGGATCCCATCCAGCCCCACAGACTTGTGTGTGTCTGAGTGGTGTAGCAGGTCCCTAACCATTTCCCCTCGGATTATGGGGGCTTCATTCTGCTCCCTATTGTTGTCTCAGGGGGCTGGGTACCTGGAGAACAACTGGTCCTACTATTAAAGACTGAGGCAAAGAAGGCATTAAGTACCTCATCCCTTTCCTCATCCTTTGTCATTATGTTTTCCCCCATATCCAATAAAGGGTGGAGATTCTCCTGAGACCTCCTTTTGTTGCTAATGTATTTATAGAAACATTTTTTATTGTCTTTTAAGGCAGTAGCAGATTAAGTTCTAGTTGGGCTTTGGCCTGTGCTCTGAAATGGCTGACTGTAAAAAAAGGTTTAAGTTGCTGTTGCCATTCTGCTAAAACAAATCTGTATGCCATTTGTTTAGTTGCAAATAAATCTCTAGGCAAAACTGTGTAAACAGCTGCCCCTCTACAAAAAGAAAGGTTATCAGGACATTAATTGGTAGCTAAACTTGGGATATCTGAGGGAACAAAAAACTGGAAGCAAAATAAAGAGAACAAACACGAAGAAAGAGAAAAGGAAACAGGTTTGGGAATTACAATTTCCATCTATGCTAATGAATAAAACATGTCCTGGACATAGGGGTCAACTGGCAACGAAAAGCTTGTGTCCATTATATTAAACACTGGAGAACTTCATAGCGACCAGGATACTGAGAGAGAAGAAACCTATTCACTGATGGCAAGCTTGTGCATACGTTAATTAATTTAAATGTCCTACCTGTCATGTAACATTTGATATCCTGAGAGTTGCTAATAGGGTTGTTGTTTTTGAACATATACAGGTTGAAAGGCATTATGTTATTGCTACTCAGATGCTTCCACATATCATGGTCTGGACTTGTCCACCGACCCGCTAGCACATCGTAGTCTCTCCGTCCCATGTGGATAAGCTTTGTGAGGGGGTCATACAGTCCTCCGTGGTAGCCAATGATGATCTGGAAGTTGGGATTGGTGTCCATATAGATCTCCCCATATGCTGTGTACAGTATCTGCTTGATCATTAAGCCAGTCCCACTGAAGACAGCCAAAGGAGTGCCAATGTTATCACAGGCTATGTAGAATTCATCACCGCTGCTGAGCTCCATTGCAAAGAGGTGGCCTTGGAGGTCATAGTAGAGGGAGGTGATCTCGGAGCTCGAGTGGTTGTATAAATGGGTGACCTTGGTTGGGTTGGTCAGGTCTGCGTAGAAGAACTGCAAGTGATGGCCATGGCTGGTTTTGCTAGAGACTCTCCTTCCTAGGCCATCATAGCGGTATTTCACACTCCACCCACTCGCTTTATTGTAGGCTTTGATGAGCAGGCCAGCTGAATTGTACTCAAAAATGTCATTGCCCCTTTGCTTCAGGAAGCCATCTTCATCCATTTTGTACTGCACATCCCCCAGTCTAGTAATCCTATCCCTGAGGTCGTACCTGAGCGGTGTAAGGCGGGCACTATTCCCCGGACTCAACAAATGGAGGTTTCCGTTTAGGTCGTAGCTGTAACGCCAGAGTGGTTTGTCATTGATAGACACTGTCTGCAACTGGCCGTCAGCATCGTATTCATATGAGTACCTAGTTGTGTTTGCGTAAGGGCCAACCTTCAGCTCTTTCTTAACCACTCTCCCCATGTTGTCATACTGCACAGTCATCCAGTACATGAGCGACCGGAATATCTCGTACTGGACCTCCTTCATCCTGCCATAGGCATCAAAATGTTTAGTGTGAGTCATGACAGCAGTGGTGATAATCTGGTTGATATCGTAGTAAATGACTCCGAATTTACCAAATTGCTCAGTTTTGCCTGACACATCATCGTACCTGTAGAGATCAATGGGTAAAGGTGTCTCATTGATGACTGCTTGCATGCTGGTCACCCGAAAGCTGTTGTCATAATTATAGTCAAAGCGTGCATTCACCATGCCTTCCTCAGTGAAGCGGAAAATTTGTCGATCAATGAGGGGTCCTATCTGTCTGTATCTGATTGTACATGTGAACCCTTCATTCTGTAAGTTTATGGTCTTCAGCATGCCAGCGGTTTCGTCGTAAGTGAAACTGATCTTTGTGGTGTCGTAGAGCATCTCGGCTAACTTGGACAACTTTCCATACTTGTAGATGACACGTCTCCCTGTGCCCAAGTACAAAGTGTGGAGGAGCTGCTCATCCTCTGTGAAATCCTGAATTACCGAGGCGTTGCCTTCTGGTGGCCGGTAGATGTTCCTGTAGTAACCAATGGAACGAATGGTTTCTAAAGTCTGCCGGGCAACGTTGGGCATGGTCACTGATGACAACCGGTCATTCTTATCAAACTCAAAGATGTACTGTCTCTGGCTGTGAAGGAGCAGCACCATGGACTGGATGGGAGGGAGAAAAGTATAGATTATAATCCTGGTTTTCAGGCAAAATTGTACTCAGCTGTCACAAAACCTTCAAGATTCTCCAATACAAAGAGCAGGGAAAGTGAGATAAATCTCTACACCTGTAGGATTAAATGGTGAGAGGTATGCAGCTGCATGGCACACCGAGTATCCCCAAGTAGGAGTGGGTCAGAGGAAGAAGCAGTTAATGCAGTGAGGAAGGTCTAAGTTCAGAATGCTCAGTTGCTCAAATCAATACTCTGTAGCTAGCTGTCTCTACCCAAATTCCCCATGCCAATAGCTTTTACAGACTAAATAAATAAAATTGGTAGAGCTACTTAAACAATGCTTGACAAAGTATACCCCAACACCTCCCAATGCCCAGTTAATGCATCGTGTTTCCATATCTTCTATTACTCTCTTACTGCAAACTTCTGCATGCATGCTTATTTGTTCTGGGATTTTTTTTGCATATAACAAACAATCCACATAGATTCTGTAATACAAGGAACAAATCAATACTTTTTGCTTTTTAAAAGCTATGTTACCGTAGTTTCCTTAAACTGTTGCAGGGATAGGCTCTATACAAAACTCAGCAATAAAAAATTCCAGCCCCCGGTATGCAGCACATGGATCTACAGGACATGATGATCTACAGTGTAATGATGATGGTAATACCTAGAACAATTTAAGTCCCATGCCAATCTACAGAGTGCAGACTGCAGAAAAGACTGCAAAGTGTGCTACAACAGTCTGGCTGGATTCATGCCTCACACTTTTTAATTACACATATCTGCTACGAAGCAGGGATGGGCCACTTGAAGAAGGCAGGATGTCAGACTGTACGGGTTATTTTTACATGGAAAATCCTACTGGAAAGTCCTACTGTTCACTCCTCTGACTTTACCTGAAGATATTTTATATTGCAGCTAGCTCAACAAAGGAATGTTGTGCTTAAAAAATCAAATGCCAAAGCTTCACAGCATTAAGACATGCTCTCAGTGTGACTGGGAAGAAACTTCTCAGGCTATTTTCAACTGCTCTTTGGTGGTCTGGCATCAAAGTTACTATGTGCACCTTAGTGCAGGCAGAAGAGGAGTATTGGACCATAAGGAAGGAGCACAGCTGTACTGAAGTCAAAGGGGTAAAGCCCATTTGCACCAAATGCACCATCTCTGAGCGATAAGAGGATTCTTACCTTCTCCAAGTAAGTGTAGCTCCATGATTTGCCATCAGCAAAGATCCTGGATGTAATTCTGCCGGACTGATCGTACTCCATCCTTTCTGACATCGTGCCCCTCTGAATCCCTGCAATGTGTCCTCCTGGGGAATAGGTGACGTTAACCCCGTTCAGTCTGCTGCTGGGTGACCAGAGACTGGGCCTTCCCGCCTGGTCGTAGAGGATGCGGAGCGTGAACTTGCGGTGGTCATCGTAGATTTTCTCTGTCCTTGTCACACGATCAAAGTCAAGGGACAGCAGGTTTCTGTTGTGAACCTACAGGAAAGAGGTGGAGAATTAGGAAGCTGGGAACAGTTTAAGTTACAAAGACTAGCCTTTTTCTCCAAACACCTCTTTAGACCACACTGGAGAGAATCCAGCTGTTCATTGCCTCTGGATAAGAGGCAATTTTCAAAGCAAAGAGTTGTCCTAACATTGCTTCTGTTAACTTCAGTGAGGAGAGAGGCAGAAAAACAGGGTACTTCTGAAACATCACCACGGTGAAGGAATATTGCCCATATCCCAAACCTAGGCTTAGGACTGCTACAGCACATATCATTATAGACCTACAGCAGATATAATGACAACTTGTTGCAAGGAATACTTGCAAGGTACTCTGCTTATCAAACCTCGGATATGTAGCCTTTTGCTTTCACGTACATCAAAAAGTAATACTTGTAGAAAAAAGACTGATGTTGTGTCAACACAGTGGAAAACAGTTTTTCTCTGAGTTTACTGAATATACTGCAGGCACTAGGGGTTAAGCCTTTCTCCTGAGATGAAATAAGGAGGCCTTGACCACTGTAGATGTTACACAGAGCAGGAACTTTTCTGTGAGAGCTGGAGTTTTAGCTTCATTGTCCTGGGGTTATTTGGTGTTGCATAATTACACTCCTGTTACCTCCACTGCCTCTGCATTTCCAAAGATCAAAGGTATCTACTTCAAAGGTAGGAGCAGGAATACATTTCGATTCAGGGATTGTAGTGCACAGCAATACAAAAAGGAGCTGGTAATACAACTCATGTTTAGCCGCATGTGCAAGGAGACTTACAAAGCCACATCATCACAGCAGTAAAGTACTCAGCAAGGACAAAACCCCCACATTCCCAGTATGAGCTTGCTGGTGAAGACAGCTCTTTCTCCATCTCACCAGTTCTGAACCTCTTTCAGCTGGTGAACCCCTCCTTCCTAGAAGGTGCAGATTCTCCTCGGATGAATTTCAAACTCCAAAAAACTGACGTGGTTTTCAGTTCCCTTTGCAGTCCTTCAGCTGCAGCCAATGAACCAGGGTTTGCAGGTTGCTGCAAGGTCTTCAGACTGCAAATTAAACACACTGCCTTATTCTTCTCTGGGTAAAGCTGACACTCCTGACCTGAGCACTGTTCTCCGCCCTGGTCCAGCTTTGATCTTGGCCATTACTTTAGGGTGTGTGATTGAATTCCCGCTATATTTTGAGGGATGTAGGAGTATCTGAGAGCTAAACAGCAAGAGAAAGGATGTGATAACGCCAATGGAGAAGGGGCTGCTCAGCCCTGGAGGGACGGGAGAGGGAAGGGCAGGACCACTGCAGTGCTGTTGTGCTGCGTGGGCAGATGTCTACGCTGAAACCTGGAGAATGGGGACACTGCAAAATCAGAATTCAAAAGAAAGCATCTCAGGAGCTGGGGTTGGAAGATGCAAAAGCACAGCTGAGAAAATGGGGAAGCGATCTGAGGGTGCGTGCGGCCAGCCAAGACAGAAGGAATAAACAGTGCCATGATGTTAGAGGAGGCAAGTGCAAAAATGATTTTCAACTTATGAATAACAACGCTAAAAGGCAGGTATGACTCGAGGAAAGAAATGTCATGGAAAGGTAGATAATGCTCCAATTAAATGTGTGTAAAATAGAATGTAAATGGGCTGTGGGAGAAAGAGGGAATCAGCCAACAGCCCACTGTAACAGGCAAGCTGGGAAATAATTAAAAAGCTATCAAAACTCTAAGTACAGATGCACACATGTAACTAACAGAGCAATTTGATATCTCATAGGTGCTTGCTTCTATAAATAGAGAAACAGAAGTGGCAATTGCTTGCAAAAAGAAAAAAAAAAAGCAAAGCAAAGCAGGAAGGAATAGCTTCTCTGCCTTCCATTTATTCACAGAGCAGCTCCAGCCTGGCAGCTGCAGCTTCTTCTGCTACTGGTCTCTGCCAAGAGAGCTGGAAAGAGCTCTGCCAGGGCTGGGACAGTAATCCAGGCTGAAAGTGGCCTCCCTAATCTGTACGCCAGCAGCAGCACTATTCACTGTGCTGGAAGGACCAAGTAACAGGTCCCTGGATAGCTCTTAAACTCAGTCCAAATCTCTGTATCCCATTACTGGTGCCCTAAGTCATTCCACCCTCCCCATGCTCTGGCAAGCAATTTCTGTGGGACTAGTTGGAACTAGTCTCCCTTTTCATGACTTTTTTTTTTTTTTTTTATGATTTGTTTTCTGCTGCTCTCTTGGTGTAATCTCTCTTCTCTCCGAGAAGTGCTGCAGTGCCAACAGCTGCCCCTGAAGGTGATGGGTGAAGTGAACCCTACCCTGCCAGATAGCCTCTAAATGGGGCCTCAATCTTTTTCATCCATGTTCAAGGGCATGCCTTGAATAGAAGTGAATTTTCTGCAGAAGCACTGACAGGGCTGCAGGCTTCAGTCCAATAACTGTGTTTTATAGTGAGCAGCTAAATAAGGTGCCATCCTACATCCCGGAGTCCTTATCCTGGAACAGGGTCTGAAAAGCTCCTGCAAAAAGCTTTTGCCCCTCAGAGCGTTTGACAAGGCTTGTGATCAGCACAGGATCGAGACAGGGTAAATTTAAATCCACAGTTCACAATGTATTTGATGTCCCCTCTATAATGTGTGAGAGACTAAATTTAACTCCAAATTCATGTTCCACAGTACTTTATTCAATTCCTTAGCTTGCTCTGGAAAAGCAAGAGCATAAACACACCACCATCCCTGATTTCTCCAATGCTTCCTATGGAGTTCCTTTAGCTTAAATTGTAATTAAACAACATGCATAGATCTCCCTGGGAGCACAAGAGCACAAAAAGGGTAGATTTCTCATGAAAACACTCTGGTAACCTTCAGCAGAGGAGGGCAAACAATAGTTCTGCAATGAGAACTCCAGGAGCCAACAACATCCATGTGACAAATGGCTGCCTACAAAGCAATTTCCCTAGAGAATTGCTAAAACCATTGGGGTGGCCATATCCAGACCTCGATACCTTGCAGAAATTGTGGAGACGATGCTGAATTGTCCTTGTTAGTCAACACACCAGGAATGGTTAGCAGCAGAACCCAAGAGACCTCTCCGGTCATGTTGGTTGTGGGGAGTGTCTCGGACACAAGGTCCGAGATGCCACCATTAACCTGCTGCAAAGTGACTTACAACAGGAGTTTCCATGGTTAAATAAATAAAAGACCTGAGCCAGCAGCTCTGTCTGTTTTGGCTGTCCTATTTGCTCCACTGTCAGAGATTATTTTACATTCTTCTTTATTGAAAAACTCAAGTTTGTTAAAAATAAAAAAAAAAAGAAGGAGCTCTGTTCCTTGGAGCAGAGTTTGCCTAATGCTGTCACTGCAGATGGACTCTGTGTTGCTGTTGGCCAGTGATGGGTTGAATTCCTAGCCAGCCTATTTGTGGAGATATCTCACTGCTGGGTGGGTGGATCAGAACATCACAACTTTTCATGGGGTGTGTGGGATAGGAAAAGGGACAGGGGCTGCTTTAACATATTTGTGCTGCTTTACAGCTGCCTGGCCAAGCGCAGAGCCAGGTCAGCACTGATGGGACTGGGGAAAAGGCATCAGGGCTGGCCCCTCTCCCCTCATCCATGCAGATATCCCTGCCCTGTGCCTTATCCCTGCAATAAAGAAACATATGCATTGTGTTATTTCCTAGGGAGGGTCAAGGAGGCAGCTGTGAAACTGGCCTCATCATGCTGGGATCTGGTCAAGCTCATGGCAACAGGTTGTCAGTCCCCAAGAACACCCTGCAACCATGGGAGGAAGAGCCACAGCTCATGAAATGTGGATCCATGCAATGGCAGCAGAAAGAATGCTGGTTTCAGGGGAACTCCCTCTTTTATAGTGGCCAGATCCTGTTCTCATCATCTCAAAGGCTTCATGGAGTGATGCTGCAGCCTCTCTGGGCATGCTTTTTCCCCATGTAGCACCATGTCTTTGCTGCTGTCTCATGTGAGGAAGTGGGGTGAGGGGAGAGGGAAAGTAGTGATTTACTCATATATGGCAGAAAATGATAACATTTCCCAAAATGAACAAAAACGTGTTGAACTTGCCTAAGTTTCTCCCTTGCCAGGGAAAGCAGCAATTACTGGTAAGAGGGAAGAGGAGAACATGACACACAGAATATGTTAAATGCCGGGCAATCCCCAGGGAGGCAATTAGCACCTTGCAGGTTTATGTCTTTGGGGTGCAAATGCTGCCATGCAGGTACAGACAGGCAGCTTAAAATGTCTTGTACTCCCTCAGCTACTTCGAACCCCTGAACAGAGCCATAACTGAGTCCTTCAACCATGTAAGATGCTCTTCTGCTTTACTAGAAGGGCCTCGATAGGCTCAAAATGTGAATAAATGCTGGCAGATTTATAGGGACACAAGTAACCAGCCTGAAAACTCATTTTGGAAGTGTTTTTCCAACTGCAGTACAATATAAAACAAAGACACATTGTGCGTTTGAAGCTACTGTCAAAATCTTGGAAGATAAAACTGACATGGGCAGCTGAGCTGCGGCTAAATGAGTGGAAACTGCTTTGAACACCAAATAGCTGTGACACAGCTGCAGATTTCAGAAGGCTCTCTCCTTTCAGAAAAAGACCTGTCTGATAATTTTGTTGGTTATTAAAATAAATAAATAAAAAAACCACAACAAAAACCCCAGACAAACCAAGCACGAAGGGTGATGCCAACTGATCTGTAGACATACAGCAGTTCCCACTGAAGGAGCAACTTCAGCTTTCACTAGTTTGCAGTTTTTCTCCTGATAACAAAATATGAGGCTATTGATGCAAGGGGAAAAGAGCAGAGGCTGGGCTGGGGAGGGTGAAGAGCAGTACTTGGCAAGTGTGAGCGAGGAGAGACGGGAGAAATCACACCAAGGTGGCAGGGGTCAGGCAGCAGGGAATAGGGAGAGGTGAAAAGCAAGGACTGGGAAACACATATCCTGAAACCAGAGCATTAATATTTATTGCAAAGCTTAAGTGCGAATAAATAGCTGCAGACCTTTTGCTGTGGTGGCATTACACAGCACTAAGCATTTTTCTCAGAGGGTCTGAATTTGCCAGGTGCTGAGCAGCTTCCCAGGAACCGCTCATCAGCCCATGACTTTCAGACTAGCAAGGTACAGGGTGATTGCACAGGACTTGCTATTACAAGTTACCAGCCTTGCCAGCAGTTAGCAGAAGAATTACAGGCTTATTGGGCAAGATCTTTAAACAGCCCTGACAAGTCTGCAGTGCATTGTGCGGAACAACGTTTTCAAAACACATCAGTCTCGAGCACAGAAAGGACCGGGTGCTCCTGCAGGAGACAGTACCATAAGGCTGGAGCTGTTTGTAACACTTCTCTTTGGGGAATGATGGCAATTGTGATGCAGTGCCCTGCAAGCCCAGCTCTTCAACAGGTTTGACAGATTAGCAAGTTTCGAGAATCTAGAGATTTTTCTGAGGCTGCCCAGTGAATGATAATCACAGTATCACAGAATGGTGTGGGTTAGAAGGGACCTTAAAGATCATCTAGTTCCAACCCCCCTGCCATGGGCAGGGACACCTTCCACTAGACCAGGTTGCTCAAAGCCCCGTCCAACCTGGCCTTGAACACTGCCAGGGATGGGGCAGCCACAGCCTCTCTGGGCAACCTGTGCCAGTGCCTCACCACCCTCACAGTGAAGAATTTTTTCCTAATATCTAATCTAAGTCTACACTCTTTCAGTTTAAAACCGTTACCACTTGTCCTATCACTACACTCCCTGTTAAAGAGTCCCTCCCCATCTTTCCTGTAGGCCTCCTTTAGGTACTGGAAAGCTGCTATAAGGTTTTCCCGGAGCCTTCTCTTCTCCAGGCTGGACAACCTCAACTCTCTCAGTCTGTCCTCATATGCTTAGAAAGCTTTTGGTGCTCAGGTCTATTACTGCCAGCAGCACAGGTAAAAATACCTACATTAATTGGTGCAGTATTTTATAGTTATAATCATCCCTTGCTTGCTTAAACAGCCTGACATGACAGTTAAATCTGTGATGTCTGATGGGAGGTCATGTGTTCCCCGTGATACAGAGGACTTGTAGGCAAATCAGCAATACTACCTGTGACAGCTAAGAGAACATCAGCACATAAGGACACATAAGGATATATACGAGTCATAAAGGTTGTGTCACTGAGGATGAGCAGCTAGTTCTCTGTCCTGCAGCCTCATCCCTATTGCAGACGATACAAACCAGCCCTGTCCCTTTCTGTCATGAGCCTGGGGACTGATGAGAGGAGAAATGGAGTCCCAAACTGCTCACGCTTCTCACTTACCCTCAGCCGACGTCCAAAGACGGTGACTTGCCCTCTCGCTTGCTCCTTCCTCTGCCTCCACTCCACGAGATTGAGGCCGTTGTCGATGGGCAGGGTGACATTCCTCTTCCCCACCGTGGGGTTGACGGTGCCAGCCAGCAGATGCGGCTCGGTTTGCAGGGCCACCTCCATGCCATTAGCGAGCATCAGTCTGAGGGAGCCATCAGCGCCGATGTAGTAGCTGTTTCGGACTTGGTCTGAAGAGAGAAAAGAGATCTTTTCAAATGGCTGCCCAATGATACAGCTCCAGCTTTTCATTTTCTCCCTCGCCCAGGCTTCATCAGCATTTCTGATAGTTGTAAGCAAATGCGCTCTGTCGCTTACCCATCCCACTCACAGTGAGCAAAACATTGGTTTCCTCAGTGAAGGTAAAGATGGACAATCTCTTTTTCATTCTGATGAGGTTCTGCACCTCAAACTCTTGCAGAAAAGTCTTACACAGGTTAAAAAGGCACCAGTGGAAGAGCTGTGTAATACCCCAGCAAAGGATGCAGGTTCAAATCTCTTCCTCTAGGCTAAAACACTGGGTGGTGAGATATTTGTTTTAAATCACAGGCAGGCTGAAAACTTTCCATGCTTTTATATCCTAAAGATCCCAATTTCACCACAATATATGAAAAAGTGGGGCCACCTACCTTCCTCAGCTTATTCACCGTCTCACAAGTGACAGGAAATTGCACAGCGAGTTAATGCTAACCAGTTCCCCAAACAACAGCCAAACCCTTTCACTTGGGAAAGCTTTCAGGAGGCAACCGAAGTCTTCATGTTTGGAGAGAAAGCAGAGGCACTAAGCTCCCACACATCTCTGTACATCTGGCCTCCACTAGCTCTTGAAAGGTCAGCAGATTTTGAGGCCAGGATTTGGGAGTTCAGGAGTGGAAAAGAAGAACAATATCTCTTCCACCTCCTTCAGGAATCAGGCAGGCTGAAAGCCCATCCTTTGAATCTCCAGCTGGCATTTCTCTCTGCAGAGAGGAGCTCATGAAGGGTAAGAAATCATGAGACTTGCTCAGTGCAGAATGGCTTTAAAAGCATATTATACAAAGATTGCCTTATCTGAAGCTCCTCAAAAGCTGGAAAATAGCACCTTTTCTGTCTCCCAGTCTGCCATAAATACCTAATTGTGAATAAAAACACCCATTACAAATTCATGATGTCAATTGTTTTTCCGTTCTGAGGCAAGTTGGGTTTTGTTCACCAGTTGCTCTGCCATAGCTCAGCAGGAAACAAGAACACAGCGAAATTATCATCTCTCGTCTGGATGAAATAGGTCAGCAAAGAGCACAGTTTGGTATAATTAGGAAAGGAAACTTGACACCGGTTGGTCTTTCTTATTGTGAGTCTGATCCTGCTCCTGTTGTAGCCAGCTGGAGTCTTGCCACCCTGATCTCAGCAAGACCACAACTCAACTTACTGTAGACAGTAGTGACGGCGTGAAACTGCTGTGGCACTGGATTTTGCCACTATAAACATACTGCAGTGATCTACGGTGTAGATCCAAGTATTTTAGCTGTACCACTGAGTACTTAAGTTGATGGTCTTTTGACATAGGCTCCAGCAGGATCAAACCCATTCCACGCTTGATTCTGCAAATGGAGACAAGGGGGACAGTCAGCTGGCTGTCACACTTTTGTTCTCAGATGCTTGGTTGGGTGAGAAAGTGGTAGGAGATGTGCTTTAAATCAAATCTGAAATATCTCTGCACAGCTAATGTATTCCTCCCTCCTTCATCCTTCACCAGGAAGCAGGGGAAAGCTTGAAGGTCTTTGTGAAATTCACTGGACGTGATGTTCCCTCCATGTCACATAAGCACCACAGAGGGGTTACGGTGGATTGTCACCAGCAGCGTGGTACAGTGTGGGGAATGTAAATCCTCCACTTTCAACATTTTCCCAAGAGAATACTCTTCCCTGGTTTTGGAAGGCATTTCTTAAGGGCTACATGAAACCCAGGGGCCATTGGATGCTGTATTTTATGCTGCTTTGGTTCTAGGGCACTACTGCCTTTTTTTTGGCCTTGAACAAATGCTCACTTTGTCATTAGTCCAGAGGAGAAAATCCCACAGAGGTGCTGAGGTGCCTGTTAGCTGTAGTGGCTCCTAAATCCATCCTACAAGAATCCGTAACCTTCTGAAAATGCCTTCTCAGATCTCACCTGTTCACAGTGTGATCCAGGTTTTCTGAAAGGTTCACCAAGGATTTGTGAAAGCTGGCGAGAGCTGTGAGTCCAGAAGGAAGATGCACGAGCACCTCTCAGGCAAAGGGAATCTGCAATATGTATTTTCCCTGAAGAACAATGGAGTGGGCAAAACACTCACAGACCTTGAGAACAGCTCCAGCTCTATCTGCTGGAGAGGCACTTGGAAGGCAACTTAGGTTTCAGCTGTGCTCAATACATCCCTGGGCAACTCCAGTGGCCCTTGTTTAATTTTCTACAGCGCTGCCATGAACAAACAGCTACCTCAGTTTGGGAATTCACGGTCCCTAATGCCTGTGGGAAAGCCACCTCAGCAGGTCGCAGGCCACCTCTGCTGCAACGTTATCCAGATCTTCATTTTAAGAGAAGTGCGTTTCTTCAGATCCAAACAGTTTTGTAATTTTATACTTCTGAAGATGGTTAAGCTGTTTGTAATACTGCATGTCCTAATGGCAAGAGCAGCCCTGTGCTGGAGGGCAGTACAATGAGATAATTGACCGTGGCACCATTATGTAACTGTGCCTTCAGCTCTGGGTGTATAAATCACATCACAGTCAATTATCTCACTAAAGGGCCCCCAACAGCAGGCTCTACTGCTTAATTAGGCTCTTGAGGTGAAGCCAACCTCGTGTCTGTGCAGTTGCCAGACGTCTTAATGTGAGTGGATGGGATGGGGCAGGGTGGGTTGGATCCGCTTTGCAGGCTGAAGTAAAGAATAAGAAAGTCATTGTGTTCCCCTACAGCAATAGTACCTTAACATTAACATGCCTCTCCAAAGGCAGGAAAAGCAGTGTACAGGCATAGCAGGCATTTTCTTTTAGGAAAGCTTGCTGTTATTACAGGGAGGGGGAGGGAAATGTGTGTCCCAGGGAAGTGGGAACAAATGTGATGCTGGAACACGTTGGTCTCACTTGGAGCACTTTGTTCCTCACAAGGGGAAATTATGTTTGACACCCCATTGCCATCAGGCACAGACTAACAGTGAATGAGAGCTGGGGAGTGAAGAAAACAGAGTCTGAAAGTCCCTTCCCTTTCTCCAAGCCCCAGGGAACAGGAGTGATGGCTCACTCTGACCCTAAGGAGGCTTCAGCCTTCAGAACTTGGAGATCCAGGCTGGCATGGTTTGTGCACTACAACGTCTGTCCCTCCCAGTAGGTCAGCACAGTGCTTCCCTGCTATTTATTCCTCTTTTCTTTCCCACTTCATCTCCTTTTCCTCCACCTCATCAATCCTTCACTTCTCCACCTTACCATCACTGGCAGAACTGTGCTCATTTCCAACAGTGACAAACTGGTCCCACCAGTCCTACCCTGGCTGCCCCCCTCTCCTTTCTCCTTTGTGCCTCTCCACACCAGCCCTTTAGCTCAAACGCAGACCTTTTGGAGGACAGGGATGGTGATTTTTCTGGATGCTTCCTTGTGAATATTTGAACAGCCAGTGAACAAAGAATGAGATAGATCTCCAGCAACCAGCTGGAAGTCTGTTCCAGGAGGAAAGTAACTGTTAAGTTGGAAGCCATTAAGAGACTGAAGCAAAGGGGTCGGCTGGAAGTGCGGCTAGATTTATGCAACCCTTTTTGTTATAACAATAATGGTAATGATGATGGAGGACTGTACTGCATGAGGACTGCACGGCAAGGGGACCGGCTGAAAATGAAGCAGAAAACAGCTGCAGAGCAACCACGGTGCTAGGGAATGTGGCTAAGTAGGTGTGAGTGTGCATCTGTACCAGCATGTGGGGAGATCTGGGGCACTGAGGATGCAGGTGATTTTTGGTGCTGGGATTATCAAGACGATGCCTGTTTCCTGATGGATAATCCATTGCATGCAGCTTGGCCGGGAGAGGGATAGTGGCCCAACTCACCTTGGAGCAGGGTGTAGAAGGCTCCCGATGCCGACAAATTGGTTGTTATCGTAACATCATCCTTGCTGGAGGTTTCCACCTGGACATGCACGGAGCTGTCGGTATCGCTGCGGAAGCTGCTCACTTGGCCAGTAGGGAAGGTGACGTTGGTCAGGCGGCCAAAGCTGTCATACCTGAAAGGGAGGATGGATTGAAGTCAACAGCATCAACAGAGGAGTGGGATACAGGAATCATCCTATAAAGCAGAGACCAAGTCTTGAAGTCTTCACCCAGATTTTTCCCAGAGAAAAATGCACTGTCACTCTGTCAGACTGTCTTGACTTTTTTGGCTTCATGAGAAGAAAATCACAGCTTTTAGCTGAAGAAAATCAAGCAAAGAACAGAAAATGACTAAATAAGTATTAGCCTGTATTTTAACAACATTCTTCCAACACTTTTTACCTGCACTATGCCTCTTGTTTACAAGAGTAACTTTATTTCCCATCCACTGTGCTGTGACTTATGGAAAAGCATTGGCCCATGCATCCTGTCTAGCAGAACTAGGAGTTTCGGAAGGCCACCAACTGTTTCGTCTGGTTGTGTCCTGAGCTCTTCAGATTTTTTTTTAAAATCTTATTTTAAAAGCTAATGTTAAGGTAGCAGCAAGGACCTGCCAGATTGGCCATATCAGGTAGAGAACTGTCCTCTGTGAACATGGTGTAGAGCCCTGAGCACAGCTGAGACCCCCATGTCTACCTTTTACTGTTCCTAGGACCATCTGGAAGGACTGATTTAAAAGTGTAAAAAACCAGTCCAGTTTGCACCCCTACTGTGTCCTTGGCTTTACCAATGAGGGAGTCAACATAAACACCATCTGGGAAGGTTTCTGTGATGTGGACACCTGTGTACCAGGACCCAAATGAAATAAGCTATATACATGCAGGTCCCACAGCACTTAACAAGCTGAGGGGTTATTTTTCAATAAGAAGGAGAAGCAGACACTTGAGTCGACAGAGCAAAAACACCATCCTGCCTCTCATTTGTGGCACTGCAAAAAGGGTGCCCTTGGGTCACAGACTGAGCCACGAGCAGAAGGTTGGCAAGGCACCTTTGCAATGAGGCTGCAGAGAGCAACAGGAAGGTCTACTGGCTTATCTCTGGAGAGCTGTTGGACCTTCTGATGAGATGGACCTTCAGGGAAGGGATATTTAAATAGTTAGGGAGAAACAGTAGAAAAATTCCAGCACAAGCAATCAGTGATAAATGTTTGACTTTTTTCAAGTCCTGCCCACGTATCATTTAAGAATGATTTATATGATATATAAGATCATATCAAGAAAACATCACTTGGGGTTGCAAAGTGAATGGTGGGTGAGCAGAGAGGACTTGTTCTCCAGCAATACCCAGTGGTTAGCCTTTGATGGAGCACAGTGTCCAGTGAAGGGCACCATTCCTCAGAATGATAAAGTAATGTAAATGATACATTAAGGATAACAAGCTTAGAAAACATGATCTAAGAGAGAAAGTTGATATAGAAGAGGGGAAACAAGGAAGTGGGAAGATGCCACCCTGACAACGGTTGGTGTGAAGAGGATGATAATTAATTGTTTGTCATGTCTACTGAGGATGTTACAAAAAGTAATCAGCTGGAATGGAAACAAGGAAGATTCAGGTCAGAAGCTGGAGAACATTTTCCAGGCCCATGGTTGCTCCAAGCAGAGGAACAGATGGAGCACTGGAAACCCCATTGCCCAACGCTTTTAAGAATAGGTGAGAGCAATCTGTTAGACAGGGATACAGTTGATCAGACCTCGGAGGGAGCAGATGGTTGAGGAGCTCTTGATCCTCCTCTTCAGGATTACTCTGAGCTGGGGAATAAGACAACAGACCCCATCTAATAACAAAAAAACAATAAGAAAAGGAAAGAAAAGAAAAGGAAAGAAAAGGAAAGAAAGGAAAAGGAAAGGAAAGGAAAGGAAAGGAAAGGGAAGAGAAGAGAAGAGAAGAGAAGAGAAGAGAAAAGAAAAGAAAAGAAAAGAAAAGAAAAGAAAAGAAAAGAAAAGAAAAGAAAAGAAAAGAAAAGAAAAGAAAAGAAAAGAAAAGAAAAAGTAATCTTGAACTGCAACCCATGAGAGACCCAGGAGCAGCCATTGGACTAGCTCTGCAGTCCAATGCAGAAAAGGAATATATATATTCCTACTATACAGAAAAAGAAATTCATCTCCTCTTCCATTCTCTTTTTTTCAGATTCATACACAGTGCTGGTACTTTGACAATATGCTGGCAGTGACTTAGCGTGAGGAAGGGCTGGCTGAAAAGGTGATTTTTGCCCAAGTTTAATATTTAGTGTATGGTGACTAAGTGGGTGAGCTCATTGCAAGTCTCTCCAGCCCTTGGGTTTGGAGACACCATTGCATGACACTCTTCTTGCCCACTGGGCAGAGGAGGAGGTAGGAAGGTAGAAGAAAGCATTTGGCCCTTCACAGTGTCAGCCTGTCAGTCACGGGATTATCCACGTGTGGAGGATGGAGCCCTTTCCCTCCAAGATCTTGGCGATCAGTCAGCCACTTGTGAAATGGAAAAGGAGAAAGGAAAAAAAAACCAAGAAGAAAGGGATGAATTCAGGACTGCATTGCAGGAGTTTGGCAGAGACCAGTTAAAGCTTCTCCAAGCAGCTAGCAGCACACAGCTTGGAGCTGAACTGCATCTCCTTGCAAAAGTCAGACTTAAAGTGCTCTTAGTACCAAATGCTTTGCTCCATGTTTGTAGCTGTCCTGTTTGCACTGAGACGGTATGCGTTTTGATTCTGCTTTCTGCACAGTCATCTGCACATCTCCTAAAACGATATGTGAGTCTTAAACTGAAAGCATCACAGACGATAGATATCTTTACCCCATCTGCTGAGACAGAACACAAGGGACATGACTTAGTCTCTCCCTTGAGCAGAGAAAACGTTGTTATCGCTAAAGGTGTGTTGTGTAACACCGCAAATTCTTTCTACCATGACATCAATAGTCCTATATGTAAACCAGTCTGAACCATAAGGGTAGACTCAGATCTCAAATGCTCCAAAATTTAAGGAAGATGGATCTGAATTTGGCACCTCTGACTTGGTGGTATTAGCAACTGTAAGGAATTTATTTATATTGCTCTATTTAAATTTTAAAAAATGAACTGCTCCTGAAATTGATCCTGATTCCCCTCCTAAAAATAATGGCACAAATCTAGATGTGCTGCACTGGAGTCTAAGGGGTGAGTTTGGTGTAATACAGGTGTGAGCGTGAAAAGAAGCAGGTCTGCGGATTAGGGAAAGAAGGAGGGCAAAAGCCAGGATGGGGGCAGAGAGCTTGTTCATGTGATGGACATGGTTTCTATTTCATTTAAGTGCTGAGTCAATGTCCTGTGAGTCACATGTTTTATCCCAATTGAATGACACTCAGCACCATGCTGAGAGTCAGCACAAAACCTATACTCCATGCAAGCCCTACTTATGTGCTCCGAAGAAAGCCTCAAAAACCCATGGATACTCAGTTTAACAGCCCCAAGCAGCAGCAGACACTCAGCTCCTTAAGCTCTATTCCTGGACATCAAGCTCACAGCACCCTCACAAATAGTCCTCCAGCTCTCTGCTGGGCAAATATGTAATATTTGCAAATATGCAAATGGGTGAATATGCCAGTAATCTCTGCCTGTGCAAAATGGGTTAAAATAGCACGAAAAAAGAGCACGAAAGAGTGTGATGGTGCCTAGACCTCTGTGCACACATTTTTCTTTTTAAATCAAAATGACAAAGTACAATACGCATAATTTATGTGGTTACATTTTTACAGCTGTCCAAAACTCACACTACGGGGGAGAACTTCACCAAGAGCGAGGACTTCCATTTGGGACTTTGGATCCTGAGAAGCAAGGCTCCTTTTGGGCCAGAACAGTCTGGAATGGTGTGCTGGAATTGGTTTAAGATGTCTGCATGTGTACATTAGACTTTTGGCACCTCCTTAGTCACCCCATTAGCCTCTGTCAGAAGTAACCTGGACCATCTGTGTTTTCTGCATTTGCAAGAGCTGCTGCACCTCTGGCCAGCAGCGAGGCAGGGACCTTCCAAGAACTCGCTTTGGGGGTGACAGCTCACCTCTTTACAGCTGCAGGGAGGTCATGCCTTACAAAGGGAGAAATGTGAGAAGGTAGCACAATTAGACGGTTCCCATTTTCATGCTTATTTTTAATTGGTGGCAGGTGAAGCGTAAAACACTCATGTCCAGACAAAACCTCCTTTTAGCACTGCAGTGGTAATGCAAAAGGAGGTGCGGGAAGCCAGTTAGCATGGACACACACAGTGTTTTCCTCTTGGCAAGCAGTGCCTTTTCTCTCTCCTGTTTTGCCTAGGACTGGAGCATTTTCCCCTTTTCCCTTGATTTAGATCACACAGCACATACCCGATATCATCTATCACATACCCACAATCTCCCAGGATGCATCAGCTTGAAGGCTTGCGCATCCCAAACAGGTAATGTGCTTAACGAGTTAAATGAGTCGGTTCCTTCTACCTCTGCTTTCAGCCCTATAAAGGCACTTATAGGGCACATCCTCAGCTCGGAGAGTAAAGGCTAAGCGACTGGCTCTTACGTAGCTGCAGGTGTGCCCTGGTATTTGCAGTAAGATAAATCTCTCCTACTCACCTCATTTTGCAGCTAAGCTGCCTAGGCCTGTTTCCACAGTCTCGGGATTTAGGGGTGGGCTAGTTTTCATCACAGCCTAAGACTTCTCTGTTCTCCAAACGCTCTGAAAGCACCAGAATTAAGGAAATACTGAAACGCAGGAGTGCACGCAGCAGCCACTCTGAGCAATGAATTCATCACCTGCTAACACAGCTGCTGCCTCCCATTCAAACCTGCTGCAAAGACTCAGCACTTACAATTACAGTGACAATTATTAGGCCAGCAAAGGAAGCCGTTGCCATCCATTCCCAATTGGAAACGTATTTAGCTAAGGTTCAATGCACAGAATTAAAATGGTATTTGGTGCTTATGAGGCCTAATTGTTAGCTTGTAAACATTCAGAGCTTTCATTTATCACATTACCATTGTGTAGAGACCTGGGCCTTGGGAATTAAAGAGAGCATCCTAAGCACCGTCTATTCAGAAATCAATTCCTTGCCTGAGTCTCTGGGTTTTCTCATTTTAGCTTTTTCACATTTCATCAGCCTTTTAAAACTACAAGTCAAATAGATCGGAAAAAAATCACTATAATAATATTGCATTTAGTGCCAAAGAGTCCTAATGTACTTTGCAAACTATATTTTGCGTGCGATTATACAGACATGCACCCGCCGCCTCTGAACAAGATCGCCTCTTCACAATTTTTCAAACAACATTAAACACAACATTAAAAATAAATCTATAACAGACAAACCGATACTACTCAAATATGTATGAAGGCAAGTCCTCTCCTTAATGACACGAGGCCAGGCTGCAGCCACTGTCTGCAGAATTTTCTGACTGCCCAAATGAGGAGAGGAAGACCTCTCTCTCTCTAGCTTTTATGATACTCGTAATTCCCTTGGTTCGCAACTAAACTCTTGACACCAGGCATTCATTTCAGGCCAGGCCAATGGCTCAAAACATGACCTCACAGCTTAGGGAGGGTACTGGAGAAGTACTGTTTTATCATGGCACTTACCAGAGTTTCACTGTAACTTCTTCAGAGGACCAATGATGAGAATCTAATTATTTTATCATGAAGAAATTCTGGAGCAAAGAAATTTTGCTAAAAGAGGAGGGAGAGCAAAAGCCAAAGGTGTTTCTCATACTCCAGTCTGCTGCAGGGGCAGAAAGAGACACTCACTTGAACTACTCGAAACCAAGGACGCCACCAAATCCCATAAAACTCAGTGTATGACCTGAGATATCATCAGGTGATAAAGGGATGTTATTAATGCAGTAAGCTAGCTTTTCTCTGAGTCAAGAGGTGGCTGCTCCTCTAAAGGTAATAAGTGTTATTTATCTCTGTTTTTTACTAAGAGAGAAAAAATTGCAAGCCTTTCTGCCAACGACAAGGCAGACTGAGTCACCGTGGGGTAGATGCTGACCATGATTCCCAGTTCTGGTACCCCAGTCACCCAGACCAGGGCACCAAACGCTGCTGGTTTGGACCCTTTGCCCTCCAGGTAGCTGTGAGCCACTTTTTGGGCAGTCCATGAGAAGGTTTTGAATTTCTGGGCTTGGCTGCAGTGATGTGTAACTGTACATTTCATTCTGTATGGGAGGAGGTGACCTTCGAAACTAATTGAGCACACAAAGGACCTAAGCAAAAGAGCCTCATCTGGGCTAAATAATGCATAGAAGGTCTGACTTTGGCTCAGAGGGAAATTGAATTAACGTACAGTGATACTATCTCAATGAGCTAATCAAGATAATTGCTGTATTCTTGATTTAAACAAATACATTAATAAGAATTTCTGGATTCTGAAGTAGATAAAACAGCAACTGCTAAGAAACTTTGTAAAGGCTGGTAGCAATTTTTTCAGGTCAAGAGCAAAAGCAGCAAAAAGAAGCAAGTAGTCACACAGCATCCTTTGTCTTTGACTTGAGGAGTTGAACAACAAGGAGCCGTTCCCCTGACAGAGTTTCCAGATCAACTTCCTTTGCTGCTGATTATCACTGTCACAGGTTCAACGGGAAGGCAAGTCTTTAATCCAGTTACTGGACAAGCTGAGCTGCATTGTATTAATTGACAGTGAATGTCAAGCCCTCTGCAGAGGCAGAGAAAGTCTATGTAATGCTAAAACCCTCAAAGAAGTCTGAGATAGGCCTTTGGGGACAGGCTAATTACTGCAGGGAGCTAAGTTTCACTCTCAAAGGAAAGGGAAACTGCACACCATTATATACTGAACCTTGCTCAGCATTAAACCCAATAAAGCAGGATTGTTACAGCAGGCTTTGGTGTAGGATATATGAAAGAAAGAGCTGTAAGTGCTGGGAGCAAGTCTGCCACCGCCTGAAGACAGCACCTGTCTCCTTCCCCTATAGAAATGAAAAGCCAACGAGCCAGCCCAGCCCAAACCCTGGGAGGACCTGGATTCCCTGGTGTGCCCTGGAGATAGACCTCCAGTACTGCATCAACGTATGCCACCTCCTTCTCTCCTCTGCAGAAGCACACCAACGTGCCCATATGTCACAGCTCTTTGCAGCCTTATGATAAAGGCTGAGAAATGCCCTGGTAAGAGCAACAGCTGAAGGAGAACCAGAGATGCCGGACAGGCACACATGGAGTGTTGTCACTCTTGCAACACCATTGCTCTTTCATGTTGGGTGTCTGGTTTACGGTCCTCTGTAGACAGTCAGGTAAAGGTAAATCTTATAAGGATGTTATTCATGGGGCCACTGGTGCAGTGTAAACTTACCAGCTGAATTTACATTCACTCTTACCTTTTTAAAGAGTGGTGTCCAGCCTGCCCTAGCCCATAAACAACTATTATGTGCTGTGAGAAACATGAAGCTTTTCCTCAGAGTCAGATTTGATGTCTTTATTTCCTTGGCCATGAGCAAAACAGAAATACAAGCTTCACGCTCCCCCTCAGCCAGGACTGAAAACTACTCAGAGCACCTTCCAGCCACTCATGATCACAGGGTTTCTCTAAATCACTTAAACTTCCTCAGTGTAAATTTCCTGATGTTCTGATACAGAAACCAATAACCTGAAGGTATCGAATGCTGATTTGGTTTACACCATCTTCTTTGGCTTCTTGGATATTAAAGAATTTAGATTTCATGCTGCCATGCCTGCCCTCATCCCTGCAGTCTGTGTTTGACTGATGCAAATCTTCTGTCTGGTGAGAATATATCTTAAGAAAGGCATCCAGAGCCATGATCTAAGATACCAAGAAACGGAGAATATACTGCTTCTCATTGTTGGTCTCTCTACTGGTTAGGTAATCTCAGCCTTAAAAAATCACACCTTCCTGTCAACTTGAATGTCTCTAGCTTTGCCTTCCAGCCCCTTATCCTTCTCAAGCCTTTCTGTGCTAGATTAAGAGTCCCTCTGTAGGTGACAGTTTTGTGCTGACACGCTGTGATCTGGACACTTCCCAGTCTTCTTCGTGTTAAGATAAATAGATCAAGTCTTCTTAGTTCTCCAGCATAAAGCACTTTGTCCCTATGAACGCATTTTTGTAGTGTTTTTCTGCACAGCCATCAATTTTCACTGTCCTTCATAAACTGCAAACATCAGAACTGACAGTATTAGTCTCATCAGTACTGTACAAGGACAAAATCAGCTTTGTACTACCCACTACAAGTAGAGTGGAATGAGTAAATGTATTCATTTTGTTTGTCCATCTGAACGACAAGTTAGAGTTGCCATGGAATTATGCTGAGGATCACACTGAGTGACTCGATGCTTTGCTCACTACAACCTCTGAGAGTCAATGCTCAGCCCAGTTCTTTAGATGTGGCCTGTTTACATGCGTACCCTGGCACTAGACCATGTAAGAATGTATTTTGTTCAAACAAAATCTACTTTATCAAGCAATCTAAGTATCTCATCTTTATTTACTAATCTTCTCATTTTATCAGTTCTCATTTTGTAGTTTTTCCCAGATAATGTATGCAAAATCTGGGTAGAATCAATCCCTGCCAATTCATCTGAAACAACCCCATTGGATGATTCCCTATTGCTCATTACCTTTTGAGAGCTATCATAGAGCAAGGTCTTGAGCCATTTGATATGTACTTTTCACAGCTTGGAAGAAGAGCAGATGATCTGCTTTCCAAGTCCTGAGTGGACAGCTTAGGGTGGGATAGGATAGGACAGGATGAAAAGTGACAGCCTCTGATTCAAGCAAGGAAGATTTAGACTGAGCGTATAAAAAAGCTTTCTAACAATAACAATAATAAAGGTAAATACATTGTCACTATCAATATTTATCATTAACTTAGAAAACTTTGATAGGATCCATTTGACCAAATTGTAGACTTCTGCAATGTAAACATCTGTATCTGAGCTAATCATTCTGGACTCCTTTTACAGAAAGAAACTTTCAGAATACTACTCATCTCATCTCATCCTAAAGCAGATATACCTGACATAACTCGTAAGAAACTCACCTTGAAAGTGCCTGTTTCTCTCCATTGCCTATAAAGGGAGGCTGAGGTAACTAATTCAGATATAGACTTTTACCCTGTAGTTCTATAAAGTTGCATCAGAATCTGTCAGGAACAGTTAAATAGAGACAACTGATCACAGGTTTGGATGAGAGATCTCTGAAGACACATTCCCAATTCTATTTTCAGTGATGCTGTGCTATCATATAGTGCTGACTTGCTCTAGTCAAGATTTCCATAGTCTAACCACTGGGGAATACTGTCTTCCATTTAGCTCTAAAAAGCTTTCTTATGACTCTTCTGAAGTGCATAAAAGGACTAGAATGATGACTTTCACAAATGCTCTATTTTGTTGGATAGCAAGAAATAATGGATCACTGTTATAAATATATCCACAGAGTAAGTTGGATTTTAGCTTCTGTCTCATTTTATCTCCTTTATATTTTCAGTCACACTTTTAAATGAAAGAATATGTTTGAGGTATAAATCTGACCATTATTAGCTGTAATGTTTCGTTTGCTTCACTCTCAGTGGCTACATCTGTTTTCAAGCAAAGGAACTATTGGGTTCTTTGCAAAAAGAAAATACCTCCTTGATTTAGCACAATGGTCCTGACAATATAGCAGGCTTCCACTCCTATAGAGAAAAACACCCTATCTTTCCTCCCTAAAGCCTCCCTCAAGCAAATTCAATGTAAGAGATGGAAGGGTATTAACTTTGATTCACTGAGGAATATTGCTATAGTAATTGCAAGCAGAACATCGATGGAATGCAAATAACCTTTCAAAAGATTCATCACAAAGTTTCCATCAGTTCTTTTCAAGGCAGGAGCAGTAATAGTGAGTATTAAGCACAGAAATTTGAAACTGGGCCTGGAACATTTTAAAGAAAGAACCAAAGCAACTGCATGTCTAACACACGAATATGTGGGTTTAGCCAGCTTTCCTTCTCTGAGTATCCTTTTTTTTGCAGTTTTCTTCTTTGTAATCTTGGGAACTGTCTATTCTAGCCAAATTCTAGCCAATGGGTCTATTATTATGGTAGCTGAACACTTCCATGTAACCATTCAAACCACATGGGAAATTATGCACTAAAAGGACCATTTCAAAGAGGCTAGACGTGAAAATAGAAATGAAACTAAAGAAGAGGGAGGGGAAAGGGTTCTCAACAGCAGGATGAATTTGCAGACCATCCTTCTAGGTGTCCTTCATTCAGTTATCTATCTTTTTCCTGTTTGATATCAGAAGTGTGTTGTCTTCATGGTATTTATAAGCAGGGAACTGCTAACAGTAATAGAAAAAAGAAGCACAAATCTTCAAGTCACTGCCAGCTCTGGGGTTTCCAATGCATCCTGTCTTCTCTCTGCTCAAAAATTCTTTGGGCTGGTCTTGAACAGCCCTGAGACTATTTTTACTGCTTAGTGAGGCCAATTACAACAGTAGAAAATGAGCAGTCCCTTAATTACAGAATTGTTTTCTGAGCAAGCTGTCATTAGTCATTGTCAGTTGCCATTCTACATCAGCCATTTCAAATAAGCTCAAAAAAGACACTGCAGCATAGGAAGTAGGTGAAAAGCTGCGAAAAAGAGGATCTGATGGAACTTTCACACTTCCAAGCCCTTCAAAGCCAAGAAAAATTCTCTGACATCCAACCTAAATCCCCAGTCCCAACTACAGTTAAGGAGAACCAGGTGTCCAAATTACTTAGCTGATTTAGAAAAACTCAGCAGAAACTCTGACTCTTGACTTGGTAGGGGGAGTTTATTCAAACTCTAATGCACTTACTTCCAGTATTTAGTGTTTGTGTAGAGATCTAATATTCTCTGTTCTGGCCATTTTACTTGGACAATAATTCTGTCCAGGGAATTAAATTCTATCAGTCAACCTTGCATGGTTCAGAGAACACAGAATGAAGACAGCAGCACAACTTTCATAATATACTTACTCATAAAACGTTGTCCAACCATTTTCATTGCTTTTAGTGGCAAGGAGACCGGAGTTGCCGTGGTACGTCATCATGGCCACTTCGTGCCCCTGCGTTGTTACACTCTTGAGTGCGCTATTGGTACCAATTGTCACCCAGTAGACTTGGCCATCGGGCACCACCAGCCAGAGGGGCATCCCCGTGGAATCTCTTCGGATATTGACTAAGTTGCCATTATTGTCAGTGATCAGGGTTATATCTCCATCTCCGGAATAAGTAAAATTGTAAAGATAATCTCCAGTGGTAAGGCTCTGAGTATAAAGGTGCTTACCACTGGTGTCAAACAAGTAGAGTTCCTGGTCGATGGGTGAGGATAACTCATATAGATTTTGTGTGTTGAGGAATGGTTTGTTTTTCCGAATAAAGCGGATTCGGATATTTCCAAGATCAGCAACATACAGCTCCCCATCTGCACACACCGCAAGGGAGGATGGCGCATTGAGTTTGGCATCCTTGGCATAGCCATCATCCCCCGAGAAGCAGTCACAGTTAGCATCGTTCTTGCAGTCACAGCTGCTTGGTGCACCAGCAACGAGAGAAATCTCTCCGTTGGTGGTGACCTGCCTGATGCGATTGATCTTCTTCTCATCAGTCTCAGCAATATACAGGACCCCGTTATGTGAGACAGCCAGGGCGGTAGCAGACTCCAGCGTGGCATGGATTGCCACCTTGCTAAGGAGAAAATGATCCATGCCCGGCACCTGGCAATGCATGGGCCTCCCCGCCACGATGCGCACTTGGTGGTTCTCAGATATCTGTAACACAACGTTATTGTCGAGGACGTAGAGTGAATTATCCATTGGATTGACTGCCAAATCCGTGGGCCATTCTAGACGAACCTTAAAGGTAAAACAACACAAGGAAATGATTATAGCAAGACCTTTTTTCACCGCATGGTTGCTATAAATCAATCACAATGAGGATGTTTCAACACGGATTAAAGGGAGAAAAGGTAAAAGAAACACAATTAATTAGTGCTGCTTGATACGGTGGCCACAGAGGACACAACTCTGGTGTGAGTGAGGGGGCTTAGCTCCTGGTCACATGAAGTAGACACACGTGGACACCCACGCTCTGCGTTGCAGCAGTGGTGGGAGCAGGACGATGGGACAGAGGCAGACCCTCCTCAGCTCTTGCTCTGCACCATGGCTTCTCTCTGCTTCTCCACCTTGGTGTGAGGTATCAGGGGATGTGGGAAGGAACATCAGTGCCCAGGGAATGCAGGAGTAAACAAAAAGATCCAAAAATTCAAGGGGGATTTCCCCTCGCCAAACAATCCTATGCTTTTTGAATTGATGGAGCCCGGATCTGATAGCAGAGACCCAGGTCTGGGAATTTTGTTGTGTGAAGTGCTATAAAGTGAGTCAAACAAAACAATGATCCTTTTACTAAAGGTTTTTCCAGACAAGTGGCTGAGCTCCACTGGGTAAATGACAAGGAGGGATAAACACAAAACTGGCAGCTGTGTCAGCATGCATGTATGTCTAATTTACAACCACCAAATTTCTGCTTGATGCTGCAAAAATGCAAAATAGCAATTCACAAGAAATTCAGGCAATTTCAACTTGTGGAATAAAATACTTGTGTCTTCACAGTGATTTTCACATTTTTTTTTTTTTAGCATAATGGAAGAATGGGTTCAAATAATAGTGACACATCACATTTCTACCCTGATAATCCATATACACAAATAAAGTGAAAAAGTGACTGGTATCACCACAAGTGAGTGAGCACTAGAAGGCCTCTATTTCTAGCTCTACTTCTGCAATACACTGTCTTTTCAAGTGAGTCTACTCTTTTAGTTGCCAAACCTAGGAAACATTTACCAACAGAATTCAGGGTAATTTAATTTCTTTTATAAAGAACTGTAAGGTGTGTATTTTTTGATTATTTTATTTTACTTCAGGTTTGTATAGAAAAAAAAAGTAAACATCGTGCTAATGGGAACCAACCAATGCTCAAATGTTTTCCTAATGGTGCATCTTACCCATAGTAGAGGTGTGAAGGGTGACTGGAAATGAACAACTGTGAAGAATGCTCTTGGTCACCTCCAGTCAAGCTTTTAAATAGATTTTCAACTAGTTACAAAGAATAGCTATTCTGGTTGTATACTCCCTTTCAGTCAGCCAGGCGACTCTAAGTTAGAGCAGATGGACTTGATATCTGGTGGTTAACTGAGAAGCTGGCCATTTTGTGCCATTCTCCCTGCACACGTGTGTTTTTTTCTCTGTACCCAACAGCATGATGTGCAGTGACGGAAAGCTCTGGGATCTGGGCACACTCAAGGCTGTGCAGTTCCAGGATCTCTCTCTCTTTGTTTCAAACCTTCCTCTCTCACCATCCATCTCAATTGCTGCTTCTTCTCATTTGTCTGAGGTGACTAAGTTTGGGGGGTATTTTGCATATATAAAGTGGCAACCTTATTGGAAGGAGGAGGAATAGATGCCAGCAGGCTCAAGTCCAGCAAACCATCTCTTACTGTGATTTTATTTAAAACCAAGAAAGAAGAGACCAGGTAAGATCTAGAGGCACACAGGAGAGTCCTATTTTTAAAGCCTATAAGTGAACATCTCTGCCACAGCCCTGCTTTACTTTTGACGCTTCTATTCATGTTTAAATCCCTTTTCAATTTTTTTTTTCTTTTTAAAGAGCATCAGATGCAAGGTATTTAGTTCATTGTGCCTTCTAATGGCTGGGCTTGTGAAGCTCATTTTCATGGCCAAGCAGTGTGCTGAGCTCTGTCTACTCTGGTTCTCTGTTTGCAAAATCTCTTTCCTTTTCTCAGCTCTTGGCCTATTTTAACCCTTCCTGTAGTAAAACATTATAGCCTGTGGTTTTCTCTTTAATAATGCATGCCTCCATCCCTTCCAGTGGTCTTTAAGCTCTGCAGCCTTGAGTTAGCATCAAGAGCAGAGTTTATTCTGAACTGACAAGGGAATTTTCAATTTCTTAAAAACCGTTCCTTGTCAACATTGGCAGCTAAATATTTCATGTCCTTATGTCCCAGGGAACCTCAGGGACCTGACAGAAAAGACCCTTCTAGCCACTGTAAATGATGAAAAGCTACTTCCCAAGCTGGGTTTTCTCTGCCTGGTTTGGGTTGGTTTTTGTTTTGTTTTGGTTTTTTTTTAATTAAACTTGTCTTTGGTGTGTCTGTCCAGAACAGTACTGGTTAATCTGTCCGTCACGGTACAGGTTAATCTGAAAATGGCTCCTGTCATTTTATGAAGGGAAAGAAAGACTCTTCAGCTGGTACATTTTAGCTCATTTCAGAAGTGTTTAAATATGACATTGGTATACATGCAAGCCACATAACCTGTGAGAAAATGTTTTTTAAAGCCTGAACCCACAATGGTCTTGTGGTAACTGCCTCTGAAATTCAGATAAAGAAAAAACTAAGCCTGTAAGATGAAAAACTTTCTACAAGATGGCCTTTAACTGGCAAAATTTGCTTCTCTAGAAGGCATGAGAGCTTTTAAACTCATAATTTCAGCTTGTCCATAAATTGAGGACAGTGGGAACCAGTTGCAAAGAAGCAAGAATAATCTTTTCAAATTAGAGGGAAAAACAAGAACAACAGATTCCATATGGGAGCACGGAAATTATCTAGGTAGTTACAAAAAGGAAACCCCATTGACATCTATTGTGGCTGAATAATAGTACTTAGCCCTCCAGCTATGATCTATATTTTCATAGGAGAGGGCAATATTCCTCTAGCCAGGCAAACAACAAGTGGCACAAAGGTTTCAAGGGACACTATCTCTAAACTGGCACAATTTGACAGGTTGGCCAGTGCCCCACAAAATCGAGTGCTGGGCTGTAACAGATTTCTCTTCTGCACCATCCAGAAGTAAAGCAATCATCAAACTGAGATTTCTTTTTCTCCCTTTTCTTTTTTTCTCTCCACCTTTAAGCAGCAGGACTTAAAAGCCCAGCATGATGGTAGCTGCAACCAATTTGCAATCTGATGCAATTCAAGATTCTTGTTTTCCTGCTGTTGCTAATTTTGGCACCACAGCCTCCAATCAGTGTTTCCTAGATGTTAATTTGATTCAGGTCTAAAATTGTGGTGGGCCAAATTAGGATGGGGGGAAGCAAAGAAAAAACCCATGGTTAGCTAAGTTGTTATAACAGAGCATGGCATATAGCCCTACTAAAATGAGTACAGCTGCCTGGTCTTTTTAGTTTAAAGCAACTAGTTTCTTGAGAAACAAGCCTAATGAAACCTGGCTTCCCAGGAATCTGTGTCTCCCAGCTGACTGGGAGCTCTGAAAGAAGTCTCTTCTGGGGCTGGGACATCTTTAAAATCTCTCTCTCCAGAGATGTCTGAGTTAGGTCTTTCCTTCAGTCTTTATAGGATCTTTCTTTTTGACCCAGTCATTTTCATATTTCAAAACACGTAGAGATGTAATTCTCCTTGAGCCCTTACCTCTTTGTCAAACCTGGAGAGGCACACAAACATGCAGATAGAGTGAAGGCATAGGCTTCTATTCTGTAGAAACCCAACCAAAACATCATCTTACCTGAGAAATGTCCATGACAGAGTCACAGCTGAGAGGCCGAGCCGATGTCAAGTCATTGGAACCCAACACAGTTGAGATGATCCCATTCTGATCAATCCGCCTGATCATAGTGCCATCCACAAAATAAATCAGCCCAAACTTGTCCACAGTGATGCCTGAGGAGAAAAAAAGCAAGACAGTCAGAAAGTAATGGCAACCTGATAATTATGAGATGAATAGAAGACAGTGTCTGGTTTGATGCTCATGGAAGAAAAAGATTGCTGGTTTGGTTGGGAGCAATATATTTTATGGCATTCAAAAGGGATGAGATGAGAGTTGGGCATGCGGGAGTCCTGGTTATCAGGAGCTTTGAACTGGGACCATTCCATGGAAGGCACTTCCAACTGGCATATGATGCAATTTAAAAGTCCCTGCTCACTTCTGGAAAAGGGCATGGCATACGATGAACTGCTGAAAGGAAAAGGTTTTCTAATAACTTCGTGTCTTGCATGTTCAGAAACATGGTGTTATTGCTCATGGTATGAATATTAAGCCATGCACCAGAAAATGTTACACTGGTGAATCTTTCAGAAATGGTGATGAAAAGGCTGTGAAGATCCATCAGGTCAATCAAATTCCAGATGGATAAATGTGGAAGGGTTTTTCCTAGGATAATCCTACTAATCTACAGTATTTCACCTGTTTCTGAACTCTGCTAGGTGATTAATTTCGTTGTCCAAACCTCCTTTGTAGACATACTCCTGTCAGTGGATTTGAGGTCTGCTGACAACAGTTACAGACTGCTGATTCTCGTTGCCTCACCTGCAGATATGTGCCATTTCACTTCCCCCTAAGCATCATTTCTCAAGTATTTGTTATGTTAGCACAACCTCCTTTAATCCTCTTTATCTCAAGCTAGCTATACTAGCATCTTCCATCAGAGGATTTCATGGTGCTTTACACTTACTAATTAGACCTCATAGCAGTCTGTGAGTGTGATCATCCTAATTTTACATATCGGGAAAATAACAGATAAAGCAATTTTCACAAGGTCACAGAGAAAGTCCATGACTAAGGCAGGAATAAGAACTTAAGGGCCCCATTCACCTCTCTTTTATGTTAGTATAAATTAAAAGTAACTCCACAGATACTAATAGAGTCATCCATCTCATCTACCCTACAGTGGCAGAATGCCGCTCAGCATAATATTTGAGTGTCTTAAAGACACTAAAAGAATGTAAGGAACAGTTAAAGAATGTAGAAGCCTGTAACACCCTTTTCTATGCAAGTGAAAATTCTGCTTAGAATATATGAATAGTAGGATCTTCCTGTTTGGTTTCTTTTGCTAGCAGCGTAGCAATCACTTGGCAAAAAGCTGACATCTGCACTGTGCTTCCAAGCAAGTATCTGGAGCTTTTCCAGTGGAGAGAAATACCTACTTCTAGGGTGCAATTCATACCACCCGAAAGCAGATATCCAAAAGAGATTATATGAATCCTGCTAGAAACACCTTTTCCTCCCCATTGACTATAAAAGGAGACTACAGCAAATATCTCCAAAGGAAACATTTATACTGTAGACAGATTAAATTAGTGAGATGAATCCTCACTGAAATGTTTTTTTGGCTGTCATCATGGTGACAGAAATGATGGAAAATCTGTTTCAGAGAGAAAGCTTTGAGAATATTTCTGCGAAGCAATCAGATCTTGTGTTTCTCCAAAACTCTGTTTTACAGCCAGATCCCTTGTTTGAAACATTTACCCTCAGTCTTTATCCACTGTGAGCTATGCTGTGAAGTACAGATGCAGCAGTTCACAGATCAAAAATTTTAGATTTTCATGTAGCAGGGACTAATCCCCTGATTGCTTTGGCAATTAAAATCATGGCCTTCAGCCAGCACTGTAACTACTGCATGGGCTGGAAGCCATGGAGGTGGATGATACATGGAAAAACATATCACATCTGGCCATACAGAAATCTACAGAAGATAATCTAGCCTGGAAGTAATGGCAAGAAAACCTCAGGAATAGGTCATTGTTTGAGAGACAGAACAAACTCCTCCATTGAGCTGAGGTAAAGGAAGGTATTCGGACAGGGTTGCAACCTGTTGATTCAAAGTCAGTTAGGCGTCAGGGAACTGATGTTTCAGATCACCGAGTTGAACGGGAGCTATGTATTTTTGCTAGGACGTAAACCCAGCATTTTCCTTAGTTCTTTGTAGCATCTCCCTGTCTGAAGGGCGTCATTTTGACCTGGATTGGGTATTTGACCATCTGAGCAGCGCAGTTTCAGAATAGCCTCTAGGGCAGTGAGGAAAAAATTACTTGCTGCTTTTAAGATGAAGTTCATTAATTTTGGAGGGGATTATACGGCAGTATTGCTGAGATAATATATGATGACTAAATGACCCAAAAGATTGCTTCGAGTCCTACATTCCAATACCTGTGTTTAATTCATGCCGAGATAGGACTGATCTTTGCAGGACCATGAAACAAGAACCTCGAAGAGGAGCGGCAGGTACCTGTTGCACATCTGAATGCTACAGGAGAAGCCACAGCAGTGGCGGCCGTTTATTCTCATTACACAATATAAACCCATCAGTTGTATCTTAGCACTTTGTCAAAAGCTTGCAGAGGGATCTGGCAGTGTAAGTATCAATATCATCTCCCTGGCATCCATGGCTTTCTGGAAGTTGTCTTCACCTGCCATGAGATCTGTCAGCCTTGTGCCCTCGTTAGTGCCCTGTTCAATGTGTCATCTGGGGTATGGGCACATGTCACCCGTCACTGGCATCTGCTGTTGAAGGTTACTGCTCCTCTAATTATTTTGCCTGCCGAATGGCAAGTTCTTTAATGTTTGCTGGCATTTGCTTGACCACCAGGAATACAATTGAGCTCTTTAAGTGATATGGTAGATGTGTCTTTTTCAGAAGAGGTATGATAGAAGGTTTAGTGGATCTTAATTGGCTTTTGTCAAACACAAGAGGCTCTTATCCATTCCTAGGTTCACAACGAGTATTTTTCAGGGTGCCTGTCCATTAGTCTGTGTGACAGGCCAAAAGCCAGTGAAGGGTGTCAGGCTGGATAATGTGATTTTAAATGAGGCAGAATTTTCTCTCTTGGCTAGTTCCATATGTATTGGATGGGACTTATCAGCAGCGTACGCTGACAGTCGCTCACGGTGTTCAATGCTGAGGTCTGATGGCTGGTCTGATTAACCAGTTAGAGTAATAATAACTTGTATGTACTTTGGCTCTCAAGCCAGCTCTGATGAGTTGATAGAGCACAACTTTATTTTGCATTCCAGCTTAGACAAAGAGCTTGCACACCCAAAGAAGTTAAAGTGGGATGGCAAAGTTACCACTTATCATCCTGCTCCAGGGCAATGGCATGTGCATGTGTTCTTATCATAGAGCACTTCTCTGCTTATCCCTCTTTCACGGAGGCTAAGCAATCTCAATTGCCTTGCATTTCCTAAGACGTTCTGCAGGCTAACAGAGTTTGCAGTCTGTCAAAGCCCTAAATTCCCATTTGCACATGCTCCTCACACAGCAACTGCTCCAATCCCTTCCTGACTTTAGCTGATTGTCTCGGATTCAAATCTAATTATGGAGAGGAGCCCTGCTCTCCCACAGACAAGTGTCTTTGGATGGATGACTTCTGCGGAGAGGGAAAGAAACATCACGGTTTCTTTGCAGCAGATTGTAGAGGTTAGATTGGACCTTTCTGTGTTTCCTTTCTGATAATGGCACAGTTCCAGTGCTGGGAGCTGGCTCCTGCAAATGGGCACAGAAACGGGTAATTCACATGTCATGCATGTAAAGCCAAAGGCCTTGGCTTGCTTTGGCAGAAGGCTCCTCTCATGTTTCCATAGGAACATAAGGGAATTAAAGATTTTCAGCATACAGCTTGAAGTTCAATCTCACAGTTACTGAGAGAAAACATCTGCTGCCACTACCCAGGTAGCATTGCAGATCCAAACTTTCAGCTCTGAGGTATGAAATACATACGTTATGAAATCACGCTGGCTCCTCTTCGGTAGTCGGAGATCCCATAAGAAACAAGGGCTTGTAGCACCACGTGCATCACACCAGTGAGTTGTGCTGATAGAAAGCTGTGATGCGATGACATTTGCTTGAAATGTCAGGACCTTGTAGTGCGAAGAGGTGCCAGCAGAACGTTACGCTGCAAATAGCTACTGGGACACGGTGGGTTTGTTCTAGAAGACGAACTGCTAAAAGTGATTGCATTGCACATGTAGCTCTACTTAGGAAAAAAAGGGGGAAAAACTCTTTTAAGTAAAAAATAGGTGCTAAAGGAATCCAAATTTGGAGCTTTCTTGTCTGGCTGGATGCTGAATGACTGAGTGATAAAATGGCAGATGAAAATCAATGTCAATAAGTACAGAGGAATTCATGGGGGAAGGAGTAAACCTAACTACCCATATGCAATGACAAGCTGTAAAATAGCTCACAGGAAAAAGATTTCGGAATTCCTGTGAAAAGTTTTCTGCAAAGATCAGCTTTGTGCTCAGCAGAGGTCAAGGAGGGAGCTAGAAGATAGGAATGGATTAGGAAAGGCCCAGAGAGAACAGAAAACAATGATCTGGCATCAAAAAGACCACACTACTTCATGCTGTGGCTAAAAAATTGTGGAAAACATTAGCACAGGATGTCTGCAAGGAAAAAACTAAGTGTTCAGAGAGGTTTCCAGACAAATTGATGGTGGCATCTAAGCACAGGTCCAGGTGCAAGATCTTCAGAAAGTGCCCCGAATGCCTATGACTAGAATCTGGAGTGTTAGCAGGGAAAGACCACTCTGTCACTGCCCCCTTCCTACGTGTCTTTTCTGGCCACAGTAAGAGACAAGATATTTTGTTCAGTCAGCCTCTGGTATTCCCTGAAATGGCCCTTACGTTATTATTTGACAATAAAAATGTTAACAGATTGTGGAGGGTTGAGTTTCTTCTTTTAATTCTGTCGAACTCATGAACACTTAGTGAACAACTGAGATTTTGTTTACACATTCAGCAGGACACAGTGAAGGAAGCAATCTGTCCCCAAATTAATTACTTCATTTTGCATTGTTTTTGTGGTGCTAAATGAATGAGATGCCCCGTCCCCCTCCACGTCCCTTCTGAAACCTTCTTCCTATTGTGTCAGACTTGTCACTGCAATCTCTCTTAATTGCAGGCTCCTTGGTAATTTCTCTGCCACAACATTTTCCCGAGGAGACCCACTGGTGAGTACTCAGATGAAAAAAAATGCTCTGACAAGCTGGAGTTTTAATTTTTCTTTAGATTGCTTGTACAAGAGGATCATTATTAGCAGATGATAATTAGAAAGTGGTAACACTTTAATTTGCAACGATATATTGAAATTCATTAGCATCTGAAAGCTTTGCTGTGCTCTGTGGCAAATGAATTGGAAGCATCAGGCCTGTTCCTAATAACTATGATAAATACCCTGACCAAACAACTGCCACCACTGTTGCATCTGTTGATCTACCTGTCTTCTGTTTGTATAGCTTACCTTTATCAGGGAAGCCAAAGACAGGGGAAGGGTGAAATTCCTGGGGTAGGTTTTATCCCTCCTGATATCTTGTCTAAGCTGATCATCTAAAGGGTGTTCTCTCTCCTTCAATGGAGAGAGACAAGAACCTCTATCCAGAAACTACTTCAGAAATGTATTGATAGGACAAGGGATAACGGTTTTGAACTGAAAGAGGGTAGATTCAGATTGGATATAAGGAAGAATTTTTTTTGACAAGAGTGTTGAGACACTGGCACAGGTTGCCCAGAGAAGTTGTGGCTGCCCCATCCCTGGCAGTGTTCAAGGCCAGGTTGGACGGGGCTTTGAGCAACCTGGTCTAGTGGAAGGTGTCCCTGCCCATGGCAGGGGGGGTGGGACTAGACGATCTTTAAGGTCCCTTCCAACCCTAATTATCCTGTGATGCTATGATTCTATGAAATTATCCACTCCGAAGTAATGGGAGGTGAGGTTGGGACTGGAAGAATGATCAAAACTGTGGGGAAAAGGCTGCTGCTGAGAAAATGGAGAACCATTCTGAATGGTGTTTGCTGGGGTGGGACCTCATCCTTCAGGCTATCATCTCCAGGAGCAGATCAGCACTCCCAGAACGTGCATAAGAAAGACTAGTTGACACCTCACAACTGACCCTCCAGTCTTTATGAATTGCTGTTTTTCATCTGGCAGGAGTGTATTCCCTCCATATTTTCCAGCAAGCTGTAAATACCAGCTAATTAAAACTTCATGAAAGTGGAGACAAGACCTTCTTTCCTTACAATCTTTGAACAAGTGCACACAAATCCTACTTTGCATGAAGCAATTATCTTTAGACAAAAAAAAAAAAAGCTTTGGCCTTAAAAAGTAGAGTCCCATGAAGAGTGGTGATTTTTGAAGAACTGAACTTTCCAAATCCTTCCCTGGCCAGCTGATATCTCTAAAGCTACAGAATCGTTTCCTAATTTCCTCTGACCCTTCACTTATAAGTGTTTATTCCCCTGCCAAGACAGGGAAGCAGAAGGTAACCTGATGACTACTGGTTACTTGTTCAATAAATCATCTTTATTTTGACCTATTATGAAACACAATCACATGAAGGAATAGCATTTGCTGGATTTTTCTGCTACCATGAACCACCGTGAAGGTATAAACAATGCTGACATTGCATTGTCAGTGTGATTTTTCATTGTTAATCATTTATTGAGGTGAATGGGAAGTGAGGCACACCTGCCAAAGCTATTGTCTCAGCAGACTTTGCAAACTCAGGCTAGAAGCAGATCAGGGAACACAGTTTACAAACTTTCCCTTGGTAGTGTGGGCTTTCTGGATTATTATTTTCTTGTTGCCATTTTGCTTTGTGTCATTTCCTCTTTCACCCTCAATTTACTTCTACTTTGTGAAATTTCAGAGCTGTGAGGAATGAATGCATGCATTTTGCCTTTATATGTTTGAGGTGGAAGAACAGCCTCCTGAGAGCTTGAATTGCCAACAAGAAGGATTTCAGTGCTCAAAGCTTTGAACTCTAGAGCTCTGTTTCCCACAGCAAAGCAGAAACATAATTCGTCTAAACCTTGCAACATCCACCCATGTAGGGAAATGAATAATATTCCTCTTATCTTGTACAAAGGAGAACAGAGGTCCAACAAAAGTTGTGGGTTGGTTTTTTGGTGTTTTGTTTTGTTTTGTTTTGTTTTTTTTCACTGGTTGAACATCAAAGTGATGTAGAAAATTGGATTACAGATTTCTGGATTCCCTGATCTCATGACTCATCTGCTGGACTGTCTGAATCTCTCTGCCCAAGTCACTTTTAATTTTCTTTTCACTCAGCCCTCTCATTTCAGTGAGACAATTCCTACACTGCAACCTGACCACAGGTAGCTGTTCCATTTCTCTATCTGTGCCCCTGGCAATACTTTATCCCAATATAATGGTCACCTCATGGGAGTCTGGAGTGCTTGGAAACCATGCTGGGCCCTTTGAATATTACAAGGGTAGCAGTTTGGCTTTCAGTGCTTTTTGGCAAAAACCAGGTCTCCCAAGGTATATCTTTCTGCATTCTGCCAAGAAACAACTAGCTGACATGTAACAAAAAAAAATTTAAAAAAATCACAACTAGAGCTGACACAAAAGGTCACTAAATCAGTTTGGGTTTCTTGGTTTCATTAACAATAATGTCATCTCTTTGTCAAGAAAAATAACTTCCTGAGAAGGCTAGCCAGGAAGAGAAACAACAGCTCAGCTGTCTTCATCTTGCCTGCTCTTTGTGAAACAACTTGTTAAAGGATGCCCAGGTTTTGCTGAGGGCCTGCTTTACGAACAGGTTGGGATAGGCTTGGAAATTGCTGTGGTGAGGAAGGAGGGAGCTACCACTCCCAGATGGAAGGAAAAAGGAAACCTGCAGCACATTGATGCCGAAGCCAAGAACATATAAATAACTCCTCACAATCCTAACAACTGGGCAAGAAGACATAAAACAGGTAAAAATGCCACATTTCGAAAAGCATTCCTGCATGGGTGTCCTTCTTGCCCCTCTTCACAAACACTGCAGAAGTTGTGTATACCAACAGGATCTTCCACCTCATCTCTACAGCCTCTGTGTGTTTTTTTTCCAAGAAGCTGTGGACAGCTGGGAGGAGCGACATCCTCCATATGCAGAGCTTGTTACCTTGAGACTGCCAGACTGAAGTCTTGGCTACACACAGGACTGCATATGTTTGGCTAAACCTGTTTTGAACAATTTAGTTCACAGTCATGAAGGCTGTGTGATGCTTTCATTCTGATTTGACTGTGCTTTTATCACATTTAAGTAAGCTAATCAGGAACCAGGTGAAGTCACACTGAATTAGACCATTCCCATATTGAACCCACTATAGCATGTAAGCTGGATGCCATAATATATAATGTCAATGTATAAACCTCAATTTACATATCACTGAGCTGTGTGCTGGTTTTGTTGCTATTTTATACCTATAGCAATGCTTATAGAGCTTTTTATTTTTTTTAATGCCAGGAAAGCCTCAGTGAACTGAACGTAAGTAAATCCAGTCCAGATTGTGCAGGACCAAACCCTGTTATTTGGTAAGGAGGAGCAGTGGCTAAGTGGGTATAAAATTGATGGGTGGATTTATTCTATTGCCCTTTAGACATGTGCCCATCACTACACCCCTCTGGTTTGGCACTTCTCCCAGCCACCTCACTAAGAAGAACCAGGACTGGCTGAGGGTAAGACATACCCACTTATTTCCAGAGGCAAGCTCTTAGGATGTGTTTGTGGGTTGACTGGGGAAGGCTTGCAAAATCAGAGGGCATTTTCTGAACTGGAAAGGAGAGCAGTCTCCAGCATGACTAAACAAGTCCCTTTAAAAAAGCCTGTGGAGAAGAAGCAGTCTCACCCCTGGGATTCGTAAGGGTAGCATCAGTGCCTTTGCCTCCATCTCCGCAGCGAGTATCATCGAACGGGAGGCACTGATCCCCAGTTCCAGCCAAGACCTCCGAATTCTTCACAATGTCTTTCACTGATGTGGTTGACTTGATTTTATAGATACGTCGGCTGTTGGTGTCGGAGAGGTAGATGGAGCCGGTGATTGGATCTGTGGTCAAGTAATACTTATGAGCTGGGCTGTGGCTGAAAAACAAGGGTACGACGTTATTATTTTTTTGGATTATTTGCTTCTTTAAGTCAACAGGAAATGCAAGCACTTTAGAGAATAAAAATGCACAGGGCAGACAGACTGGGAAAGTGAAGCAGTGCTGTATTTGACAGTGTTAGGATACGGTGTGTTACAGCACAGGATCCTGAGCTACATCTATTACCAAGAGCTGTGCCTGGGGTGCTCTCTGGCATGGAGGGCAGCTACCAAAGGAAAGGGCTCGCTGGCCTGAGCCAAAATCATGCCAGGAACTACTACAGGTTGAGTCCCAGTGCCTGAGTTTGCTTAATTTACTTAATATAGACTTAGTTCTGTAACTGGTGTTAGTGCAGTGCCAGAAAGTGAAGGGAAAGCATAGTATACTAGGGGCAGAAAACAACAACAACAAAATTTAAAAAATCTGCCCTCCCAAGAAAGACCCCGATGCAAAACCCCCACAGCAGACTCCCAAGTGTAAAGCACTTGAAGATATACTCTCCAAGACCACTGCATCAATGCTGATCTGGTGATCTTGCTGACTCCAGCAAAGACTCTAGAGTCCTGCCCTGCTCTCATGGAGATTAGGGGAAGTCCTGCCACTGAATTCAGCCGGACCTCAATGAAGAGAGAAACAAAATGGTCCTCGGAGTGCCACATTTTGCCCTAAGTAAAACACGAACTAGGAGGAGGGCTGAGGAACCTGAACATCAGTCCCCTGTTAAACCCCACTCACTCACTGCTTCCATGAAAATGAGAAAGGGTGGCTGAGAAAACGGGGTGAGCGGATGGAAGGATAATGTTTTTAGCTCCATGACTACAACACTAAATGAGCCCAAGAGTGAAGAAATGAACAAACTAGCGTCCACTTTATGGAAAGCATTCAATGGGACTGGCCAGAAAAAACAACCGGATGAGTTTAGACACAATTTAAAAAATTGTCTTTCAAGGATTCTGTCTATAGTTTAATATAGATACTAAACTTATTAACTTCTTTTATTAAGTGTTTGCTACTAGTGTGTATTGAGCTGCATCTGTTCTAAGCCTGAAACCAACAGATTAAACTTGTAACACCCGCTGCCTGAACACAGGTCTCCTTCCTTCTAAGAAAGGCTAAGTAGTAATTAGAACCAGTATGAAAAAGTCTCTACTTTTCTCCAGATATTCAAGCTGTCCAAACTCATCACGTCCCAAGAATTCATATTAAATGTATAGGCCATAGTTCACAATTTTGCACTTAGTGGAATTGTTCCAGGAGAAAGTGGTTAGAAACCTGAGTGTCGATCACAGTTGACTCTATCCCTCATAATAAGAAATTTCCTCTCTCCTTCAACCTTTATGTTAGGAAAATTAACCCTTCTTCAGACCCATAAAAACTACTGAATTATTCTCGGCTTTAAAAAGCCATAAGTTGATTCTTCATTCAAATTACTTAATACTTTGGGGGGAAAAAAAAAAAAGCCTTTCTGATTTATTCTGGAATATCCCTTGTGATTTATCCTATTAAAGTCCGAACAGATTTCATCTCCACAAATGACACTGATTCTTGCTAAATAAAATGCTCTGACCTTCAAGACAGCTCCCGCCTGACAGTTCAGTCTCCATCTGTATTCCTTTCCAATGACAGCAGGCTGGTAGGGTATTATTTCATTTACCTGCATGTCACTCACACTAAGCAAGTGGCTTCAGCCCTGGTGGAAGAAGTTACCTGTGGGAATCCATCATCCATTTTGATCAGGGTCTTGCATTTTCCACTGACTGTCCTAACAAAGCCCAGCTGAATGTCAGTCAGCTTTTGAGCTGTTCATAATCTCTATTTTGCATAGGAGGTGGACAAGAGGAGGACATTTTTAATGGCACTTTGCAATTCTTTAGCATCTTTGCCTGGAAAGCACAGATAGCTTTCACTGAGTCTTACAGCAGGCCATTTGCAGATGGGCAAAGGCAAATGTCTTTCCCAAAGATGGAGAAAAATGATAGCAGAACTAGAGGTTCCTGCTCCCCTCTCCCAGTACTATCACTGTAATTTATTTTTGGATTTCATAGCCTCGCTCTGGTGGATTTTATTATTGATTACAACCTTCAGTGGAAGAGAGAGTTCTTAAACTATTTTCTAATCCCATCTCCTGTGTAGAATGGACACTGAAACAAATCCTGGTTACTTTTAACCATGGATCAGGGAACCAGGTAAAAGCAAAACATTCATCCAGCAGGAAAGCTGAATGGTATTCCCCACCTAAATTTACTGACTGAGTCAAAAACTGTCATATTAATGTAATACTTTGAGTAGCTGCTGGTTACCCAATTTTAGTTTTATTAATGAAGTCCTGAATATAGATGCCGCAAAAAAGTAGAGATGAGTTCAAAGTTCACAATCATTAAAAAATTAGCTCTGACTGGTTAAAATTTTAATCCTCTGCATAGCTGGATGCCACAGAGGCACACGCACCTTTACTAGCAAATGTGTTTTGGAAGAGGTAGAGGTAGAAACTTGCGTTGGTCAAACTACCCATGGGACGGTAATAACCCTGGGTCACTTAAAATTTTGGGTCACTTGGGTCTGGATTTCACATGGTGAGCTGATAGTGAAGCTCTCCTAAGACACACAGTTACTTTTCTAAATCTAATGTATTAATGGTATGGGCAGCCCGAATACAAATGATATTTTTTCTGCTGCATGGCCTTGCATGAGCGATAGGAAGTGCTGGTTCATTTTTATCGGCTAGACTTCTTAAGCATGGTCTCTTCTTTATCATGCTCTCCTATGCCCTGCTCCATGCATAGGGCTTTTGTGGGTGGAAGGCTCCCTGGGATGGCTTAGGCAATGGAGTATTTAACCTGGGACGCTCTGGAGCAGGGAAGGAAAAATACAAACTGTTAAAAATGGTCAAGCTGGAATTTATCTCCCTTGCCAACAGTCTTCACCACTGTACCGGGAAGGTGTCACGCTCTGCCCTTGCACGAATTGCATAGTGTTATACACTGGAGCTTTTGTTTAACACTTTGAGATCCTTCAGGATGAGAGATGCTAAATAAACATACATTAGTAATGTAAAAGTTCCCAAACTGCTTCTCTTCATCTGTGATAATGCATGAGCACTAGAGCCGGGAACAGTGGGGCTTTGCTTTTTATTTAAAGCCACAATCAATAGGCAAATCCAAGTGGCAAATTGGACTGAACTGAACAACAACTGAAATAAATCTGCCGGGGGCGAAGCAGAGATGTTTTTTTTTTCCCTTTCATCCTCTCTCATTGCTTAGATAACACACCAAAACAAAAGACAGGACTTTTTACTATTCAGAAGACTTAATCAATTACAGTATTTGTAGTCTTAGAATATTTATCCCCCATACTGACACTGCTACCACAAGAAAAGGGTGGTGAGTGAAGAGCCGATTTCCCATTCAGATCGTTCCTTTTGCTATTAAGGTTTTTTAGAAGAAACCCCGAGCACTGCATTGATATTTTAAGCCCCTGAGGCAACAAACCAAAGTTGCAGGGATGGGGTGGGCTGGTCCCTAGCCAAGAACAGACACTTTAGTGGGTATTAGTGGGCATGATGGTGTAGTCACTGGGAATAAGGACAGTTTCATAAGCAGAAGTTCTGCAGGCCAAAGTGAAATGGAGGTGATACTGCTTCCTTGTATGCTTGTGACACAGTGATGCGCTGGGAAAGCACAGAAAAATCTTCCAAGTTCACAGTGATCCCAGTTGTTTGGGGTTGCATATAGGCTGTCCCATACAACTGCCCTGTCCCTTCCCTTTTTTTCATTTTCATTATTTGGACAGGATAGTGCCAGCACCTTTTGGGGATCTCTGCAGATATGTTGAAAGATTCAAACTCCATTTTAAAGTGCTTATGCTTTATGTGACTTCTTACACACAGGCATGAGGAAGGAAAGGGATAAAAAGTTGGGTGAATAGGCACTCATGTGGCTTGCTTCTGTAGTACTGTAATAGATGCACAGGCTTTAAGCAGAGGTTGGTATTATCCCCTTGGGTCCAGAGCCCATGTTTTGGAGGAGTCTGAGGAAGGAACCTCCTGCTCCAGAGTGGGAAGCCAGTCCCTACGGAATAAAGATGAGAAAAGGGAGACGGTCCCTGGTTTCAGCAGGTTACCTATAACGTGTCAGCACAGCAGACTGCACCTTGTCCTTGCGTTCTGTTCAAAGCCGGGGGATTCATCTCACCAAGCTTTAAATGGTTACGAGGTGGCTGCTTACAACTGAACTGGCTGCCTTACCTCCCTTTATAGGCAGTGGAGAGAAATAGCTTCTCCTGGGGTATGATTTGTCTGACTTATTTTCAACATTTATCTTACAAGATGAACTGCATCTTAGTTTCTCAAATGCAAGGGCATCTACCACCTCCTCTAAAGGACAACTCCTGTTAACGCTGACAGTATGGCTCTGGCTCCCACTGTGGTCAACAGACAGGAGCAGTCACAACACCGAAGTTAGTTACCCATAACAGCTGATCCGAATAAACCCCTGGGGCTTCTCTGGATCTGATGTCTCTGTTTAAGGACATGAAACCACCTCCGCAAAACTTTCTGTGCTAACTGCCCTCTTCCCCTCTGAGCCTTGCCGGCCACATGCGTTTGCTGGTGACTAAAGAACTACCGAATTCCTGCAGCCAAGTGTTTTTTGTTCGGCGGGGCTGTGTTTCCATGGCTCCATGCTAAGCACCCTGCAGCTCACAAACAGAGGATTTTATTATAGCTTGTGTGAGGTACTGGTCTTTTTTTTCCCTGGGTGACATTCAATAGATTAATACATAAGGAGGCCACACAGTGCAGCGAGCTGAATTTACACTTGGTCTTTTAGTGTTTTCAGTTTGTGTGTGATGCCTAAAGCTCTTCTAGTGTCACAGGCTGCATAATAAAACTTCGTAGCAATGCCATAAGCCAACCCAGGCACTGCAAAGGACTTCTGATGCGATCCTAGGGCAGTTTTCTGAGATACCTCTCTTTGCCACTAGTTGTAGATTTGCCTCTTTAAGGTATGAATGGAAACAAGAAAGGAACAATATATTTCAGTGTGGCCACTTTTTGCATATTTGAAATACAGAAACGCCTCGCCACCCCCCATGTTCCTGCAGAGAAAAGATAATGATAATTAACTGTGAATTATTATTGCTGTGCTTGGAAAAAGTCATTAGCTTCTATAAGCCCATCGAGACAGGTCCATACACAGACACGCTGGAGTAAGTTCCTGTTAATCTATTACTGAATGACAGATGGGCGTAAACTTGGAAGGCATCACAATTTGGTGACGCTTTTTGGCTTAGCTAACATCCCCCATGTTGACACGCAGGCATTTTGGCTGTTGCAGAGTTAGACCTTGGCTACACTACGCTGTGCTGTAGAGCCGAGCCTCGTAGTTGGTAGCTCCAGAACCTCTGGAGATCAAGCTCACCACAGGCTACGTGGTGGGGAGGAATCCTTCCCCCTGAAATAAGGAAGCTTTTGCATATGGATTGCAGCTTTTCCAAACCTCTAAGATTCAGTCCTGTGGATCTCACCCTTTGCAACTGTCGCCTGTCAGCAGTGTCAAGCTTAGGACCTTCTGGAGCTCAAAGCACTGGAGCTTTAGCTAAGACTACACCCACTCATTTCCCTATGGCTCAGAAACGAAGAAGCTTCCTAACAAGAAGTATTATGGCAAATGACACAGAACAGATGCTAACTCACATGGATGACTCCCTTAATGTAGTCACAGACGGGAATATTTCATCTAAAGCTCCTCACCTCCTTCCTCCCTCACTGGTCCCCTTTGGACTGCACTGAAACAGGCATGTCTTGGCTTTCTTTCATTTTGTTTCTTAGTTTTTAGGAATTGCCTAAAGGCTGAAGCCCTGCCAACTTCGTAAGGCTCTGGTGGCATCTGCAGCATTTGTGGCCAGTCACTCAGTTATTGCCTTCATATATAAAACCTCTTCTTGTAACAGGTATTCAGCTGCTGCCCTTCACTGTCAAAGCAGGTGCACCTTAGTGGCTGTGTATTTCTAGGGCATTAAGGATACAACCGGGCTGTTCCAAAGAGAAATGAGTTTTTCTATTGCCTTCAAATGATGTGAAAGAGGAGCTGGGGGGCTGGAACTCAGCCTGATGAAGACAGTCAGTGCAGAGGTCTTGTGTACCAACCTCCCAGCCCTGCTAATAGATGCTTTGGGCCAGTCCATTATGCCGTGGAAGCTCAGCCCTTCATTAATGTTCTGGCAATAAAACAAAAAAACCATTTCTACTCCATTGCATTTCCAGGCATGCAGATAAACCGAACATTTGTGGTTTTGCACAGCCTCTATGAAGTCAAAAAACCAGTAAATAAAAAGCACGTAGCAAGAAAAATCCCCAATCCCAAATGCAAAAAGAAAACCAAACAAAAAAAAAATCCCAACTCCACAGTCTACGCTTCTAATTTAGAAAGCAACCGGGGAGAAGGAGAGGAAACTTGTCAGAGCCAGAGAAGTCCTTGCAAACACAGACAGTGACAGGAGGTTGACATCTTCCTGAATGCAACTGATTGGATCAAACCCACTGAAACTCCAGTGAACCCAAATGACAAATATTCTTAGTGACAAAGCTCCAATTTAGGAGTCTCTCTTTCATCTTGTTTTCTTGTCATTACTTTTTCTCCTTTTTATTGCATTTCCCGGCTAAGGTTCTGAGTTGCACTACCTCCTATCTGAGCCTGACATACTTTCACATAATGCGAAGGCTCTCTGTGAAGAGCTCAGACTGACAAAGAATTACAAAAACTTACTTCCCTAAGCGGGTGATGCTGGGGTACATATGGCCTTTCATTACGCCTGTTACACTCCCCAAAACTCAAAAAGAAGACATTTCACCATATGAGAATTATTTTTTCTTCCTAGCTATTCCAGTGACCTGTACCCTGACGCTGTCCCCATTTTACTTTCTTGGTTAATTCCCACCCATTTTTCCTTCTACCCTCCTCCTCTTGTTACCCTGCTTCTCGTGTCTGTACTTCCCCTGTCTACAGCTATAACAGCTCATGCAGAAGTCTGCGCGACTCTGCTCTGTGATTAATGGCTCCCAGTTCTGATGACTGATTGCCTACGCCAGTTTTAATCACGCCAGCTTCATTTGCTATTGAATCATCTGGAAATGGCACTTGTGGCTCACTGTGTAACAACATGCAACAAGACAGGGAGCGGCATAAGAATTCTCCACTGGTTGGCTTACCTATGTCTGAAATCTTTATTTCTGACAGAAGACAGGAAAGCAGGGAATAGAAGAAAGAATGAGGTGTTAGCAGCTCAGTTCGATGCATTATTAGCAGATTGAAAACTTGACAGTAACTGTATCATACAATGCAATAATAAATAAAGACTTAGCTGGAATGACACTGATATATTTTATATTGGATATTACTTGGCAGTGAGCTCACTTACGTACCGCTGCATATCACAAAGGAAGTGTGATCTCACCTGCTTGGAGTTATTCACTTATGCAAGAGATAGGACCAGACAGACTTTATAATTCAGAGCAGTACTGAGCTAAATATATGTAGATGCAGATATCTTTACAGTTTTTTTCACTCTCAGCCAAAGCAATACTTTGTGATTTACAAAGGTAACTTAACAGTTGCACAGTTATGGGTGGCAGTTCATTGCCATAACCTCATGAACTCTAGCCCAGAGGACTGAAATTATGCCGAGCTGGACATTTTTCATGGGTCTAGTTACATTCTCAGCTCCAGTTATCTGCAACCCACAATACATTTGTTTTCCTCTCTGCAACGGAACGCTACACTCAAGACACCCCTCCAAACAAAACCCAAAAGCCAAACAGTGAGGGTGTTAATCTCCAAGGAGATGCTGATTTGAGAAGACACAAGCAAACTCCATTTAGTCCAAAAGCAATGGCTTTTCCCCATAGCTTTTAGTCAGCCGGCATCCGAACCCACTTACTTTATAGCACACCAGAGTGAAGAAATGTTTATTAGATCCAGTAACCTAAGTGTTTGCACAGATGAAGCAGCAATCGTTCCAGCAGATTTAACTCTGGAGTAAATTTAACTCTGTGGCTCTACACAAAAGCCAGCAAGGCCACTCTGTCAAGGCTTCCAATTTTCTCCTTTCCAATGAGGAAACACTCTGCAAAACCTCCGCTGTGTCTGGTATTTCCACTGACAATGAAACAGGGATCAGGTTTTCAAAATTGTACTTCTGGGAATGAGATATTAATCCCACTCAGTTGCAATGGGATTTGGGCCCCAAATCACCTAGGCTCTTCTGGAAATCTCACCTTTGGTCGTTAAAATAACTTTCTGGCACTGGAAGAATATTAAATTCTTTAACGTGGACCAGGTCTGAAGATTTATCCCAGCTTCCCACCTTACAAACATGAGAGATATTATGTTCTCATATATCATGTAACAGAATAGCAAGAATCAGGTTCTTGCTTATTTACTCAAAAGGTACCCCAGCCCTCTGAGATGTGACTGCAAATATCTCATTGTGGGCTTCCTAATTGAATGACTCCTCCTGATTTCTTTGTTGCCCTGTGAGCATACCAAGACAGCTAATCTGTAAGTGCCAGCCTTGTGATGGCTGTCTGGATTTTTTTTCTCATACACCATGATATATGACGATGGTTCTGCGTGCCAAATAAGACCTTCATCAAGGTCTAATGACTGTGGTGTGTTTGTAAATGAGGGACTAATGGGATCTTGCACCAATTTTCCTGCAGATCAGCTCTTTCATTTTTACCTGTGGCCTTGTGGAGCAAATGGAAATAAAAAGCAATGCTGTATGGGACCCTGCTGCTCTAGGAAGCTGTCTAGTAAGCTTCCACATGGCAGTCCTTGCAGAAATAGAGCCTTACTTTTGTCCTCAGCAGCCAGGACATTAAGTCTGAGTAGAGCAGGAAGTTTCTTACTTTCTGGAAGATTCTCATTTTCAGGCCAGATCTGGAGAGTTAAATGGAAATGTGAACCTTCCTACCACGCTAACCTCATATTGACCTCTTAGGACCTTAGGTCAGGCCATTCAAGCAGAGAAGACTCATTCAGAAACACTCATTTCACTCTACTGACTTTCCTGGAGTGAGTCTTGTCTGGCCACGCAGAGGCCAGAATCAGGCCCTGGTGCTTTGAAATGGGTAACTGTATTCATTGTGGAAATTTTAGATAGGAAATATATCCCCAGTGAGGTCAATTTGAAATTTTGATTCAGTCACAATCTATTTAATTTTCTCAGAACTTGTGACAAATCTATACTTTTCCCTCTCCTTCCTTGTTTTTAAGGGACGTTCCTTCCCCATCCTACCTATTTCTCCTAATATTTTTTTTCCCTTTGTTATTTCGGGTTAAAAGGAAATACTTCACTTACTTTCATCCATCTGTATGTTCACCCTGACACTGCTATTCAGTTGGGAACTGATGGGAGCTGATACATTTGTCCCCCAAAAAACAATTAGAAAAAGCCAGTCTGTGACTACCTAGAATGATCATCCTGTCTTAATTATGAATGATCATCTGTCCTGATTAACCTCTACATATTATCATCGGTGCTCTGTCCTTCCAAGTTTAGGTTATCTCAGAGGCTGACTGTTAATTTTAAGAATTCCCATTGGTCTCTAACAACATGAAAAGGCAGACGTCAACACAGTTTGATCTAGCAGCACAGAAATGTGTCAATATTGTTGGTGTGTGATTCAATTCTGGATGAACTTGTTAGGCCTGTGTTTCTCTGGTGTAAATCAAAGTCAGCACAGTTGCAGAAGAGGCAAATCTGGACAGCTTTTTTTCTGTTTTGCTGTGGTTTTTTAAAGAATTTTGCTCATTTCCCTTTTGGGTACATAAGATTTCTGCAGAACTTAAAGGCATAATTATAATGGCCACATTCAGCACAGTGTACCTCAGCTCCAGTATGTTGGTGACATTGCCAGAGGGAAAGATCCTTCGGATGTAGTTGAAATCTCCAACATAAAGACTTCCATCAGACCCACATGTTAGGGCAACAGGAGCCAGGAGTTTGTTCCCATCTGCAAGACCATTGCAGCTTGGACAAGAAATGCTACGTCTGCGGCCGTTGCCCATAATGCTTCCGATTACAGGCGGCTGCTGGGAAATAAACTGGTTTTCCCCGTTTCCTTTGTGCAAGATGCCTAGAGAAAGAAAACAGTAATAAGGACATTAAAGAGAGACAGGGAAACTGAGACCAAAGGGAGCACAAACTGGCAATGCTGGATGCCAGCTGGAGTATTTGTCAAGTAGCAAGGAGGTTTATCATCTTTCATAGTATTGTTTTGTGATGGTTTCAAATGACGAGCCCCTTATCTGAAGTATTTTTTATAGACCCATTACATTTCCTGCAGAACAAAAGTATGTAGGGAGAACAAGGCTGTCTTTACCTTTGAATGAAATACACTTTTTAGCATCTCATGAATGTTCACCTGCCCTTTCTGTCCCTCCTTGCCCTGTAATTTGCAGCCTACCAGGTAAAAAAAGAAATGACATAGAGCATGGAGAAATAAGGGACAGGAAGACCATGGCACATTCTCTAGAGAAATGTTTCATCTGCAAAGCTTTAGAGGAGCTCTGCTTATGTTCCCTGTAAGTGTAGCGTTTTCAGCAGTGATGTGGGCTGAATTAGAGGATACCACTTCTATCATCCAGAGGGACACAGTGCTTCCATCTTTTGGATGTGTTCTGATCAGCTTTCAAGCCTCCCTGCTGCAGTCTTGAGCAGCCTCCAAGGACTCTGGCACCTTCCATTTTCCCTTATGACCCATGAAGCTTCTCGTTTCTGCAAGTACTCTTGCACATTGGCGGATGAGTCTGGGTGGATTTTTGCTCAGTGGTAGGTCCAATCTGAATAGGGTCCCCTTTTTGTTATTTTAGGAATATTTTCCTTGTTAATACCCTTCTTTTAAGACACTACAAAGTTAGACATGACGACACTGAACTACTTCATGATGGCCAGCTTCTTTTGCATTTACACACACCAAATTGTTTCTAAATGTAAGTTACTAGAAATAATTTGTTAGCAAAATACATGAGAGAGTACATGTGTTGGTCAGGCTTCTTTCCTTTTTTTTTCTTGAATTCTTAGCAATAGGAAGCAACTGGTCCTTGCAACATTGCATTATTCCTGTTATGTGTTACAACCTACCACTTTGTATGTTGAGGGCATGGTGTTTGTCCAGGGTCCATCCTCCAAGTTTGGAAGCATCAATTTCATAACCCTGAAGCACAGCTGTCCTCTTCTCCCACAGGATCAAGTCAGGACAGGATTCATACTCATAACCTACTGAAACTACAAACAAGAGAGAAACAAAAGACCTCCCCAGATTAGTAACCCAGAAATGCACAGTTAGCACACACAGAGTTTCAGCTGAGCAGGGGTAAGAGCATTTCTACAGGTGACTGACAATTTCATTTAAAATGCCATCATCACAACACAGAGTCCTAATACTTTTCTCTTTAAAGGCCATCCCGCATTTAAAAAGGTCAACACAGTTGTAGATGTTGGGCAAATGTGCTAAATATTCAAAAGGCACTGTTTTAAAGATGTATTTTAAAACAATGAGTATTCGAGAGTGTAAACCACTGCTGGACTCCTAAATGGAAGCATTACTCCTATCTGCTATCTGTGATCAACAACTGCATATCAGGAACTTGCTAAAAATCAAGGCCTTTCTTGGAAAGTAAAGTCTTATACAAATAAGGCATGGGGCAGCAAGTACGTCAGAGACAGAAGTCTTAGACCAGGTTGACTTGTGGTCATTGTTAATGTGAAAAGGGTTTGCTTGCCATGATGCCTAATCACACCCTTTCAGGAGTAACTCTGCTGAACGCATTGGAGTTGCTTAAGAGTAAAATGATGTCAGTAGAAGGAAAATCATGGGTTTGCCAGAATAATGACTCCTTTATGGTTTTCTCAGAAGAAGCAGGACCAGTTTCATTGGTCTGCTTTTCTTCTGCCCTACCTGATCTTTTCAGCGCTAGCAGCTGAAGCAGAGCAGAACTGCAAGTTCTACACAAATGGAAAGTAGTTACATAGCTCTTATTTTTTTTTACTAGATAAAAATAAAGGTCTGATCTAACAAGTTTCCCAGCCTCCTTGAAAAGTGCTGAATACTAAGCGAACTCAGGATCTTCCATCAAATATAGCCTTTTGCAGAATCAGACAGTATCAGAGGAAGATGTTATTTAGGAAATGAAGGCTTGATATTTTTCACTATTCTAGAGGTGGGAATCATTGAAAGCCTGAATGCTGCTGTCCTCAGACCTGCCTGAGTACTCTGGGGCTGCAGAGCTGCATCATGGAGCACTCCAGGATTCACGGGTGAGAGGAAGGGAAAGCCTGCATGAGGAAGGCATCTATTCCTCCTCCTAGAAAATAAGGCACCCTACAGCTCCTCTAAAGAGACTTATCTTCAGTTGGGCTACGAGGCATCAGCAAACGACCCTTCTGTCAACAAGAGCTCTATTTGCTCATTTGGGATCTCTCCCATTTTGCTGATATCATTTCCTTGGCAGCCTGAAAGGTCTAGACTAGACTGGTTTGAAGATCTGCAACTTAATGTCCTCTGCTTGTTGATCAGATGGGAAGCAATCACCGCAGACCTGCATCACCTCTGCTCACCATACGCTCAAAGTACCCCCTTCCCTCCAGCACCGTCGCACAGGGCTCGCTGGGTGCAGTCTGCGATGGCAGCGGGGAGAGGAATGAAGCGTGTCTCTGCATATATCCACAGCGCAGATTCCTGCCCCACCGGGGACTTCAGCTCCTGCTCCTCTAGAGTGGGTGGCACGGGCCACAATGCTTGGTGCTGGGGATGTGGCCCATCATTGAGCGTGCAGAGCCTTCCTATTCTCTGCCTTGCAGCTTCTGACAGTCTTTTGCAGATGGAAATGAATGCACAAAGGTACAAGGGAGAAAACCATCACGCCCCAGTTTGGGATGGCGTTCTTGAACGGGTAACAAAGGGGAAACTAAGATTAGAGCAATCCTGAAGGTCAGGCACAAGGAGGAGTAGAGATCAGGGCTCAGTTCTAGGGATTTCTTTCAAAGCAGTGTTGACAGCTTTTGACTATAGGTGAGAGGCAGACAAACGCCTCTGGTCCCAGTTCATTCCTTCTGTATGAATATGATGGTAGCAGCTCAGGATATATCTGCTGGGCCATGAGCCAGCGAACAGATAAGTATTCATCTGTTGGGGAAATGTGTGCTGTCTGAACAGCTGGGCCCCATCCTCTCCAAGGAAACAGCAGTGAACCAGCAGGGACCATTTTATGTATTAGCAGTTGGACCATACCGATCTAGGACAAGGTCTGTGCATTGCCACTTAGCTGCTTCTAAAAAGAGCCACAAGCCCTGGGGCCACTTACCAAAGGCTTCTGAGAGTCCATACACCTTCTGGCTGTAGACGTCTGTCTTATCCCAAATGAAATAATAGGACAGGTCTGGAGCAGCTGCAAACCACTTTCTGAACAGGCGTCCCTCGACGGCCACCATGAGGTGGACTTTCATGAGGTTGAAGGGGATGGTGGGGTGGGTCATGCTGATCCTCAGGACTGATTTGTAGCCAGCTGTGCGACTGCTCAGGTAACTCACTTTTATTTTACTACCGGAAACATTAATCTCTTCCTGTAGAGCCTGTGGAAAAGCAATCCAGGAGGTGTTAAATTAGCAGCGAGCAGACGGGGAGAGGCAGCGAAGCTGTAATTTATCAAACACACCTTTATAAAAGCTCTGGTAGACATGTCTGAAAAAAACACACCTAGTAGGCATCAAGTATGAAATCATATATGTAATTTATAGGGTTAGTTGTGGAAGCTAAGGAATGTCCCCCTCTTTCTCCATCTCTGTTATGTGGGAGAACAGGAGACCAAAGTATCACATTTAAGTCAGTGTTTACAATGGGACTTACTGTTAAAAGGAGTCCCAAGACCCATGGTGAAAGGAGCTTGGGGTCTGAGATTATTCCAGCCCATCAGTTTAGCTTCCTTTTTCTGTCTTTTGTCTTGGTAGGTTTCTATGGCTGCTAGTTTTTGTCTCCTGGCTTCTTTTTCCCAGTAAAATATCAAGCCCTACTTGGCCTGGATCCTTATGGATGTTCCCCAGCCCCAATCATAACCTGCCATTATCTCCATGTTATTAGTGAACCCTGCTGCCACCCTCTCTCCTCTGACTTCCCCATCTCTCCTTCTTTGAAACTGCTCCTCTCCCACCTCTCCTGTGACCCTCTTTGCCTGATCTACCTCTAGCCTTTTTTTTCCTGTGTCCTGGTCCTTATTTTCTGACCTCACATTTGTCCCCACTTACCCTGGTCCTTGCTTAAAATTCCCTCCCCTCTTACCTGTGTGATGAAGCTCTTGGCCTGACCTAACACCATCAACCCTTTTCCCTTCCCTTGCATTCTCCCTTCCCTTCCTTTTCCAATTTCTTTTGTATCCTAGGTGAGTTGCTTCATTTTCTCCTCCAGCCATGAGTGTGGGTATTTCTGACTGACTGGGACAGTTATCTCACAGGTCTGCATACCCGTACAAAATTTCACAGAAGACTGGAGAAAGAGCAGGGAAAGTTTTGTCTGGTCCTGTTCTGCTTTGAGATTGAGAAGTCTCAGTAAAGATGGGATTTTGGGTAATTTACCTGCTAAAGTATAACCAGATCTTAACATTTCTTTTATTTTTTTTTTTTTTTTCCAGCTGGAGAAATGCAGGGAAACTTTCTGGAAAGCGATACAATGTCCATCCCCAACACCATGCTGATTTTCCCATGCAAAATACTGATAAAAAAGGGCATTTCTTTCTTAAATCTTAAGAGAAAAATAAATTAGCTCTCCCTTTCCAGAAAATTTCACTATTAGGTAAGTACCCAACATGGACATTTTCAGCACAAGCCGGCAACCTTTGGCAAAGTTTGAAAGGTGACAGTAGAAGCTTAGCAGTGAGCTGGAAAACTTGGTCTGATAATGGGATGTGTCTGAAGGTCACAGCTGGCACTGTTCTCTCCCGCGCCACTTCTGAAATACTTCGGTGTGCTGGACCCTAAATGAGCTGTGAAAATACTTCCCTAACAATAATCAGCTTTTGTAATATTAAGGGCATGGAGGCTTGAAGGCAGGTGGGTCAAGAGATCCACCCGTCAGGAGAGGATCACAGCCAGCCTGGTGTCCTCCCAGCTACGTGGCTCTATACTCAACTCCTCCTATGTGGGAGCACAAACTTCCCTGGCGTGACAAGGTGCTCCTCTCTTACAGGTTTTCTCTTTAGCATTACTGATAACGATAAATCTTGTAATCTGCCCCCTGAAAAGACCTCTTCTAAGCTATTATCCAAGGCCCAACACTTTTTCGAGTGATAACTTACAGCCTCTGAGCGCTGCAGCACTTGACAAACGGACACATCCAGAAGTTAAAGCGCTGTTCCACTGTGCTCATAAATATTTACTTTCTCTAATGCAGCCTTTTCAATTTACATATCTCAGTGCTTAGGAGGCTGAAAAATGACAGAACTGGGAAAACCCAGGAATTTTAAAATATATTTTATGAGCTCAGCAACAATCTGGGCTGGGACCAGGCTCCACCAGAGACCAGCTGAGCCAAGCTGCAGTAAAGGTGGTCCCTTGTATCAAATCTGTCTTCATATGTAACCCCTCTAGGAAAAAGCCAGGCAGAAATAATTGTCACGGAGGTACCATTTGCAATGTCTGGTTCAAATCCCTGTCAGAAATAATTATTTCTCTCTGTCGTGATCTGTCTCTGCTGTCTACCATTCCAGAGAAAGGGTCAGCACAGCCGTACCAAGGCACTGAGCAGCACAAGGGGCTGTGTTTAAAGGCGCCTGCTTCAAGATAGGGTTCAAACTGTAATTCAGTTTATCCAAAACACATTTGTAGTGTGTAAGTAGTGATAAACCAGCAACAAAGCAGGGCATTGGTGGGGGGAGTATAATCCAGTAGGACATTGGTGGGAGAAGAGGGGAAAAATAAGCTTTAAAATACTCTGAATGCACCAAAAGTAACAATAGCTGAATTGTGCCCTTATTTCTGTTTGATAATTGCTCTTTGGACCAGATACATTCATATGCTGCATCTGGGGTCCTTGTGAAAGACTAGAGCTCTTAGAGTTTATCACAGACTAACCAATATAATCTGCTCTTTAAAAGTGGTCCAGCCACCATGCTGGTCAGGCAGAAGAGCTGGTTCTTCAGGCTTACTTGGGATTTTCACAATTTAGCAATTTTCACTGCTGTGTTCCCTTCGCTCCTGGGTGTTGATCTATGCTTACGTTAGTAGCAATTCTGCCACTGTTTGCATGAGACAATGGAGAAAATCTTGTTTCTGTGTGCTGGGTTACACATTTCTTTTACAGTAACTCTTCACTCTGCCAGCAGACAAGGCAAGGAACAATCAATCTTTTTTTTTTTTAATATGATGCTCAGAAGGAATTTTGAGAAAGAAAAGCATTTAAGGTCTGACTCAGGGCCCTTATCATAGACAACTAGTGCTTTTGAGATGTTCTATGGTATCCAAAACCTCTGCAAGGGGAGGACAGATCTGACATAGACCTTCTTGAGATCTCCGCCTTTCTGAAGCTACAGCTGGAGGCCTGAAAGGATGCTTCAGGGCATCTTAAATGGCACCAAATCTGTCTTTAGGGACCTGAATCAAACACTTAAAATGCGTTATTTGGTCTTTTGAATGCATCCAGGTAGAGGGCACTGCATTTATTTGTTGGAGCTCATGACGTTCCTGTCTGCCCACTTGTCAAAATCTCTTTCCCAGCCCTGCCATCCTCTTGTGAACTCCTCTCAGCTATGTGCTCACACCTTTTATATTTAACATTTCTCTGCTGAGAACTGCATATTATAAAATGCAGCTGCAGAAACTGCTAGCTAGGTTATTTTTTGTTGTATGTATATCCAGTATAGGAATGAAAAGTAGTCCACTTATGAACTGAAGTACAGTCAGGACTCTGCCATAAATGAGATTCTCTTGTATACTCCTGCACCACAAACTCCGTTAACCTTCAGCTGCCAATATTTGAGGTAGAATACTGTTTTATAGGTTTTAGGTGAATCATCTGGCACATCGGAAAAGTACTGCTCATCATGGGATTCATCTTATCTAAACTTAGGAACCTAAAAGTTAGGAGTCTCCTCTGAACTACTCTTCTAGGTCTCTACATGGCAAATGAGCAGAGATAGGCTCTTCAGAAGGTTGGTGTTGCCATGTAAACTTAAGAGTGGGAATCAATTCCAGTTTAAGGTATCTAAATCTGGATGTCAACATGTAAGTGTGTGCGTGTGAGGTAGGCATGTAAGCATCAACTGTAGTCAGTGGAGATCTAACCGATACCATCAGTGGGAACCAGATACCTTCAAGATGGTCAGCTTATTTGATCTGTAGTTTCCACTGACGATATTGATTAGATTTCTGTCAGCTTTACTGGGAGCTTGGACATCCAGCACTCATCAAGACGACTGTGCGTGAACACCTTATTTAGGTGCCATAATCTCAGAATGAATCCCACTTAGGTCTTAGTTAGATTCCATAACTACAGGTGTCTAGTGCGATTTGGGATGTCCAAGTTATCTGACATTCACAAGCGTTTGGCAGATATCATGTAGGACACTGATAGGGGGATCATTCTGGACTGGCAATTGGAGGCCAAACAGGGTATCTGTGGGACATTTCAAATGTCACTAAACATCTATGATGAAGGTGGTGAAACCCTGGCCCAGGTTGCCCAGAGAGGTGGTCGATGCCCCATCCCTGGAAACATTCAAGGTCAGGTTGGACGGGGCTCTGAGCAACCTGATCTGGTTGAAGATGTCCCTGCTCATGGCAGGGGGGTTGGACTAGATGACCTTAAAAGGTCCCTTCCAACCCAAACCATTCTATGATTCTATGATCTACAGTCAAGAAACTGTATCAAACTATTGCTTATGATCAGCATCCCTGGCTGCTTTCACAGTCAATAAACAGGCATGCACTCTTATTGAAGAGGAGTTTTAGAATGTTTTAGTTCAATAGATATAATTAACACAATCTAATGAGTATCCTACCAAATAATAAGTGAGGTTATGATTATAGTTGCACTGTATCAGATATTTGCTTCTTTCCCAGGCAGGACTGAACATTACCTTTTTATGGTGTTTGTTGGTTTAGGAAAAAAGAGATGTGAAAACTGAACAAAGTATTTGCAATTTGATGGACTTTACAAGATATGGGACTTCATTAGTAATTATGCTGGGACAAACCTGGTGACTGTAATTGGAAATTAGTGTGAGAAAGGATCACAGGATTTGGTCCAGAGGGAAAGGTAAGAGACAACTAGCTTTATTTGTTGCTGGGTTCAGTACCTGATGTATTAAAATTAGAAAATATAAACTTACTTCTTTCCTCACTAACGTGACCGCAACCCCAATGGAGTCCAAGCAGGAGCACACAATTTGTCCCTACATTTGTTATTATTTCTACCTTGGCAGACTATTATTTGCCACTAAAAGCAATACCCAGGACATGCCAAATGCTGGCATCTAAAACTCAGGGAACAAAATGCCTGAGAAAGGAAAGCTTGAATGCTGCTACATCTATATATTTCAATGCAGTGAGTGTTTTTAAGGAAAATGGATAATTCAGTTGTTCAGACTATTCAGTTTAAAACCCAACTTGCCATTTGGCAAAATACTTTGCAACCACAGCAAGTTGTTAACCTACTTTATCTGACTCCCCCTTCCTTAAAAAAGAAAATGGGGATGAGAAATTAAAAGTAACCCTCGCTTTGCTCATCTATCCCAAATGTCATGAAACGCAATAAAACCTAGGTGCTCCACAGGGTGGCCATTTGCCAGCCGTCTGTTGGCTGAATGCACATCTCAGCGGCTTGGTAGAGTGAGGGGTATGCTTCAAACCCTGAGAAAGTTCACACCCGATACTCCGTCACTGAGATCCATAATGCCCAGTGGGTGAAATTTGCTCCTGAACAGGAGAAAGGCATTAGAGCGTAAGCGATCCATCAGCTTCGTGCTGGGCGTATTGAATGCCAAAGGGCTGCCCGAAGACTTGTTGTGGGTCACACGAGGGTCCCAGCCCACCTCCTGTGGAAGAGAGGTGAAAGCAAAGCAGAACCAACATAGGATTTTTGTTGTCAGCGACAAGTGTTTTGCCTCCATCTCTCAGGAATATGGGAAAAAAAACCTGGCAAAGCGCACACTTGTGAGTGAGCGCTCCTGGCAAATGTCTGAAAAATGGTGCAACAAACTAGGAATGCTTCTTTTTAGGAAAGCAGCGGAATAGTTGCATTTGTGTTGCTCAAAGCAGGCAAAGGAAGCACAGAAAGGAGGTGGATTATTTTCTCCTCGGCTCAGATGGTTCATACCTGGATTTCAGGAACAATAGGACCTTTCTCTGAGCAGGAACTTGCAAAAGCTGTCAGCGGAGATGGAGAGACCACAGGGTTGGGCCGGGCGAAGTTACTGAGGTCACAGCTTGGGATTTCATTCTCTTCATGCCGCATGACTATGGTTTCCATCACGAAGAAGCGATCCCATGGCAGCCAGAGTGTGTGCTCCTGGGTGATGAAGGGAGCCCGCTCAAAGTGCAGGATAATGGAGATCCCACCAATGGTAACGAGATCAAAGCTGTTTTAAGAGATGGAATATGAAGTTAGTGCAAGCACCACCGTGTCTGTTTGTAACAATTCCCTAGCAAGGACCCCCAGAAAAATAATTGCAAGAAATTTCATCAGCCACGTTTTACAAGCCTAAAACCTACAGCCCCAAGAGGCTTTAGCTGAGTAAGAGCAAGTGGCAGAGGCAGGAGTACGAACTCAGCTTCTTTGCATGTTGTCCTCATGTATATTAAAAACATACTTATCCCTTTTTTTTGAGACAAATGTTTATCTTTGTTAGTGCTTTTCTAGTGGTGTTTGACCATACATACTAATTTTCTTTTTTTTTTTTTAATAAGTATTTATCATCCAAACGCAGTCACAAATTGGATCAATTCACATGGTGAAATAAACTATCTGGAGAGCGGTTTCTCTGACACACCACCATATAAACTGTCTTGGCATCACTGCTAACCTGACTAACACCTAATGCAACCCAGAGAACATATGGAGCCCAGTCGTGGACTGAGCGTAGTGTACTAGGCTCAGGGAAGAAATGAACGCCTTGCAGGCAGTCTCTGTACCACAGCACTCAGCACATCATAGTCTTTTTTGACTCTTAATCATTTAGAACAGGGCAGATAACTTACTACTTCTGGTCTGCAACTTCACCCTATGCTACCTCCAGCCAAGCGGCTTTTCTGCCTGTGTTAGTGTTGGATAATATTATGTCAGGCTAACAGATAGCCCTCCGGAGTTGTGTGAAAGGATGTTACCTTGGTAAGGAAAATATTTGTCCCCTGGAGGTAAAGATGTTGCGATAGGGTTTTGGGGTTTTTTCTTAGTTTTGTTTTTCTTAGTTTTGTGTTTAAACTTCACATCTTGTCAGAGATGGAGATTTTATGCAGCACCACAGGATGTATCTACTATGTACAGACTGAAAAAAAAAGGTGTTAACTGGAAAAGGAAGGGTTTTTGACACAATTTGAAGACCTCTCATTTTTGCTTCTTTGTTTTTTCTCAGTATCTGTTCAGTTGCGATGCCAAACGAGTGTTTCAGGCAAAGAAAGTTTTCTCATCCCTGCTTCTGACTTTCGATGCTTGGTGCTAGTGTATGGCAGTCTCACACAGACTTTAAGCATGTGAATAGGCTCGCTGGCTTCAACGGAGCTGCTCATGTGCTTAAAAGCCACATGCTTAAGTACTTCTCTGTGCATGAGAACTAGGTTCTGAAAGCACTCTGACAGCCCAAAGCCAGATTTGATGCACTTTGTAATTACAAGGCAAGAAAGAAGCTGAAAAAAAGTATTTAAAATTATTTTTTAAATTAATTATGAGGCTTTCAGATTGGCTGCAAAAATCCCAGAGGAGCAACAATGGGTATGAACTATTTCTAAAAAAAGCTCTTTGGCAAGCAGTCATTCAGGAGAACCTTCTGGGTTTTTTTATGGCCAATAGACTGAGGTGCCATTTAGTAAATATAATTATGAAAACAAAGTTCTTCAGGATTAAACTGAGTCCATGGGAGGGAGTGGAAAGCATTTTAAAAAGCTAAAGACATGTTTATTCTACCACTCAAGTGGGGGCATCAGCTTCCCAGACCTATGGAGCTTGGCTTGCAACAGCCTGACGAGTGACTTGCTCGTTCTTGCCAGCAAAGCTCCGCAGCATTTGTGCTTTGATGAGAACATTTTTAACAGTCAATTAGCATTTGGCAAGCCCTTTAGCTAGGAAGGAGAAGCTTGCTCTGCATGAATCTGGGCACTGAAAGGGGCAACGGGAGGAAAGAAGCAAACATTACAAATGATGCTCAACAAGATTTTAGGCAAGTGGGAAGAGTTTTTATTCGGAAACACTTCTGTTTCACTCCTTTGTGAGCGGTTCTTGGCTTCATTGAGCCTGGGTCAGGGACGGTAACCTGCTGGGAGGAAACATCCTTGCCTCTCCTGCATCCCCAAAGCAAGATGCAGAAGGGAAAGCACCACCTCCATGTCAGGCTCCAGCAGCTGTGAAAACAGAGATAGGCAGTATTTTTTAGCAGGCGCTGTTGCTCATGAGCTGGTTTTCCCAGAGTCACAGGGTGCAGCTTTGAAGTTACCTTGATGAACTGAACAAAAGCTAAAACTAAAACCAAACAGAAAAACCCAAACTGAAAACACCTTCCTCCCAGCTTCCCTCAGTGAAATTAAATTTAACAAGAGCAAAACCGTCTTGGGATTGAAGGAACGAGGTAATTTTATTTCTGGTTTTGCTGCTGATCTCTGATGTCTTTTTTATCACTCTGAAAAAAATCTTACTTATTGTATAGTCATATTGTTCTGTTTTTCTTAAAAGACTCTGGAGAGACAGGCCAAAGGATAAAATTCTCTGTTTATCCACAAAGCAGGCTCCAAAAAAAAAACCACAACAAAACCCACAGAAAAGTGTAACCTTTTCTCATCTCTTTGCTCTGAAAGTTCATCTACTTGGTGTTTCTGAGAGAGCCATGCCAAAGTTGCTGAATGTGATGGCAGGTACACAATACCAAAAAAGTCTCGAGACTTTCCTGCTGGTTTATTAACACCGTGCCTACAACCATGGGATACTGAGGACTTGCAGCCTTTATAAACTGCCAGTTGAGTGAAACTTAAAGCTTTATTTAAAAATGTGGTTTATCAACCAGTACTGATACTTTGATCCATCTATTAACTTTGCTTTACAGAGAAATGCATACAACAGAGTGGTTTGAGAGTTGTCATTTTATCTCCATGCCCTGTTATCTGAAAAAAGTCTGTCCCCCAATAATTAGGCTAAAAACACATGCAAGCCTTGAAGTTATCAAAGTTTTGCTCAGACTAAGCAATGTGACTTAAACAGGATCAGGATTTCCCTATTAGAGGCTGTACCTGAGTACCGTAATAGGAGTGAAACCTACTTGCAGAGACCTGGAATATAGCGAATCCACTTACAGGGCTGAAAAAATCAGTTCACTGTAATTCTAAAACTGAAATTTTACTTATGATACTCATTTTGAAACTTGGTCGTGCCAACCCCTGCCTCCCCCCCAAAAAAGCAAACCTGAAGCAACAAAATCAGCTTAGGAACCAATCTAGCTAAACTGATGCAATTCTGTCTTTAAACTCCCTTACTTTAAAACCACAGTTATTGCCCTGCTATCAGTAAACTGATTTGCTAAATCAATTTAAGGCAACTCAATGCACGTTTTCAAGAATAGATATTCCTATGGTGAATATGCCAAATAATAAAGCCAGTGAGTTTTATGCAGTTATCTCATAACCCCTGGAACAAGGTAACTGCTTGCATGTGCGCTCCCATTTTTCCTCCAAATCAGAATGACACTGAAGATGGTCCAGATGACCCCATATAACTGTGCACTGCTATGAAATGGGAATGCATGCAGTCTGCTACTGTAGTTCAGGAGAAACTACTTCTTGCTGAAGAGCATCAACTTCTTAAAACAAAGTGACTCAATCACATGAACACTGCATTGTGAAAAAGCTGATGAGAAGAGAGTCATGCTCTATGCAGAAAATTACTGAAAAGCATCAAAACACATAATAGAACATGTAATAGCAATAATTCTTTACACAATTTTGAAAGTGCTTTACAAATAGTGTTTAATAAATGCTACAACAATCAGTAAGGAAGGCAAGTAAATGTTATCTCCCTTTCACAGGCTTGTTGGCTGGTCTAGGAAGGTTAAGAGATGCATCTAATGCTACCCGCTAAATCAGCAGCGCGACTAGGATTAGAAATAAGGGATGGCTGACATCATTTTCTGCCCTGACAATTTTAGTCTGAATGCTCTTAAGTACTTCAAGGTAATTTTTAGAAGACCTCACCACTGGATTTTGGTGTTCTTTAAGAGAAGGGCTTTCATTTGTCCATTTATTACCTCCGGAGTACACAGATGCACTGCTGTGCCCGTTCATTTGAGAAAATATCTGCATGTATGCCTCAGCCAATTTTGGAAGGCAATGTTAAATGTTGGTCGTGCACCAGACGTGCACAAGGCTTCTGCAGAAGCAGATTGGTTTGAGAGGAAGGTGAAGAAATCAGAAGAGCTGACACCACGCAGCCTGGGATTACACTGACCACCAGCCGCTGCTGACAGAAGTCCCAGCTTCAGGATGAATCCCACTTGGTCACAGATTCCCTGCTCTGAGACAGCAGATCTCTGTCATTTTTATCATTTGGAGCTGAGTATCTGTCAGGGGCTGAGTCAGCAAACTGCAGCACTGAGCTCCTTGAAACTAATTTAACTTCTGGAGGCTGGCAGCCGGCCCTGAGGAACCGGCAGTCCACCGAAGATTGGTGGAGCATACTGATGCTCCAGCTGCATTGCTTTCTGCCCTGAGTCCCCTGCTCAGCTGGAGGTTGGGAAGGACATCCCTAGCTTGAACTGCCAGTAGAAGTAGGATTATAGCAGGGGGGATTTGCCTTTCACCATCCAAGAACTGGAAAGAAAGAGTTACTCAAACATTACAAATGTCTGGAGCTCGGATAGCAGCGCCCATCTCCATGCTCTGTCCCTGTTTGGCTTACTGGTATGTTTGCTGTCTAGAGGTGAAATTTAAGATAAAGCCCCTCTCTGCTAGGTACAGTGCAATTAAGAGATGGTCCCTTCCTCAAAGTACTTGTAATCTAAATGAAAGACTACACACGGTAGTTGGGTATTGTATATATGACAAGGAAACAGATGAAAAAAAGATTATGGCAGGCATTATTGTCCAGGAATTTTGCAGGCATATTTATCTGTTCTAATAGACACAGGTTTTGTGCTGGTCTATACACAGCAATCTGATCTTGAGAGTGCAGTTTGGATCTCACTTTCACTCAAAGGAGGTTCAGTAAGGTTGACAGAGATACTCATAGCATAAATGTTCAAGACCTTCTCCTATTTGCAGTAATGCCTAAGCTTCGGACAATACAGAGGCACCAGCTCCAGAGGTATCCTTTTCCAAAGGAGACCACTAGTTTTCCTGGGATGCCTCTTTATTACCTGGATTTTATTGTCACGTCATTCAAGAGGTGGAGCATCACTCGGAAAGTCTCCTAGTCACCATCAGTGTTACAGTAGGTGCAAACTCCCCTGAGCATCAATAAGGTGACATTAAGCACAGGTTGCTAGCACATGTTCCTCTCTTTCATTCTAATTCTATCAGCTTCTCTGGCCAAGTCAAACCTTTAATGAAAGTTGTGGATTGGAGAAGCGCTAAATTCTATAAATCCTCTCCCAAGTGCTAGCGGTTAGTAGTCAATACATAGAGCATGTGCAGCTGGAACGTTTCATTTTTGTTCTTAAAAGAAAGGGAGCCATTAGCACTGACAGACAAAAGATAAGCTGAAAGACTTTCCCAATTTGCAATGCTTTTGTTTTGGTTGAGCGTGATTGCTCAGATTTTAAGCACTTGCCTCCGATACAACCACAATCTTAATGACTTCTTCCTAATCATTTCAACATGAATTAGCAAGAATAGAGCTGTTGGGAGCAGAAGGCATCTTTTCTTTACGTGCATGGGCACTGCATTGTCCAATTGTTGGCTAAAGGTTCTAGGTGATATCACAAAATTAATAATACTAAATAATAAAAATAAGAATAGAACAGAATAGAATAGAATAGACTATTTCAGTTGGGAGGGACCTACAACAATCACCTAGTCCAACTGCCTGACCACTTCAGGGCTGACCAAAAGTTCAAGCATGTTATTAAGGGCATTGTCCAAATGCCTCTTAAACACTGACAGGCTTGGGGCATCGACCACCTCTCCAGGAAGCCTGTTCCAGGGTTTGACCACCCTCTCAGTAAAGAAATGCTTCCTAATATCCAGTCTAAACCTTCCTGATGCAGCTTTGAGCCATTCCCACACATCCTATCACTGGACACCAGGGAGAAGAGCTCAGCACCTCCCTCTCGACGTCCCCTCCTCAGGGAGCTGTAGAGAGCAATGAGGTCGCCCCTCAGCCTCCTTTTCTCCAAACTAGACAAACCCAAAGCCCTTAGCCGTTCCTCACAGGACATGCCTTTAGCCCTTTCACCAGCTTTGTTGCCTTCCTCTGGTCACCTTCAAGGACCTTCACATCCTTCTTCAGCTGTGGGGCCCAGAACTGCAGACAGTACTCCAGGTGAGGCCGCACCAACGCTGAATGCAGCGGGATAATCCCCTCTTTTGACCGGCTGGTTGTGCTGTGTTCGATGCACCCCAGGATGGGGTTTGCCCTCTTGGCTGCCAGGACACACACAGCTGACTCGTGTTGACCCTGCTGCGGCCAGCACCCCCAGATCCCTTTCTGCAGGGCTGCTCTCCAGCCACTCCTCTCCCAATTTATACTTGTGCTCAGTGCTACTTCATCCCAGGTGCAGAATCCGGCATTTGGACTTGTTAAATTTCATCCCATTAATCCTAGCCCAATGCTCCAATCTATCTAGATCCCTCTGCAAGGCCTCTTGTCCCTCAAGAGAGTCAACAGCACCTCCCAGTTTGATATCATCAGCAGACTTGCTAATGGTGCATTCAACTCCTGCACCCAGATCGTTGATAAATATATTGAACAGACCTGGCCCCAGAATTGAACCCTGAGGAACACCACTGGCGACCAGTCACCAGTCAGATGTAGCCCCATAACAACTAACAATAATGCATCAACATCTTCAAAATGCATCATTAAACGTGCTCTTGGAAGGAGTTTCTCTCTAGTATTGGTGGTAATAATGCTGTAACGGCTGCTTGAACACTCTAAATCCTATAAAGACATCCTACCTGCCATCTTGTCTGCTGATTGTGTATCCAAAAAGAGGATTGTTGACAAAGCTGATGTTCACTCCAACTAGAGGGGTCCCATCTGCTGTCATCACCTGGCCTCGAATCACACATGCGTGTCTGCAAGAAGGAGAAAAATGATAAGAAATAGTAAGTCTTTTGACAAATTCAGGTTTTTCCTCTACTTCTGTGGCTCAGAATTCCTACGGGTTAGAAAGCCCAGGCCCTGATGTCCTGGAAAGCTGGGGGCCATGCTGTGTGTCTTGATGATGGGATGCTGCTCTTGAAGACTTTCACAGGAATTGTGTAAGAACATTTGATAACTAAAATGAGGTTTACCTTTATCCTACTCTGGAAGAGCAAGTGCTGCAGCATATACTTCAATAACTATGGACTTCTGTAGGATTCACAACATCGCATTGGAATTTACAATAACCAACTAAGTCTCACAGTGTCTTGACAATATTGCCCTCATTAAAGGCAAAGCACATTTTAAAATCAAAGAGAACAGAAACCTACCAAGCACTGCATGGACATATTTAAGGCACAACAGCCACAGAAGCACCCTGACCAAGGCTTGATGGCCCATTTCTTCCACGCTTGGGAAAACCATGACAGATAATTTGCTAGGTTCAGATAGCTTCCCTACAAACTGCTTGGGGAACTGAGCACGCTAACAGGACAGGCTTTTTCTTCCCATCCTTTTCTTTCAAAGTTTGGTGGATTGCACTGTTTTATAGGCTACATCTATTCCAATTACTCTATCCTCTCTAATGTGCTCTTTTATCTAAGGATTTCAAGGATCTTTACAAACATTAATACTGCAAGAAAGGTATTTTACAGAGAGAGGAAATAAAGCACAGAGTGATTTTCAGTTGTCCAAGGTCAGTCAGAAAATCTGCAGTAAAACCAAAGACAGATTTTCTAGGTTCTTATTCCAAAGTCTGTTTCCAGAGCTCTAAGTCATTACTACATTGCTACCTTAGGAGCTTCCTGTAAAGACAAAGCATCCCATGTCTCTGAGAGTGTCTGAACCCAATTTTTGGCTGAAGATAACTATTTTTCTGAGCAGCAACAGCAAATTGTGGTGTCAGTGTGCTAAAGGGACCCAGTGAGTGATTTTCCTAACTGCTGTCCTGCTGGAGAGCCAATGATTGAAAGCCAATGTTTCTACAGGTGCAGGACCAGATCTCAGCTAGAGTAAATCACCCCAGCTGCACTTGCTATCTACCCACCTCAACTGAGAAATGTCACTTTACCGGTTCACTGAGGCAAAGGATGATATCTGCAAAGTTTTGTAAAGGTGATTTCAAAAACATGAATTATCAGGGAAAGATCAAGTTATCTTCTTATAGTCCACCTAAAAATCTGATCCTGTATAATGCAAGGAGATGATAATGTATAACTTCTGTTTAATAAGGGCTGCAGTATTTGTATATTCTACAGTACAGAAACCAGACCATTTGCCAGGGAGTCTTGAACAAAACTCCTACTGATCTAAATGGAGAGCTCCACTATTAACAAAAATTCTCTAAGCATTACCAGAATGTGTTGGCAATCTATAATGTGACTGGATTCATATGCAATTTTGGAACAGGCCACAGGAAAATGAGATCACGGAAATGAATTTTCTGTTACTGAGTTTTCTCTGACATATCATCACTGACTTGTTAGGAGTCATATAGGAAAAGACTTGGACCCATCTTGGAGCTAACAATATTCTTAATACTTCTATTGCTTCTCCCATTGAAGGCCCTAACTCAGCTTCCCATATACAACAAATTTAAAATAATATTCCAGTACAGTATTATGCACATCACTCTCTAACACACAGGCAAAGCATAACTCAAAGGATCACAATGCCATGGAATATGCTTGGAAAAATATCAGTGCTTGGAAAAATGTCAATGCTTGGAATAACCCCACTGAAGTCAACAGGTCACCAAGTGTAGTGCAATTTTTGCACAAAGTGAATGTGTTTGATCACGTCTGAGCTAAGTGCAGAAGCTGGGCCTTCTCTTCTGAGATTTTTCCATGATCCCCTCCACCTGGCCCCATGTCCTCGCCCGTCCTTTAGAGAGACCTGAGGAAGGGTCTGAAACTGTCTTCTCTCTTCTCTCAGCTTCTCATCAAGTGGCTGCACATTTTGTGAAAGGCAAGGAATCACTACAGGCTGTTGCTTGAAGACTGAGACCTGAGCATGAGGGACTTGGTATTCTGAATTACTGACAGCATATTCAAACCAACGCTGGGACTCCAAATGTTTTAAAATACTTGAGAGACAAGATCATACATTTTTGCGAACCCAAAAAGAACATTTCCACCTGTTGTTTTTTCCTTCCAAGAGTTAAAAGCAAGCAAAGGAAAAAATACAACATGTTGCAGATGTCCCTCCTGCTGTCCTACACAAAACACATGTCCAAGCAGTTGCAAACTTGTAAGTAATATTGCAAGCCTAGATCCTCAGCTCATGTTAATGGGGGGATGTGCTTTATATCAGCAAGCATCTGGTCCATTACATATCACTGACAACTATTTCTACAATAACAAGCACCAGCACAACATGGACAAAGAGTTTCCTCTCGCCTTGGCAGCTGGAACAAATGCTTTTGAACTCCCACCTTCCAGGAAGAGACTCGGTTCCCATTCTCGGCGATGCTTCGCAGCACTGCATCCTACTCCGTTAGCACGACTAACTCGGACGACGCTGGCATCTCTTCTCAGAGAAGCAGCTTGTCAGCAAGCCCAGCTGCATCCACCATCCTCCCGAGGACTATAACAATAGCTTTATTTACATGCTATAAGGAAAGATGTTCCCACAAAGGGGACATCTTTCCCAAACCACAGTGATAAAAAAGAAGCTGGAGCAACACGCACAAATCTGAATTCAGTTAAAAGCAGGAGGGATGGAAACTGGAGAAAAACCAAAGCCCAGGCTCTGCCTGATTAGAGTCTCAAATCTTCTTCCCTGGGTGTCAAAATTTGCCCCACTTGGGACAAAACAGTTAATACAGTGCGTTGGAAGCAGCTGGCTTCTCTAGGGTCAACATGTCCTTTCTGGAGGCAAGATCGACTACCCACAACGCGCCGAGCCCCCCAGGAACCTGGTTAATGCTAATTTAGTCAGCCATTTCCTTCAGAAGACCTTGGTCTAAATGCAATTACACTACAAACAAGTTAAGTGGTACTGCTAAGACGCTCAGCTCCGCTAGAAGGTCTCTCAATAAATTTACATAAAATTATCTCTCATGTTAATAGAAGAGATTTATTCCATCAGTCTAGGCCTGCTAGTTCAGAGTGTTTTCCACAGTTGAACAAAATTGAATTTCTCATAGCTGGAGTCTCATCTTCCCATTGAATTATTAACAGATTCCACGTGTTGCCTCTGTTTTCTAGCTTTTTGGTTTGTTTTGTTTCCTTCACTAATTTACATGAGGCTGTATGGATTCTTGTTTTACAATCAAAAGCAGTCTGCTTTTTTCTTCTTCTTTAATTAGACTTTTCCTTTCTTTTTTTTTTAATTTGTCCATAAAAGCTTCTCTGAAAGACCAAATCACTGTTGAAATGTTATCTAGAATGACAGATGGCATATCAGACAATTTTACACCATTGCTTTGTGAAGTCATTCTTTATTCCCTAGAAAACTAAATTAAGTATTCCTGTTAAGATCTGGGCCACAGTGGCAAAACAGACAGGGGTGCACTTTACGTTCCCATTGCTCGGATATAAAGAAAGTTTGACAGGATGTCAACAAAATTCAAGCAGACAAAACCAGCTTTAGAACAAAAGCCAGAAAAGTAAATTCCCCAAAAGGCATTTCACATTATGGGAGCACATTAAAGATTTGTCTTTAATACTGACTCTGATCCCATGTGTCATAACTTAGATATTGGTCCTTCCAATACTTCTTATTCATAGATGTTTTCTGCTGACACTGTGCTTGGCACTGGGAAATAGACAAAAATACTGCTTCTGTTAAACATTTTTCATTGGGAAAAGAAAATTCTGTGCATCCTAAACCACCCTTTGCTGCAAGAAATGTATATTCTTTCCTTGACTGATGATAGGTGGCATGGGAAATCTCACTCCAATGAATTTCCGTAGCTCCTCAAAATATTTCCACCGTAACTCATTGTGCCTTCTCCTTTAAAGGTTTCAGATGTGTGGCGATGGTTATCATGACTGCTTAGCCATCCTCAGCTAAGTTATCCATAATGAATATTTTAATTTGCCACTATAAATCTCTTCATCTCTTTGAACTTACTTACCACTTCTGTATTTTATTGGTGTGTATATATATATGGGATTTATCCTTCTGCTTTGGATCAAACTACATCAGAGCACCATAGAGTGAAAATCTGCAAAGTTGTTACCCATTGGGAAGAGAGTTGTTAATGAAATTAGGTGATCTCAGTTCCATTTCTTCCTCTGCTACAGACTTTCTGTGTGACACCGGTCATGTCAGCTAATCTGTATATGTCTTTGTAGTCCACCTGCAAAATAACAACCGAGGCACATACCCTCCTTACAGAGACATCAGAAGGATAATTGTAGTAATCTGCTAATCACTTGCACAGGGATTTTTATATTCTCATGGCACTTCATCTGTGATATGGTCAGACACCTTGCTGGTAAGTGCCTATAAATACAGTCATTTGTTACAAACACAATCTCATGGCTTTAGCTGCTGTGACCTTTTTGCTTGATAATAACACAGGATGAAGCAAAATGTAGCTCGTCCATTTTGCGTTGAATGCACCTGTCTCATGTTAAACAACCTCAGGGCAGTCTAGTACTAGGATAGATAGAAAAATTGGTAGAATGCCAGGTAAAGCTAAGGGCATCATGATCAAACACATGGATGCAGAGAAAATGCCTGAGCTGACAGATGAAGGACAAAAGAAGAAGAGGAAACAGCGGAACATACAGACCTTCAAGTTCATTGCTTGTGGCAGTATTTCCCTCAAAGGCTGTCTGTAAAAAAAAAAGCCTTGCTCACTTGCCTCTTAACCGTGCAGAAAAAAACCCCTAATAGTCTTTCCCTGAACTGAGTCAATCCCTGTCTGGCTTCTTCCTTTCAGTTTAACTGTAGGAAAACCTTAAATTGGAAATCCACCTACTGATCTTAGCTGCCATTTGAATTAAGGAATTAAGGTTAGGAAAAAGAATGGAAAAGATCCTGCTGAAGGGTTCCTTGTTAAACATGAAAGGCACATTTAGATGAAAAAATGAAAATTAAAGAGTAGTCATCCAGAAAGACCCCCACACCACCATGGATAGCACAAGTGGGTTTCTGAAAGGGTTTGGCACATGTTGGGCAGCTGGGATATAAATCGTTAATTAGGCTCAGCCGAGAAGCTGGCCAATAAGGAGAGCACCAGAATGCCAGTGTCAATCTGACAAAGGACTAAACGTGCTGACATTCGACCAAGGCCCAAACGGGGACTTGCTGAAGTGGCACTGACAGACATGGTTTGCAACAGATCCTGCCACTCAACTTTCTGAGCAGATGATGGAGTGGGAGACCCAGGAGAAAAAGAGTGGGTGATGAAGAGCAAAGTTTATAAGGGCTCTGACCAGGCTCAATAAAACAAAGTCAATTCTAACTTGTCTGCAGCGAGAAACAGTATCTGGTCTGTTTGTTTAACCTGCTCAGTGAAGCTATTTATAAGGTCCCATCACTGAAGTGTCAGGAGATGCTGATGATTCGTTGTGCAGGTATGGTCCTTAGCTGTTAACCTTTTGCAAGGAGCCTTCTGCAGCCTTTTAGATATTCTACAAAACACACAGTAAAGCCAACTGAATGAAATGCTTCAGTGAAAACCCATTACTTAAATCGTCTGAAGAAGGACAAGGGAAAAAGCAACATAATCCGTGGATACTTTTACGAACGTGGCTAATGAAGTTGGTATTTGAAGTCCAAGAGGAAAGCACTTAGTAATCAAGATTTACAATATCACTTCTAGATGCAGATTTTATTCTTGTTGTCTCTTTAGATCTGGTCTAACCTGACAGTATCAAAACAGTGGACCTTCTTCATCTAATATTTTTAGTAGCCATGAGAGGGCTTGCTTTTGAGATCGGCTGTTGTCCAGTTTCTCAAGCTCCTCACTGCATGCCTCTGACTCCATTCTGCTCCATGAAGACTTACAGACTGGTAGTTCCTAAAAATCTCCTTTGGCATCACCTTTTTAGCAATATTAGTGACTGCCAGTAGCAGCTCCTCCAACAAGAAAAGAAGGTATCTTTATTTCATGACAGTTTAGTAACAAAATGTAATATCTTTTGAGCACCACCTACCACTTCTAGAAAACCCATGATGGAATGATCATTGCTCTCAAAACAATTCCCTGTTGGCTCCATTCCTGAAAGACTCAGGCCTTTCTTGCTTTGAAAACTTCTCCCAAGATTTGAACCTTATTCACCTACTCGATGTGCGTCCTTTTTTGCTTTATGAAAGCACAATCTTCCTCTCTGATCTGCCAAGCAATCTGGCCACTGTTGGAAAGAGATGCCACTTCTGCCATCCAAAACATCTTGGGTCTCTATGCCTCATTGACTCACTATTTTTGCATCCCAAGATTTCTCAGTTGAGCTATAATGGGAAGGTGGGAGGATAAGGGATACAGGAAGGCTGCTCAGCAAATAGGAAATAAAGAGGAAAAGATACGATACTGGTGCTGGTCTCTGAAATTATAAAACTGGCTCCAACTATACTATTTAAGTGAAAGTATTTTAGAACAGAGTTTTATAGAAATGCAAAGCACAATAAAGTTGGGCTGTGCTTTACTGCAAAGTTTCAGTGAAAAATTCTTTTATTCACAATGTGGTTGACTAAGTAATGCTTTAAAAGTTGATGATTCTCTCCTTTACTCCAGCACAACCAAAGAAACACTCTCTTGCTTTGCATGAAAGCTCAAAGAAACAGAATCACACTCCTATTTTTTTAGGTCTGTAAAATCCAAGTCAAGCGTTCAGTAGCTCGTAAGGTGCAAGATAATTTTTCCACCTAATACTGAATTACGCTCATTTCATAATTTTTCAGAAGTGATCCTATAACCATTATTTCTATGAGAGGTAAAGACTTTATGGTGCAATAACTTTCAGAGATGAATAATGTATTCATGTCAAGTCTTCACAAAAAATGTCTGCAGAACTTACCAGTTCTGTATTATTACAGTATTTTACGTCTGGTATTTATTTTGTAAGCTATGGCCACATATTCAGCTCTGCAGAGGACCCAAAATAAAAGCGATTCCTTCCATTGAATTTGAGGCACCATAAAAGCAAAACTGATCAGGACAGAAGGAAAAATACATTGTTTCCAGGTTAATTATAAAATGAGGTCTCCTTCTGATGATCATAGGGGAAGTTCTTTAACTACATATAAGCTGTCTGATAGCTTTGTAATGATTCAAAGGAATTAGGAAAAAAAACGTTCAATAAAATATATAAGATTTTATGATTGGGATTTTAAAACTGCTTTTTTATGTAGGAGGTTTTAACCAATTTAGCATGTAAATGTCACACTCAAAGGACAGACTCTTTCTGATATATTGAAGTGGTTGAAAACTGTACTTAGACTCAGCTGTTAGCATCCAACAGCTAGAGGCGACTGCCCCAGAACTGATCTGGCAAGGCAGAACTTCACTGCATCAGCGCAAAGCCAACAGGATCATCTCACACCAGTTTCCCCTGCAATTTAAAATGGGAAAGGAGATTTTGCACTGAGCTGGCCGCGGGGTGCTGAAGCTCTCCAGTCTGGTCTGGGGTCAGCAAACCCCTGCAGAGGAGAGGCAGCGAAGAGCCTGGGGCAGAAAGCTCCAGCTTTTTGCAGAATGAACATGCCAGGGTCCCACACGAGAATCATTACAACTGTGAAGCAGTATTTAATTTGAAGAAGCCTTACGCAGTAATGAAATAATCAAATCTCTCCATTGAACAGGAGATGGAGGTTCTAGTGATGTTATTATATTGAATGGAGCTACTGACTCAGCTCATAGTTATCACGTCAGACATGTCCATCAATGAGTAATGTAAAACAATGGGCGTGTGGGCTGCTCTTTTTTCAGAGGAATGTACCTTGAATATTGAATAAATATTAATCAAATATCTATGTGCCAGATCCAGGAGATGCATCAGCGTCCACACCGTAGTTTTGACTCCTAAAGCCAAATATGCACATCAGCACCTGTGTAATTGGGAGGTACTTAACTCATTAGGAGTTTTGTTTTTCTGCTTGGGAGTTTTGAAAGCTTGAGTTTTGCTTTCTGCACACTCCAAGAGCTCCTAGGTACACAGGTATCACCTGAGACCTTTTAAGCCCAGGTACAGGATGGCGCAGCATTTTTATCAGCTGCTTTGCCTGATTCTGGAAGCATGCCGAAATCACATTAGGATGGTCCTACTCAAGAGTTTGTGCTTGGCAATAAATATCCGATGTTTTTTAATATTTGTTAAAAACTGCACCCCTGTTTCTCTAATGACTGTACAGAGAACTTCCTTCTACTGCCACTTGTGAAAGGCAAATATAATTACATTATGATTACACTATCTATGTTATAGAAAAAAGCCCATAAAAATGGATAGGGACTTTGCTTTCATAGAGTCCTGTGGGTACAAATTCAACAAAGTGGAAGTAAGTAGCTGCATATATTGCATTAGTTTATTGTATGGAAATAATGCCATGCTCAACTCAAAATCACTCTAAGCTGAAATAATGCCATACTATATAATTTAAAATCAAAAGAAAAAGGCAAACACTGAAAATAAAATACATATATATATGCCCTGTACACTGAAAAGGTAAGTTTTAAAAGTATGCTTTCCTGTGCTTAAAAGGAATAATTGCCAAAATGAAAACCACTACGTCTTTGAAAATTCCTTATTATTGTCCTATATTTCAAAAAGCTATGATTTGTAGCTAGTAAGTAGTTCCTTTAAGCAGAAAGCAACAGAAGCAGAATGATGCCTTTGGAAGAGTGTAATGCTGGGAAGGAGAGGGTTTGAAGAGGTGCTGTGTTAGCTCGGTTTAAAATATGGGAAAATACGACCCTGTTCCCACCAGTGTGGGTACCACGCCGTACCACGCGTGCTCACTCTCAGGAGCACTGGGTGGTGTCTAATACCTTATGACAGAGTCTTCAACAGAAGCAGCGTTCACAGCCTCCTAACCCCCGCAGCCGCCGTGCTCCACGAGCTCCTGCACGGCCGCTGGGGTACCTGCAGTTCAGGGGGTGCATCCGACCCGCGGCATTTCGCTGCCAGCCCAGCGGAGCCGTGTCCTGCTGGAGCCGGGCCAGAGCCATGGGCTGGACCAGCCGTCTCTGGAGAAATCAGCAGCAGCAAGCCACACCTGATGAGTTCAGGTTTTTTGACTTCTAACTTCAGCTAGAAAAGAAGCGTTTCTTACTTCGCTGTATAAAAATCACACTTTTCTCGAGGGAAAAGTCCAGAAAAGACAGAGCACTTTGGTTTCCCTGTGAAGGAACCTCAGGAGGATCTGCTGAGGTGAACCCACAGTCCTCCAGGTGTGGAAAGAAATGGGTGAAAGGAAAAGAGAAGGTGCTTTGAATGTCTTCCTTCAAGGTTACCAAGATATCACGGGGAAGGAGAGGGTTTGAAGAGGTACTGTGTTAGTTTGGTTTCAAATTTCTCCTTCAAAATCTCTCAGAAGTGAGCCAGAGGGACTACCAAAATGTTTTGAAAGTCATTTTGATTCTCCCCTATTCTCTCAGTTGTTCTTTGGCCATGATCAATACTCACAATTTTGGTTTTGATAGGGCTTGGGATCGATGCAGTTTAACTGTGACAATAAAAACCATCCATTTATTTATTTATAGTAAAATAGTGCACACAGGCATTTATAGCACACCTGTCTATCTTAGCATCTAACAGTGCTTGTGCAACCCTCCCCAGCTGGACCAGTAAGGTACGTTGTACAGCCTGGCACCCAGGAGGGACACAGAGAGGTGGAGTGACATGTTTACAGATACCTTGTCACTCAGTAGTGGAAAAAGAAATGTGCAAATTTAATTCTGATCAGAATTTTAAACCATGAAAACTTACTACTTTTTGTACTTAGACTACTGACCTGAGGGCAATAAGGGACTACTCCTGCAGCTGATACCAGAACCTGCTCTCTGATGTGTCTTTATAACTCAGCGGGTTATTTGTAGCTGCCCATTTAATTGGGATGGGTTAATACTGCTGGCAGCAAGTAGACACATGCAACCTGTGCCAAAAAAGAAGGGGTATAAACCACACCTACTTAAAAATCACCTTATTTCTTGTCAACTGTTCTTTTAAAAAATGCCAATTCCACACATGGTTTTCTGAGGTGCTTTAATCCTATGCCGACGCATAACATAAAAGACTCCGTGGATCAGGACTTTAGCCTGTTCTTGCAATTTTCTGACACTGTCCCTCAAGAGAGAACAAATATATCAGGTGTCCTACTTGAAAGTCAACAACTTGACACCACCGCACATTGTGCTGCTCCTTATGGTGATGGACAACTAAGAATGGCTTAAAAATACAAAGCAAACAGCAAGAGTAAGTGGTTTCAAAATCAATACAAGAACGATCAAGTAGCAGAAGAGTACTTGTTATCTGTTCATCAAAATGATGTGAAAAGACATTCCGTGCATTCAGAATTTAATTTAGCTACTTGCTTTATCATCATAAACACTCATTTCAATATGGGCAATGATTATTTTTTCTTCCCAAACATGAATAATATATAATTGCTGGTATTTTGGAGGAGACAAGGTCTTTACCTTTATCCATCAGGGTAATTTATCATTGTCTTTCTTTTTCTTCTGCAGTGGTGAGAGAGCTTGTCAGCTCAGCTTGTTCTTAAAAAGCCGGAGTGTAATTCAATAATAAATTCACTCAAAGGCTAGCTGTCACGAGGCATTCATTTATTTGTATCCATTAGGTGATATGCACTGCTGTTCTCTCTAAAGGGTAGCTAAGCTGAGTTTCTGAAGCCCAGGAAATACATTGCACAGATATTCAGTCATCTCCTTCACACTGCTGCCACTTCTGCACAGGCCATACGGGAATGCAAATGTGCTGTGGTTCCCCCAGGGGTGACAATCAGCCAGCCGTGACCTGGGAAAGCCCCGCGGAGTAGGCTGCGGTTCCTGACCTGAATGATGAGTGTGCTTGTGCCACAGGTGTCTCTGCAGGACGTCAGACACCCAGGACACAGAGGTCCACGTCACCTCTGCGTTGCTGGCTCATGGGGGATTGCTCACAGCCAAGCAGCACGGATCCAGCTCCCCTCCTACCCCATGAGGGTGATGGTGCTGGGACAGAAAGATGTAGGATGTTCCATGCCCAGCAATCCACAGTCCTGATCTACGTCAAGAAGGAGACGGCTTCATGAATCACACCAGCAGCAATGGAAGGGAGAGGGTTATTCTAAGGCAGGATGCTGGAGCCCTCCATCAGAACAAAAAGATTTCCTGACCTCTCTCCTCTTGGACAAGCTATTAAGCCAGGAGCTGGAAGGAGAAATGAAAATGGTTCATCTTGCCCCCTGCTGCTGCTGCTGTGATCTTCATGGAGACACTGAGCAGTTCCACGGATAAGAGGGATATTATCACCTGTCTGTTGTAAAAGCAACTGGAGGAGATTCAACAGCAAGAACGCTACTGAGGAAAGGGCATATCCACACATGCAAATACAGTCAGTCTCATTTGCCTACACTAATTGGGTCCCAGATTGTCCCAGCCCATGCTCCTCCACGGAGCAGTCACTGACCACTGCTGAAGCACTGCCATTTCCAGGGTGACAAGAGGCAGCTGTTTAAAGGTTCAGCTTTCTAGGTGGTGAAAACAGATGAGTGAAACTACAAAGAGAAGCCAAGTAAGCAGAAAACACTTGCAATGGTTAAGTTTATCCAGATCTATAGGATCTTTAAGAACAAACAGGAACACACGATGGTTTTTAAGATCCCAAAAGAGTAATGGCATTTTTAGCAACCCAACAGACCGATAAGCCTGGACTGTGTGCTGTGGTGCTGTCTCAGGGGATAATATACCTTCTGTTGAGGTCCTTCATGGTTATTTGCAACAGCTCTTGTGACGAGTCAAGATATTTAACTTGAGAGATGCAATATAATCACAGCTTGAGGTGACATATCTGTAGACCATATTTAGTGATACACACCCTGTGCTGGTATTTTAAGAATGGCAACCTCATAAATCATCGCTATCTCTGTATCATTCTTCGTGTTAACTTAAATGGAGCAACGAGCCCCATTTATTAGTTCCACTGCAGTTAATGAAAAGCAATCATTAAAACCCTTCCTATTGATTTGAATCTTTGCATTCCCTCGCTCTAGTAAATCTATATGCCAGATAAATATTTCTGCTAGCAGGTGCTCCTTTTGAATCCCGAATCTTTCTTTAGCAGGATGTCTACAGATGGTTAGAAATTCCTTCCTACATAGACATCTATCATCAGATCTACGAAACACATGTAACTCCTGTAAGAGTTCATGTGACCCTAAGTGACACAGTCTTTCTGCTGGTCCTCTGCTGGCACTCCCAGAAGCAAATTCACTGTATATATAAGAAATTCCCATTATTTTCCCTCACCTCTGTGTGGTGCTGAATGCAAGCAGCCTTTAAAGAGAAGTTGCAATTTTTTTTTTATCACAGATGTATGAAGACTCCTATAATTCTTTAGTTGTATGGAAAAGTTCATTAAACATGGACATGTGTCTACCAAGACTCTCTGCCTATCAGAATGGATACACACGGACCTGATACAAGAGTCCTCTGTGGAAACGCTTCTGACTGAGGGCTGAGTTGAGGAATTGCAACCCTAAATACATCAGAAAAATGAAATTGTGAGTATAATCTATTTTGTATTCTGGAGCCTGATTTTACAGCAACAAATCACAACAACTGACAGCAGAGAATTCACTGTGCTAACATTTAGTCCAGAGCCTGGACTGTTCAGTATCCAGAACTTGCAATCTTCAGAATGCTGATGAAGTACAACAGTTTGCGACATAATGAGTGTTTGGCCTTAATCTGAATCACTGTTGTCAGCTTTCTTGGACTCTGAAGGGCTTGGCAGCAAGACAAATCAGGGAAACGATCACATCAGGCCAACTCCCTGACACTGGTGTGCTTCTAAGTGGTTCATGTCTCAGGTCAGCCTGTAGACCACCAGAGATGGCAATACATGGGAGGTGGTACCCAAGGGATGCTGGCAACGTCCCTTCGTGGAAGAGCATTAGGTCAGACTCAGAAGGGCCTGAGAGGCCTGCTGAGATGCAAGTGTTGAAATAAATACCTGCATAAACATGAGGGTTGTATATTTTCAGTGCCAACCTATTCACTGCTGTGTGGGGGAAAGCTGAAAGTAAGCAGTTAATGACTGGGTGGAATTCAACGGCATCCAAACCTAAGTGTTGAGAACCACCTCCTGGCTCAGGGTCACCACTTCTGAAAGGCAACATTTAGGGCAGACACCGAATGATCTAAGAATCTGACACCCCAGGGTATGTATTATAGTGTCCTGCTATAAGCACGTGATTTTAAAGAGATGACCTCCCCTGACAGCCAGGCATGTACTTAAACAAATGGCTGAGATGCAGTCACAGAAGTGAACTGCATAAGATTTCTTTGCCAGTTCCTGTTTCTTGATGATGACTGCAGTGATAAAGAATGTCTCAGTATTAAAACTAAGTTGACTGTTTATATTGGAAATCACTTTAATAGATCTCCCTACACTGTAAGATTTTCTTCAGTTATAGAATCACAGAATCACAGAATGGTTTGGGTTGGAAGGGACCTTAAAGATCATCTGGTTCCAGCCCCCCTGCCATGGGCAGGGACACCTTCCACTAGACCAGGTTGCTCCAAGCCCCATCCAACCTGGCCTTGAACACTGCCAGGGATGGGGCAGCCACAACTTCTCTGGGCAACCTGTGCCAGTGCCTCACCACCCTCACAGTGAAGAACTTCTTCCTAATATCTAATCTAAATCTGCCCTCTTTCAGTTTAAAGCCATTACCCCTTGTCCCATCACTACACGCCCTTGTAAAAAGTCCCTCTCGGGCTTTCCTGTAGGCCCCCTTTAGGTACTGGAAGGCTGCTATAAGGTCTCCCCGGAGCCTTCTCTTCTCCAGGCTGAACAACCCCAACTCTCTCAGCCTGCCTTCACTGGAGAGGTGCTCCAGCCCTCTGATCATCTTCGTGGCCCTCCTCTGGACTCGATCCAACAGGTCCATGTCCTTCTTAAGTTGGTGGCCCCAGAGCTGAACACAGTACTGCAGGTGGGGTCTCACCAGAGTATAGTAGAGGGGGAGAATCCCCTCCCTCGACTTTCTGGCCATGCTTCTTTTAATGCAGCCCAGGATACGGTTGGCTTTCTGGGCTGCAAGTGCCCACTGCTGGGTTGAGTTCTTTTGAGGTCTCTAGTAGTTACACTATAGATTGTAAATACCATTCTAGTTTCTCTCTCTTTTGGCTCTGTCAAGGGAAGAAGTTCTGCCACTGGTGTTTACTAGATACTTTTGGAAATGTCAGTCACTTGAACCAGAAGAGCCCCGCTGAACAGATGGCTTTCACTCCTTGAAATAAGAGAAGGCAGGAAAGATGCAACTGCACCTATGAGTTGGGAGAGAAGCATCTTGTCTTACTGGCTAGCAGGACATTGCAGATGAGGAGACAGTCAGCAGAATTACATCAGCCACAAAATGCTTCAGGTATCTCCTTTCCTTAGACAATTTCCGTGTTCTGCATCTTGCTGGCATTTTATGTCTTAAAATGGCCAAGTGGCTTACACTTTACCTCTTACTGAATCAAAACCAAAATTCACTTACCCTCCTTCAAAAGGATTTTCTCCTGGGATGATGTGAGTGCTGTCCTTGCCAATCAGGAACTTGATCCGATCGTAGAACGAATGCAAGCTCTGCTGGAAGATGGGGGCTTGCGTCTCCTGGATGATATCCAGGGGGTCCGGGGAGCCCAGGCACAGCGCATTGACGTGGCACAGTGGCTGCAAGCAGCAGTCTGGGTCCATGCAATCCACCAGGCCATCTGCAGAAGGGTAAGGAAGATTTTAGAGCAATGGTAACATGGACTGTTGTAGACTTCAGGGCGCAAGAACTCTAATGCACACAACGGAAAATGTGAATATACACCTACACAGAGTAAGGCATATTCCCTTAAAGCCCCAATAAAGATCCTCAAATATGCATTAATGTGTAATATATGAAAACACACACATACACATGAGCTTAGCCCCTTAAAAAAAAGCATCTTTGAGATTAGTTCTGGGATATGCCATTTCACATCTCAGTCACTCAGATAACTCCAGAGCCAGAAAAGGTGTTTTTTTTCCTGTCAATATACAAATAACTTTTGTACACTGGTCCTGTTCCCTGTGTAAATCACAGGCACATTGCATCACACCAAAGCTATCAGGGTCGCTTTTAGCAAGACTAAAGAGTGAATAAAGCCATGGTATCTCCCATGGCCACAGAGAGATCTATACATGCAGCCCACTAAAGATTCTGGCTAGATAGATGAGAAAGTAAGGGAGATTTTGATGGGAAGGTTGGGTCTCTTTTGGCCTTTGTCACATTTATTCCATGCAGACACAGAGTAACATGACCTCAAACTCTAGGGATATAAATCTTGTACTTTCAGCACCACTGAATTAATAATAACAATAATAGCAGTGGACACACTTAAGAAAAGCTTGCCAAGTGTACTCTGGTAAAATGAGGGTTTGCATATCTGTCAAGTCATCAAAGGCACAGACAGTACTACTTCCCCTCCCACCACCATAGCAGCATTCCCCAGTTCATTTTGAGATGCCACTGTTCATTGCAAACAGCTTAGTAAAAAGCGGTGACAGGAAAGGAAATACAAAAAAAGCTCAGAAGAGGTTTGATGAAGCATCACATTTAGAAATAAAAGTTGTTAGCATGTAGTAGAGATGGATCTTTAAATTAGATAAGGGAACTGGATGTTTTTGTTCTGGGGTAATGGGATATGGAGCCCTTCACTTCCAACTCATCAGTTCAAGCAAGACAGTTTGATAGTGAATGAAAATTGTTACCATGTGATGGCTGTTCAAAGACCTATGTGAAATGAGTGGTTGGTCTCAGTGTAGTTGCTGGGAGCTTTGTGTATCTAAGAAACCACCTTTACAGCTAGCATCCTACTACTGATTTCAGCACAGAGGCAAGAAATGAATGTGCCTGGAGAGCAACACTATCCTGAGAGGTAGGTCTCTCCTGAAGTGGGATAAAATTTGGAGTTGTCATGATAATGGATTTTTTATTTCAAAGAAACAATAAATTAAAACAAGACAGTTTGTCATTATAACAGATTGCGAGCTTCAGTTTCATCCCAGTTATACCAGTATGAATTAGAAGTCCTTTCACTAACGTTATCGGCATTACTTTGAATTTATTGTAAAATAAATAGGATGAGAATCTGATTTGCTATTATTGCTCTAGTACTTACAACGGCTTACACGACATGGACTCGGATTCTGTTGAGTTATACCTATTCCGTTCTTGGAAGATTTTAGTGCCATAAAACTTCACTGGCAACATCACTTCATGTGGTTACCCATACACAGAAAACTGAACAAAAAACCTGTTCAGTGTTCCCAGGGCTTCCAGTCTATGTGTGGGTCAAAGCGCAATGAATATCTGCTCCATGTAGACATGTACACACACACAATGAGTCATTTTCACAAGTGCTCTGCACCTGCCATTAATGATAATGGCAGCAGTGTTAGATTAGCAAAAGTGCTTTTGAAAATCCCATCCATTATCCTTACCTCTGTCTCTTCTGATATCTCTACATCTTTATAACTCCTTGCAAAATTGCCACAAAAATTTATCAGCTCGGGCACAAAACCTACCCATCTGCCTTTTCTCTTGATGACTAGTGATAATGAAAAAGAACTAATTACGTTTTATTTGCCCATTAAAAAAATGACTTGCTGCAGATGATTAGGCCAGTCGGATTCTGGAAGGTCAAATCTCAGATGGAGTTTGAGAGACCGTTCACAGAATAAAGACCTGCATAGATGTAATATGCTTATCCATAGCTACCTGACAGGAAAAAAAAAAAAAAAAAAGAGAAGGAAAAGAAACAACAAACCAGCCTTGTTACCATATCGACTACAGTTTCAAGCAAGATAAAATATTGTCCTTTTCTCCCACACATTAATAATGTTTTCTAAGGCTACAGACACTCTGCTGAGAGGACAGCAACCCAGCTGTACCATAGCTTTTCATTACCCTGTCTTTATTCCAGGCATCAGAAATGTGTTTTGGGACCTGAAGCTGCAAGATAGCAAGGAAATATTGTTTTTGCAGGAAACAGCAGATAAATGTTTGAAGAACAGATGCGCAGGACAACATTTTGTACAGGTGAGAATGCTGAAGCCTCATCTGCAGATAAGCCTTTCAACTAATGTGTTTCAGGCCTGTATGGAATAAGTTGGGGGTAATTACACCGGAGAGGTTTGTCACTGACATATTAAAGTCATTAAGGTCCTCAAGAGCTGAAATGGGGTTTAGGTACTCAACTCCCTCCAATATCAAAAGCAGTCTCAGGGCAAAGCATTTCTTTCACTTAGAAAATTTAAAGGACATTTTTGTCCGAGGCATGGAGAACAGCAAGAGTTAAGCTACAAACCAGTTCATAAATAGTGATGTCTCCATCTGAATATTATTTTCTTCTGGTTTTTTATTGTGTGGTCCACAAGCGAGCCAAGTGGTGCCCTACAGTGAATTGTAAGGAGATATTATGAAATTGTACTCAGCTATGACTTCTCATGCCCTGAGATTTCTCACTGGATCCACCAGAAGAGTGAGGATAAAGTGACATTTGCAAGAAGCTACCTACCCACAAAGAGCAAGGTATTCACGGAGCTGCATGGATTAATAAAAAATAAAATCAGAGCAAAATAAACCTCATGCTTTAATGGTCCAAATAGACAAAAAAAAAATAAAAATTGTGGGAAGCCAGCACCAGCAGCAAAGGAAAAGATAGCAAGGTGTGAGCTCGCAGAACAATTTGAAGTCATAATACAAAACGCTTTTGAAATTTCTAAAGCATAAAGGTGAATTTTCCCTAGAACTAACTGCAAAATTTTCAGAGTGCTAACAGAAGGAGGTGAACGTGGGACCAGTGGCTTCTGCACCCCAAGTTTTGCAGCAGCAAAGGCACAGAGACCCATGATCCACATGCGCATTCCTAACTCTGGTAGCTCCCAGAGCACAGATACACAGCACAGTAAGTTCTTAAGTTATGGCCATGTTTATACAGGTCTTGGTTTTAAAAAGTGGCACCTCCCTTACCCTACATATAGCCATAATATGACCATGGCACTTCATACCACACAACAAAAGTGTTACTGAATTATCTCCATGCGAGGTTGAAAGTCCTGCATAGAGGGATTACAGTAATGCATGTGGTTTAAGGTCAAAGAGGTTACTATGATCAGCTTGTCTGACCTCTTATATACACAGGCTGTTCATTCCCCCCCACCCAGAACTGGATTAAAGCCTGTCTTTTAGAAAGATATCTCATATATCAAAGACAGCTGATTACAGTGAGTCCACCACTTCCTCCGGTAACCTATTCAAATGCTTAATTACTGCCAGGAAACTGCATCTTATTTCAAGGTTGAATTTGCCTAACTCCAATATCCCACCGCTGGAACTTGTTTGCCTTTGTCTACAAGGTTACCAATATCTCTTTCTGCTCTGCATGCTCAGACGTCTTTTCCAAGTGCAAGTCCCTCCACACAGAGCAACAATCCATTCCAACCCTTTTCTCTGAACAGAGGAGGAAGATTAAACTTCCTATCGTAAGGTTTATTTTCCAGCGGCTGGATTTTTTGTGTGTGTGGCATCCTTTGATCTCGTTCCAGTAATTTCACATCTTTTGTTATGTGTGGGCACCAACACTGGACACAGATCTGTGGCAGCAGTACTGGGTACAGAAGAAAGACCACTTCCCAACTTTTGGGTTTTTATACTTCTAAGGTTCACAGTAGCCTTTTAGCAACAGCCTTGCACTGAGAACTCATGTTGAGACAATTATCTCCTGTGACCTCTAAATCCTGTTCTGAGTCATTGCTCTTCAAGAGTCTCCCAACCCGTAAGTATAACATGCTCTCTTTGTTCCCAGGGGTATTATCTTGCATTTTGCTGCATTAAGACACATTTTGCTTGATTGTGACCTTGTAGCGATGTGAGTCAGATCGCTCTGTATCAAAATGATCTGGGTATATTATTTACCACCATATCAAGCTTTAGGTGACCTGAAGATTTTACCAGGAGAGATTTAAACTACATTCTAAGACAATGATGAAAATGCTGAATAGGGTTGGATACAACAACCAGTTCTAAGGGATCCCTTCAGAAACAGCTTCAGTCATGGATGCCTTTCGATTAACAAATTAATTAGGAGATCTGTCACTGAGCCAGATTTTAAGCCACCTCTTGCATTCCTTATTATTTCCATGTAATAAAAGTTTTTACAAGTTTAAGACATTTTATGCATCCTATATAGAAACAAGTGTCCTTTTGGCTCTCCTGCCAAAAATAAAACTCTTTTGTCACATCTCCTTTGTATAAAGCCATGAAATAAATACCTTTTGCAATCTCAGAGTTACCATGGGGTGAATCAAATCACTGCCTTTGTGAAAAGGGAGCCATTGGCAAGATATTGCCACATCTGGTAAATAATGTGATCAATGGTTTGCATCTTTCACTAAGACTCATGTAATCACAGAATAAGTAAGACTGGATGGGACCTCTGGAGGTCATCTTGTGAGCCCTGTCTCATTCCCTTCAGACAAGAAGGAGAATGAACTGGGCTCAGCAGAAAACCTTCCTTTTCTGCCATTAAGGATAAAGCAGCTCAAATTTATTCAGCTAACGTTATTTTTTAGGGGACCAAGTCCACTTTAATCAGATAATCTGCACTCTGTATATCACCAGACAGTGAGTTTTACTTTAGGATTACTGCATCTAGCTCGCACCTTGTGGGTGGAGTTGGAATGCTGTTTTTAGAAAGATGCTCTGTCTCACTTTAAAGATTGCAAATCCACCAATCCCGTTAGTGAGCTCTTCCAAACGCTGCCTTTGACTGTAAACTCTCTGGGAGCAGAGACTGTCTTTTTATTTTCTGTTCACAAAACATCTGTTCTAGTCCCAAAGGGCTCTGAAGTGCCAGCACAACCCAATGAAATAACCACAATTCTCATTAAAGGTTTGTATCTGTAATGTATTTTCAGCCTGTTCTCCATGTAAGCATTGCTTCATGGAAGGGACTAAACTCTAAAGCTATCATCTGTGTCTTCTTGGAGCAGGACCTTAGCCTAACAAGCGTGACACTTGCTTAATACCAGCTGGAAAACACCTGATATTCACTGACTTTAAGCACTGTCACTGTAGCAGCTGGGACATGTACATGAGCTAATGACAACAGATCTGAATGCTGACCTTACTCAGGAGTTTAATGAGATACTCAATATCAGAACTACCTTCCACAAATAGTCAAACTGGATGCCAAATTTAAGATTACCTAAAATTACTTGGCTTTCAAACACTGCTTGTGACCTATCACTTTCTGAAAATTGTGCCCTTTATGATGTTTAAATAGCATACAAAAAAATACAGCCACCCAAACCAACAAGAAATTTTGAAAATCTGGAGCTGCTGGGCTTAGTGTGGAGGACTCAGGGCTGTGTCTTGCTTATTCTGCCCACCAGAGCTTCAGGTGGACTGGAAGATCACCAATTCTCATGCTCTCTGGTATTTAACCACACAAGGAGCTGCAGGATGCAAGCCAGATGTAATTTCCAGGTGTGTTATGATAGAAACAAAGTTGGTATGGTAAGCACCACATCTGCCAGGTGGTTGGTTAAATGGGACATGTTCCTTCCTACCCGAGCACGCAGGACGGGGCAGGTGCTCAGTAACTAAAGGGGTTTTGTGACTGTCTTCCTTGCCTGTAAGCCGTCACGTCCAGACTCTCCAGCTTCCCTGAAACCCTCCTTTGCTAGGAATGGATTAAGATCCTGAGACACACAACCAGGCACTAACTGATAGGAAAAACTGTGTGCCTATTGAACATGACTGCTTATCAGGAGAGGCACATCTTTTGGCTTACTTCTAAACAATGATGAGATGAGTGTGACATATTGAACAAAAACCTCAGAACAAAAACTAATTGTCACATTCACAGCCACTACCGTCCTGCGAAATAATTACTCTCCGGCAGCAACGGGGCTACTATCCCTGCATTCCTTGGGTTGCTGCTGCACTTGCTGGCGGCAAAGCGCTCACAAATCCCACAGCAGTCTCATTCCTCTTCCAAGCCTCATGCAGTCTAGCTTCCAAGTCCCTCACCCACCACCACGCAGTGCCAACAAGGTGTCAAGGATTAGAGTTTTGTACAGAAGCAAAGGGCTGGTTTTGAGAGACTGCTTCTGCAGTAAACAAGATCAGCCGAGAGCTAATAAAATTTCAAATTAGCTGTGACTTTTCATGGCCCCACAATTGTGTTGGCTGATTTAATGGGCAGCGTCTTAGCTCGCTGAGATTGAATAATTGAGCATTTCTACAGAGCTATGGATGCTGCAACAAAAATCTGTCATGCTAACATCAACAACAGAATGCAAATAACCTTCAGCCAGAGGTGTTATTATGTGTTTAAGCAGACTCTGACAGGTGCTGCATGTCAAGTGTCGGGCTGGAACAGGCAGGCCACAGGTAGGGATGGACCTGTTTGTATGCAGAGAGCATCCTGTGGACCGTGACGCACATCGGGGGCCCCGGACACACGGGCAGTTGGGAGGAGGTGAGCCTAAGGAGCCTTATTAGGGTAAATCTGGGAAAGCGTACCTGACAAACTCAAGGATTGCTCCTGCTAAAGATCATGAGACTTTTTGCCACTGACTGCAGTGAGAAGAGCCTTTGTGAGAAAAGCGAACCAGAAAGAAAAATAACAATAAAACCCCATTATCTTTCAGGAGTATTTCCACTGCCAGTGGAAGCATAAAATACAGTGATTGTACAAATAATTGTGTCTCTCACCTCATCCAGTCCTTCTCTTTTACTTTCCTTTCTGTGCCATTCACCAGGCAACATTATCACTTTTTGTGGGGACACTGTCTGTCTTATCCTGTGATGCTTTTGGATGTATTACTGGGAGAGTTTAGATGGGGAAGGTTTAAAACGCAGATGCTCAAAAGTAAAGCTAACAAAGTGTTAGTCTCACCCTCGAGCAAAACAGGTTTTACCCTTCCAGCTCTAGCCTAAACTCAGGTGAAACAGAGACTGAAGGAATGGCTCAGTACTGCACAAAACACAAGTTATTGTTGATGTTCACTCGCTCGTGCTGATGAAGGTTTACAGGAGTAATGATGTTCTGTCCTGCATTGAGGACCAACACTCAATTTACTTCAGTTGGATTTGGGGAATAAATAGGTTTTACTCCAGCATTTTGCAGAGAACAATTTTACCTATTCAACAAAAAGAGTTGTAGCTTTTGGCCCCACTGTAAGGAATGAAAGGGAAATAAAACACAAACATAAGGAACAATAGCAATGTGACTGTCACCCCCCTGTGATCACGTTAGCTGTTAATGTTATTTTCGCTCTTTCTATCCCACCTGCTCTGCTTTGATTCTGCCTGAATAAGGTTCTCACTGGTTGTATCCTAGCTAAATTAGATTGCTGGCTGCCTGGGAAAGGAATTGCCATCACATCTTTCTCTAAGTGCTCAGCCCATGTTTGCAAGTTCAAAATAATATAGTCATATGTAATAGTAATCATGTATTTGAATTACAGGACTCCTTGGGCTCTAGTGCAGAAGCAGAGCTCTGCAGTGCTAGTCACTACAGAAATAGTCTGCAAAAAGTTCATCCTAATCCAGAGCTACATTCTTGTTTAACAAAACATCTGAAAAGAAAAAGAAGGGAAGTGGAAGGAGGAAATGACAGAAAGCACGTGATAATCACCACTAGCTGGGCATAAACCAGAGCTATGATAATGTGTTTAGAGTCTACAAATTCACAGCATCCCCCAACTCATCATTGCTCTTGAGAATACAGTTGATGCAGCTGGCGTCATGGGTTTCTTCCTTTCTCCAGGCAGGCTTTTAACAAAGGGACTTATGCATTGCGCAGCCAGCAAAGCAGTGCAGGCAATCTATGTTTCGAGTGAAATTCATGAAGCTGAGCAAGGCATGGAGGGCCCTTCCCAGCAGAGGAGAGACTAGCATTCAGGCAGGGCAGTAAGTATAGGTTGCTTAACCTGATCAATGGTCAGGCAATACCGTACCTGAAACTGCCTCCTTCAGGAGCCAAAGCACCTCTCAAAAGTGATTCTTCTGAGAAAAAGGCACTCAGAGCTTAGAAAGTTTTTGTGGGAGCAATGGGTTCACACCCTCAGCAGCTGAGATATCCTTGCCACCAAGGTCTCTCGCTTTCCTGGTAAGTGCTGCAAGTGTTAAGCTACTGCTGAAAAATTCACCCTAACATATTCTGTTGACTGAATCCAAGGCAATTCAACAATCATCCGAGCACAGCTTGGAAAGTGGACTCAGATAACTCAGATACAGGCATGTTTCTCAAACCCTGGTCGAGAGGAAAGTGGCCACGCACTCTACGCACCCTGAGCACACTTGGGGCAAAACCTTAGGTTTTTAAGGGGACTTTCTGCCCCAAAGAGTAGGGAAGAGTTTGCCTCAGGTGCTAAAGCAGGTCTGGTAGAGTTTTCCTGAATTTCTCCTTTGAGCATTGGTGCCCAAACTCTGTTTAAACATCTCTTCAGGTGCAGAAATGCTTTGTGAAATGCGTGTCCAAGCCTGTCTTTTCTGAAGATGGTTTATGTCACGTTTTGTTACATCTTATATACCAGCAGTGCCTCCTTCCCACGAGTAACTTCCCTCATTTCAGCAGACAATGGTAGGTTTCTTTTGACACAGAGGACACTTTCATGGTTTCTTTCTGAATCTATTAATCAAAGGCATTTCATTAAGGACTAGTCAAAAGTACCAGGAACTCTCCCAGGCTGTGAAGACAACCCACAGACACTGCTAGACCATCCGTTCACAGCACATCATCCTCTGTAATGGCACAACCAACACTGCTTCTGGACGCTGTAATACACGGGTTCACACCGCTCTCCGGACGGCCCCAGCGCTAACGACCGGCAGCAGGTGATACCCAAGTGTTACCGTCCAACACAGAATCAGCAAAGAGCTGAAACCTGAAAATGTGAACTGGTCATTTTGTTCTCTTACTTGAGGAAAGGTTGATTAACAGTCGTCATAAAACAGGGGAATGGAAGCTGGATGATTTATAACAAATTATACCAGCTAGCCAATCTTTTCAGGTACAGCAGACTTTCTCATCTTTTTAGCAGTGCTCTGTGGTTCCTTCAAGATGACCCTGTTGTTTGACTGGATCTATCTGTGACGGTAAATGCTAATTTATGATGGCTGTTTTCCCAGGTGTGTTCAGATCTCAACACTTCCCTTCATAAATGTAGCTAGCACATTAATGCATCATTTTTTATGGTTTTGAGGAAGCAGACAGCTCCCACACCATGCCCCAGAGACAATCTTCTCGTGCTATAAAAGTCTTGCAGGCATGAAGTAAAGGTACATAACAGTGTGCAAAAAGAAAAAGAAAATACCAGAAAGCACCCCACCACCTTGTCTGCAGCTCAAGCATTTGCAAATACAAAAGTTTGCGTTCTGGGCTTCTCCTGGATTCTTTGCAACTCCCTTTACAACCCTGCCGCTACCTTCAGGTGTAACCCTACGTACTGGCAAAGAGCAATGCAGACTCCTGCCAGCTCTCTAACGCGTTACTTGGCATGTGGTGGACAGATGGTGGACACATGGGTGTTAAGAAGGTCAGCACACAATGCCAAAATTTCTCTTGCCAAAGAATTTGAAATGCTGCTGTCCCAAAGCATTACGCAAGTCTCCACCTTACTACAAGCACTACCTGATCCTTGAATGGGGCCAGCAAGTCACGAAGCATTACTCTGTGGAGTTGCACCGATGGGCTATGGTACAGTTAAACAAACAGCAGTGATTTGCCTCAGAGACCCCACTGCTGTACCACATCGTCCCTGAACCAGGAGTTGATTTCTAGTGGCAGCAATAACTAATACTCCGGGCTGCAAGGAACGGCAAAAATCCCGTGCGCGGTGGCTTGGTGGCTCTGACCTGCTCACTGCTCCAGGGTTGGAAGACTAAGGCAACTTTTAGTTGTTCTGGCCCATGAGGATAGAGGGAAGGAAAGCATAAGGATGGCTCCACCTGCTAGCTCTTGTGTAGCATCTGGTGGAGCACAGACTGAACTTGCAAAGGCAAAATGGGGCCACACGTACACTGGAACCCTGTGTTCGTGCGAGGCTAAATGCATTGCATGTAGCTGTCACGAATGAGACATAAACTGAGGGGCAGAAGCTTCGCTACTACGATTCTTGCAGAAAAAGAGAACAGGATGGTTTATTTTCTTCACTCCCAAAGGAAGGCCATTGACCAGGTGACATGTAAGAAAAATGAAGTTGCTATACTTCTGTTTTGGGTTTGTGTGGCGGGGATTTTTGGGTATCGGGGCAAGGTTGGCAGGGCTGGAAGCTGCTGGAAGCTTCCCCGGCTCCCGCCGGACCCGCCGCCGGCCCAGGCCGAGCCCGTCAGCGATGGCGGTTGCGCCTCTGGGAGAGCGGAGTGAAGGAGGGGAACCTGCAGCGGAGAGGGGAGTGGGGTGTGAGAGGAACCCCCATGCAGACATGGAGGGGAGTGGGGTGTGAGAGGAACCCCTGTGCAGACATGGAGGGGAGTGGGGTGTGAGAGGAACCCCCGTGCAGACATGGGGGGCAGTGGGGTGTGAGAGGAACCCCCGTGCAGACATGGAGGGGAGTGGGGTGTGACAGGAACCCCCGTGCAGACATGGAGGTCAGGGAGGAAGGAGGGGAGTGGGGTGTGAGAGGAACCCCCGTGCAGACATGGGGGGCAGTGGGGTGTGAGAGGAACCCCCGTGCAGACATGGAGGGGAGTGGGGTGTGAGAGGAACCCCCCTGCAGACATGGAGGTCAGGGAGGAGGAGGGGAGTGGGGTGTGAGAGGAACCCCCGTGCAGACATGGGGGGCAGTGAGGAAGAAGGGGAGGAGGAGGAGGAGGAGGGGATGCCCCCGCTGCCCGCCGTGAGGCGGCAGGCTGTCCCCCCCCAGCCCATGGAGGGGAGCGGGGGAGCAGACGCCCACCTGCAGCCCGGGGAGAGAGGAGCCCACGGCGGAGCAGGGGGATGGATGCCCCCCAAGATGGCCGGGACTCCATGGGAAAGCCCACACTGGAGCAGGCTGTACCTGAAGGACTGCAGCCCATCAAAAGGACCCACGCTGGAGAAGTTCATGAAAGACTGTGTCCCGTGGGATGGACCCCACACTGGAGCAGGGGACAAGTGTGGAGTCCTCCTCCCCCTGAGGAGGAAGGAGCGGCAGAGACAGCGTGTGGCGAGCTGAGCCCAACCCCTATTCTCCATCCCCTTGCACCGCTGAGGTGGGAGGTAGAGAAAACTGGGAGTAAAGTTAAGCCTGGGAAGAAGGGAGGGCTGGGGGGAAGGTGTTCTGCGGTTTGGGTTTATTTCTCATTATCCTTGTTTTTATTTGATGGGTAGTAAATTAAATTGATTTTGTTTTTTCCCCAAGTTGAGCCTGTCTTTTGCCCATGACCCTAAGCAGTGAGTGATCCCTCCCTGTCCTTGTCTCGACCCACGAGTCTGCCTCTATATTTTCTCCTCATCCCACCGGGGCCATGGGGAGGAGTGAGCAAGTGGCTGCTGGGTGCTTTGTTACTGGCTGGGCTGAAACCACGACAACTTCTATGTAATGGTGTGCAATATATGTTAGGACTGGCCAGCATTATTTGACTGGGAAGATTGTCTATCATCTATCTGCCTATCAATCCATCTGTCTATCTATCTATTTAAATTAGCCTGCAGTAATCACTAACACAAGCCTTTGGAAGTGTTTATATCTGGAAGAGGCAGCAGAGAACACCACACAACTGAAAATCTCTAAGGAATATGAAGGGTTAGATAATATTAGGAATATTTATATCCCAGATATATTTTTCATCTGGGAAAGACTCTTGCTTTTCACAAGTAAAGTAGACTGACTTTGCGCAGAGTTCAGCAGCTGTTTAGCAACTGGAATTGTTCAAAGCAAGAAATGAAGGATGCAGTCAGTTCCACTTGCCGGAGAAACAGCAAGCTTTACTCTATCTGGAAGACTTGGCTACTCTGGAAAAGTCCAAAACAATAACAAATGCCCTCAAGTGAAGTTACTGTGTTGATCAGACAGAACTTTTAGGCCGAAAGAGCAATTTAGTTTGATATCTGTAATTCTCTCATGGTTTCAGGACAGTGCAATGTATCCAGACAGTGAAATGGGGAATTGACCAACTCTCTTGCTCTCTATATGGACGGAGTCACACAGTTAGATGATTTCTCTGGAGCAAAGATGGTTAACACAGCTTTGCTGCCCAATAGCATATCTGTGAGATGATTGTGAAGAATATCCTCTCCTCTTCCCACCCTTTTTTCCTGTACACTCTGTTCCTAACGAAGGAGTCTACAAAAGCAACGGAGCCCATATTTAACCTATGGAATATCAGCCTCTTCTCAAGGCTTTGTCAAATGACATTAACTCCACTTCTAGGACTTGTCACAGAAGATAACTTCCTTGGTCTTTTAAACCTTCAAACTTCTTATTCTTCAAGCACATGACAAAGCACTCAGTGTGGGGTGAGACAGGACTACTCTCAGGTAGTGTTTGCAGCCATGAATTAAAGAGGTTATTTTCTGCCTAAGAGAGGCAAGAACCACTTTTCTCAGCTTGTTTTAAGGAAACACCTCCTGTTTGTTGTAATACAGGTGGCCTCTTAGGTCATATGTGCAAAATCCTAGCCTTCTACCCAGCTTGTTAAAGCTCTGTCACCGCGCTGTTTTCCCTTGACTAATACTGGATGACCGCCTGCTCTCAGTTACTTGCTACAATTCCTTTCAACTTGATGGGCTTTCTGTTTAAAAGTGTAAATAAAGTGGACCTGGGTGTGAAACCTAAGTGCTAGCTTTGACAAATGACACTCCTGTGTGGAAAGGGGACTGCTCTCCGAGACACCCTTTTTCTAACCTGAACAGGGATTACATTTCACCGAGTCTCTCTCTGAGTGACTTCTGCTTAGCTTGTTATTGTTTATCTGAACAGCCTCCAGATTTAAGAGGCAAACACACCCTGTAATTTGGTACCCATCTCCCTCGGGGTATGATTAGGCTGGGATCTGATGGAAAAGATTCTGACTTCAGCTCCATTATCCTGAGGAATTTCCGGCTGCAGGGATCTTGATTAGCAGACACTCGATACCACAGCACGGGAACCAGCTTCCGATGAGCTTAGGCAGAGTGAACCCCCCCAGTAGCGTGAATGGCCCCACCGTGGTGTCTCAGCTTCGAGAGATGCTGCTCTGAGCAGAAAGTGACTCAAAGGGCAGCGGTCACCAACCAAAAGTAGGCACCTATGAGGTGATATCTGAAATAGCTTAGAGACATGATGCTCTAACTCTATTTCTCTCTGCTGATGGTACCCACGTTGCCTAACTAACTCAGATGTTTGATTTCTAAAGCTTCATGAAAGGACTACCATCTCCATTGCCTACATTCATGTGCATATGAAGACAAATGCAGCGATAGCCCTGAAATCCTTTACGGTGAACCAAAATAAACTACCTTTCTCCAGCCCTGAGCATGCATCACTCCAGAGACCATGATAGGATCCCAAAAGAGGTAGAAGCCATAGTGCTCATACACATACTACATGCTCTTTCAAGAGGTATAATGTTTGTGGTGACAAAGTGGCTGCATCAAATACGGGCTCAATTCTGCTTCTAAACACGGGTGCCTAATGTCATTTGAGTTGCCTTTGGGTATCTGAGAAATCCAAAGGTGGCTGTCACATATGAAAGATATATATGTGCTCTACTGGAGATCCAAGCTATTGTGAAGGGGAAGCCAGAAGCCAGCTGGGGTACTCTAGGATGTCTCCGATGGTGCTGGACAAAAGGCAACAGACATTAAGTTGGAACATGGAAAATTATGATTAGATATTAGGAGAAGAACATTTAATATAAGGATGGTCATATAGTGGAGCAGGTTGCCCAGAGACCTGGAATCTCCATCCTTGGAGGTGTTCAAGAGTTGACTTGACACAGCCTTGAGCAACCTGATGTAATTAGAACTGCTTTGAGCAGGGGGCTGAACTAGACAACTGCTGGAAGTCTCTTCCAACCTAGATTATTCTACGGATATTCTACAAATGTCTCCAGCTGTCTTGCTATAGAAATCAGCATAAAAACTAGGAAACATGTCCAGAATCAGCCTTTCTTCACAAGTCCATGTAACTATATTCAAATCCCTGTGCTAAACAAGGAACTCGGGCTTCAAAGCAGAAGTGCCTCACCACTGCTGATGCCCCTACATCTCAGGGGTTGAAATTCTAGATTTGAGCCCACAAATAGAAATGATACATAAAAATGTATAAAAAGTCAAGAAGGTAAACATATTCCACTGTTCCACTTTCCAGCTGAGGAGAGTCCTTAGCAGTAATGTAGCAAAATCAAAGGAATAGCATAGTGTATGACATGGATTATCTGTAAACTGTAATACACAGCATGTACATGTATTTTTTTTTTTTAGTGTACCATGAGTAAAGTCAACACTCATTTGTGGGCTCTGACACATGAATAGTCTGTCACAAGGCAATATGTTACAGCCTATCGGTTGCTCTGCTCTAGCTGTGTACACCACTGCTCCACACAAGTTCACCAAATGCAAGTTAGCAGCTGATGCGCACTAACTTGTAAACATGTCGATGCCAATTGTCTCTCCTGTCTACATCTGCTGTCCTGCAGGCTAGCAAGGTGACAAACGGCTTGTTTCAAGGTGAGGGTAACCCAGTTACAAGGTTAGCACCTTGAACCAGGAGATATGAGGAGATGGTGTTCCACCAACCTGCTCAGAGTCTGGTTATGCTCTTTTTGATGTTATACAGATGTAGTCTGCATTGTATGTTAGGTTGGATTACTCCTTCTTCCCTCTCTCTCTTTCTAAAAACTTCACAGGGTTTTTGTTAGTTATTTTTTTCCATGGAAACTGGGATTATCCTTGGCTCTATTTACCGTATTTTTACACATCTGATGTGATGAACTTTACTGCTGCCCTGTGTCAGCTGTAAATAGGAAAGATGAGTACAGTGATATTCAGTTTCATGTGAGGCAAAAAGTGACCTTGGTTTTACAGCGTGTACTCTTTGTATGGCGCTCCAATTTTTCCCATCTTTTCTAAAGGGATAATTTGGTCCATTTGCCATGCCAGATGTGCAGAAGTATTTTAAATATTCAATCAGAATCCCAGTTGCTGTGAAGCAGATAATCACAGTCTTGGCTTGGCTATTTTTATTTTTTTTTTAACTGTACTGTTCTTGTGAATACGATAAAACAGAGGCTTGCAAAATGCAGTCTCCACTTCACAGTCTGGGTCCTGGCCCAGACTTGTGGTTTACAAAGCCTTTTGCTGAGTGACAACAAAACAAATTATGCAGTCTCCCTGATGCCTTAAATTTAATATCTCATCTCCTGCCCTCTAATTCAAACCTTCACACTGCACCGGGGTTTCCTTTGTAATGAGATAACTCTGAATATTAAGTTTGCATTACGCAGAGCTATTATTCACATGCCTGACATCATTACATATGGAACTGTAATCAATAAAACATGGTTTGAGAGGGACTGGATGGCTTGTGGGCATGGGGCTCAGTCACCGAAGCCTCTAAGTTTCTGCAGAACATCCATCCCAAGTCAGCGGTGACCTACCAGAGAGCCTCGATGAAAACCTCAGGCAGTGAGGCCAAAGTTCGAACAGTCAGGGGCATTTGCTGCCTGAGGTGGTCCCATCGTGTCACTGCTGAGCGACCCGGCTGGGGTGGAATGATGGGAGTGCATAGCCTCTGCCTGCTCCCTGGTATATGGACTTGATTTGAGGATAAACAAACCTCCCCCTTCAGGCCTGGCACCCCAAGTCCAAATCCATTTCATTTGGATTCAAATCCACTCTGGCTGAGTCAGCCTGGCAGGCTTCACTATCTGTTCTCCACCAGCTGTCAAAACCCAGTCATCTGCCCTGCAGAATCAAGCCCAGCTGACTGTTCGCTGTGCAAGGCTTATAGGCTCTGCAAAGCCTGACATATCACACGTGCTGATGTCCTACCTCCGTCGTTGTCTTTCCCATCGCCGCATGCCGTCTCCATGGAAGTATCGCAGCCCGCTCCTCTCCAGCCCAGCTGGCAGACGCAGTGCCAGCCGTTCATGTCCAGAGTGCATCTGCCGTTGCCGTTACACAAGCCAGGGCATCCCTCTGCAAGGCAAACAGCCACACATTCAAATGCACTGGAGAGACAAAGCAACGCAGCCTGGAAAAGGGCTAATTAAACAGCTTTTTCCCCTTTGCCTTCGGTTTATTTCTCCACTCCCACTTGGTGTCTTCCCACCTGGAGTGAACTGCCCCAGTTCGGTATCAGGATGGTGGTGACCACTTAATGGGCTGCTGTCTCCCAGGAGGTCCTCACAGCACAGCCTCACTAATTGGATCGAGGGAATGGTGGGCTTTGGGGAGGCAATGAGATTTTCCTGCTTCGTTGGTTGTAAAACTCACCCTGCCCTCCGAGTATCTCAAAGCCTTTGCTTTGTAAGACCAAGATTTGGGGTTACCTAAATTGTGTGTGGGGTTAAAGTACCTAACACCCAGCGGGATAAAGCAGCTGGATTTTAGCAATACTGAGACCCCAGACTGGTAAGCAGTCAAAGCTGGCTGGAAAGAGAAGGCGCTTCCTATGTTAGAAAATATTTGGAGAGCACCTAATTTCTCTACTGTAGTCATTTTGGATGGAATTTCTCTCATTGGGTTACAATTCATCTATAATGGAGATACCTTCAACTCTCTCTGTAGTCAGCAAAGACTGTCCCATGGCATAAATCCCCTCGTGTGTGTTAGACGCTCATACTGATGATACAGAGAGCCCAGCACAGAGGCAGGCATTTCTTTTATAGGCGATAAAACTTAGGGGGAGATGAATACCAAGCTCCCAGTCTGCTCACTAGGGTTTGATTTTCTCATCTGATGACCTCCTGCTGAGATTTCCATCCTTTTTGTCCTCCCCCCCAAGAAAACAGTAGAGTAATTTCCACAGTAAGCAGCAGTGTGAGGGACGCTGCTTCGCTTGTACAGTTCTGGGGGCTTTTTACCTGCAGAGCTCAAAAATCTTTACCAAGAAGCTGTCAGAAATGTAAGACACATTTTACAGCTTAGGAAACTGAAGTACAAGGGACTGAAGTTACTGTCAAGGTCACTCAGCAGGGCTGATTATACCAGCAACACAACTCAGCCTTCCGAAGCCCTGTTTTAAGGCCCTCTCTATTTATACATGTGTTGTGCAATCCTGCCACTTATTTTGAGTTTCTTCAGGCCCTCAGCTTTGCAAGACAGGTTTGTTTGTGAAACTGTGCAAACAACACCGACTTATCTTGTCCTAAAGGGTTACAACACGATGGCAAAGAGTACTGAGAGGTATGTGTCATTGCAGCGTCTAGCTGACCGCGTGATGCACGAGGGTCTGCTCAAGAAGTGCTGAGACAGCATGTAGAGCACACCACATCATCATGAGTCTGGGGAAATGTAGTTCAGAAGTGCCTTTTAACTAAAGAATTGTTTCATGGTGAACTTAACATCTTTTCTACGATTGTTTTTCTAACAAGTGACAGATTTACAGGGACCAAATGGAAAAAGGAACAAAAGTGGTAAGGAATAGCCTTTTAAAAGGATCTTAAATAAATTTTTCATTTACAAACATATTTTTTGTATTTCAGTCTTTTCAAATGTGTATTCAGTGGGGGGATGTAATGTGTCTGTGTATGTGTAAGCATGCTTGTGTGTGTGTGTATTTTGATATTTATACACTGTATTAGTAATTATATACTACAGAAGGGCTATTTATAGGCAAGACTACTTGAAATTCTCCATTTTAATATCCTGTGTACAGTTACTTACAACAGTGCCAAACTTTTAACCATTTAATCTGATTTTTTTTCCATGCTAGAGCTACTTTATGAGTTTGTTCCCTTTACTCCCTTTCAGTACAAGCTGAAAGCATTCAGCTGTTTTGGAGAATACGAGAGGAAGAAGCGTATTACTTGTTAAAATAACCTGCTAAAATTACTTAGCTAGGTAGGTAATCCCACTTTGGAGTAGATAAATTCAGTGTGGATGGGACCATCCTGACGGTACAGATAGGACTTTTCCCCCCTCTTTATAAATCTGCCTAAATTTGTCTAGATGAAAAACCTCTGAAGAAATCTCACTTTCTGTGTATTCTGCATGGGTCCATTAGAGCTTGGCTGGTGCATCATCACTGAGCACACCTCATGTTTTTACTGCTTGGACTTTTTATAACCCATCCTAAGAATTTCTTTTCTCTCCTGGAGTTGCAAAGGCTGAGCAAGAAACTCCTTGCAAAGGTGCTGTGGTGTTGACCTGGACAGGAGTGGAGTGAGAACCAAAAAGAGTTGGGTGATGATTAGTTGAAGACACCATTGTAGAAGGATGAGAGAAGAAGGGCTGGATACCGCTAGATTTTTAACCCAAGAAGTAGTGTTTAATTCCTGGAGCAGACTCTTATTTTCTGCAACGGGAAGAAGATAGGTTTTAGAAGTTTTTGCTGGGAGCTAAAGACAAAAAGTGTCCTGGGTTTCGTTCCAAGCCATGTAGGAACAGATCCAAATCCCAGAAACAGTTTAAGTTAGGACTATGAAGTCTCACATGATGAAAATTCAGAGGGAGAAGAGGGATTCCATTTTATTGTTTTTGTTTCAATTATATTTTGCATTTCCTAATCTTTGGAACAAAGAACTCGAAAGCAAAGATCTGACTATGAGACAGAAAAGATACTGTAGTGATTGATCACTTGCTCTGAGACTGACAAAAGCAAATGATCTTCAGATGTCTCATGTGAGGAGTGTCCAGCAAGTATAAGGAAAATCTAATATGACTGTAAAAATTAGGAGCTCATATGGAACTGCATGTGCTCTACTCTCCCAGGCTTAGGAAAGGGGGAATGTGGAGTGGCAGAAAATAGCTGATACAATTTGAATGAGGCACCTTCTGCATCTGAGGAAATGAGAACAGCTTGCTTTGTCTACTCTAGCACAGCAAAGGCTGAAAAGACCATGATTGTTTTCCACAAATTCATGAAACAGATAAACAGTGAGAAGGGAAAACAGCTATTTAAGCTAAAGAGAATAATGCTGGCATAAGAACAAATGGAAAGAAAAAACCAAGCATGAATAAATTCTGGCTGGAAATTAGAAAGAAAAAAAATAATTTTCCAGGATCAAAGGAATAAAGTTTTGGAGTATCCTCCCAGTAGGACTATTAAGGAGAAGATGCCTCACTACATGTATCCATAAACCTTGGTAAATTTATATAAAGTTTTACACAATGTGGTTGCCCTTGACAGCAGAAGACTGGACTCTAACTGAGGAGACCCTTTTCAGTCCTATGTCTTTGCGGTTTTTGTGCGATTCATTGTCTATATGAAATGTGTTTGAGAGTATTTGAATGGACTTTCAGGATTTCCTCTGAATCTTCTTAATCTGGACCCAGAGAAACTAAGTCAAGCATCTTGGAAAGCAGACAGAGGAAAAGCATCAGTCAAGAGAGGAGAGACAGCAGAGAGAGAGTATTTCATGAGATTATGCTGTCCCAAAGTATCTATTCCTCTTCTTGACTATTAAGGGAATCCAGGGTGACTAGATGAGATATAAGCATCTATGCTGTAGATAACTAAAGTCAGCTAACTCCCACCTGTAATTTCATACTCCACTGTCTTGGCATCTTTCAAGTCTAGAAAATAAGTTTACCCCTCCCCACCAAGGAAAGAGTCGTCTCTGGTTCCTAGTGAGATAAATCTCTTCCAAGGAGTCAGCGAGAACTGTTTCCTAATGAGATAAACTCTTCTTCACAGATTCATGAACATAAAAATTTTCAGATCTTAACCATTACATTACAAGATACAGCAAAGTATCAGTGCCGTGAGGATTAAATTATACCTCTGCTGTGCCATGGGTTTGGTAGGAGAGCAGACAGTCTTCAGAAGTCGTGAAAAAGGAAACCATTAATAGAAAACAACGCAAACAGCAGCTGTCAGAGGGCTCGTCCCTTCAGAAACTTAGAAGATAACACGGATGTGTAGGCCAATATATCTAGGAGAATTGACCTATAAGTAGTACCATTTCTAAACTGGTTCACTGCATAAAGACTTGACCACCACTAACACTACAGAGATAGCAACATACAGTATTCCTCATTCACAAACAGTGCACTTCAAAGCACTTGACGAAAAGATGATACAAATAAACTTTATCCTCTCCTTTCCCCCATGCTGGGGAATAAAGCAAAAAGATCACCTTGTCTCCAGAGTGCTTCTGAATATCAACACAGCGGGATGGCTTAATCCTCACAGATTTACACCACCATAATCTTGTAGCTCTGATTTCTCATAGCTAGAGTCACTAATGGTCCATTATTCCTGTTTGTGTTTGTTAACTGTATTTGGGTGACTAAGAGAATTAAGTATATGATTAGGGCTTTTTGAGGTGGTGGTGGGAAACCCTTTATGCGAGTTTCGAACTGAAGCACATTAAAGCGCTGCTGAAAGATGATGATACTCTGGGACATTCACAAAGATGTCAGGTCTGCCATGCAAGAGACAGTACAGACCAGGGAAGCAATATAAAATGTGGACTAATTTTGAACTAGACAAGAAAAAGAGTATCAGAGTCAGAGGAAACTGTCACCAGAGTAAGAAATTATCCTGCTATTTTAAGATTGTTGGTCAAATAATCTGCTCGTAATGATCTGTACAGTTAAGGCCTTCTCTAATTAGTCCAATTATAAACAATGTTCAATGGGATTTTTCTTCAAGCCAAGCCTCATTGCCACTTGAAATTGGACTTAAAAGATCAGGCTATTATCTGTCCTCCATTGTCAGTAGGAAAGCACTGATGGATGTTCTAGCAAGTGCCAATAGACAGTGGCTGAGCTCTGAAATGAGTAGGACATGGCTGAATGCAACATGTGAGGATGCAAACACCTGGAGCCTGAGAGAACAACAAACAGTAAGTGACCTGCAGAAGTTCTGCAGGACTGAAGGGGAGGAGCAAAGCAGGAGCTGATCCCTGCAAATTATGAGAAACCCAGTAAAGTGGCCTGGAAGCCACTAAACTCTTAAACTACCACCATGATATTTTGTGATGGTGGGTATCCAGAAACCCTTAATCAGATGCATCCTGTAAAATGAAGATTAAAACGTTATTTGCTAGAGCTCCTAGTGCTTATAACTGTAAAAATGAGGGAATTGGCTGTGGTCAGACCTTGGGTTCTCACTGCTTCTCAGACTTCAGGAGCAGCCCAAAGAAGTCACCTTGCAGCCAGCCCCGAATTCAAATGTTGTTCAGCATCTTTACATTTCAGACTAGCTGTTTATATGCCTCACTACAGTGTTAATGTGGTTATTTTTTAAGAGCGAGAATTGATAACCAACAATAGAAATTAATTATGTTGATATACCATCAGCTCCAACGGTATTCTGGATGGAGATGCTCTCTCTGAAAGCTGCACCTCTTTAATAGTAGGCACCACTTTTCATTTTAAGCATTACCAGTGTTAATTAGGCCTTAGTTTAGAAGATTCCACTCCAATTCTAGTTAGAGCTTCCTGGTTTAATCATGCTGATGTTTTATATTGAAACTTGCCCTCCAATTTAGAAACAATTCTACGTCTTCTCTGACTTATTGGTTTATTGTAAAGCTGTAGGAAAGATTCAGCAGTAAATCAGGCTCACCCTTGACAACACAGGATTACTGGGAAGGGATTTCAACCAGAAAGATGTTAATAATTAAGAAAGCCAAAAGGGCATGAGTAATTTAGTTTTGAAAAATGCACACCATGTAGTTAGCCAAGTAAAAAACATGTACTTTTAACATTTCAGCTATTGCTAATCTTTGCAAAAGAGGCCATGCATGGTAAGAGACAATCTTTTATTCTTAGTAAGTTGCTTAGCCTGTTACCCACTGAAATACTCACTAAATATAATGTGTCTTTATTCTTGGGCATGAAGGTGAGTCAAAAGGTTATCCAGAGGAAGAATGACAGTTACAGAAGACTTAGTAAAAAAACCTGGGCCACTGAATGCGCAAATCAGTACTAAAGGTCCCTGGACCCTGGCCCTGCAGGTTGATTTCTTGTCTTTTCTGTCCCCTTGGTGCTTATCTGCTACCTTTTGATCCAGCCTTCTCCAATACATGTTGAGATGAAAAGGAGGAGTCCTGGGGTTTTGAAATGCAAAACACTGTGATGTGGAACATTAACAGGAGGTTCTGATCGCAATCCCTAGTGATGGCCTGTACCTTCCTCGAAGGATGCCACCACTATTACTTCATAAGGGCACAACAAGTGACCCTCTTTCCTTCATCTAAGAAGGATAATATATTTTTTTCTCCTAATTTAATTAAAGTCAAGTACGTTTTACTGATGCTAAGCAACAAGAGAAAACTAACTACCACTCAACAATCCACTGATCTGTAAACAGGGGTCCAAGGACAGCTACCAGTTGCTGCATTACACTGAAGATGACAGTCTCCTTATTTAAACTGTGGACATTTTCTTATCATTACTATTTGTTTTTCTGTTCAAAGTTTTTCCCTATTTGTGATTGTACCTGAACTTGCCTTTAAGCCTCAACAGAAACAAGAGAGAAACATTAGATTGTAAATTCATCCAGAGAAGTGAAGTCAGTAGGGCAACCGTGTTTCTTGTCACACCACAAGAGCCCTGTATGGCAGAGACTTCATTTTAACTGTTCACCGGGCAAATATTTTGGCATATCTGTCCCTCTTCATCAGCCTCTAACAGCTGCTATTTCTGATTGCTCACAACCTGAAAAGGAGGGTAATGCTATGGAAGAAACTGATTTGTTCAACCTGATTTTTTGGTTTGTTTAACCAGCAAACATATGATGCTGTGTGGTGTCAGCACCGTGTTGCTGTTCGTGTCAAATCAGCCATGTAGAAAGAAATTTGTGTCCAATTCAATCATATTTATTGTCAGATTGTTGTATTTAACTAGATGTGTGCTATTTCAGTATTTTTAGAAAGCTAAGTGCATTGTAGAACTGTCTATTTCTATTTAAAAGTCCTAAATTAATTTAGCTCATTGCTCTGATTAATAAAAAAATGAGATTTTTTTAAGATGGCAGATTACCTCTATTCTGTAACAGTTCAATTCCTTTTCCTCTTCACTGAAGAAAGATCTGGGTCCTAGACTTGCTTTACATTTACAAATAGGAATGTAGGTTTGTATTTTGTTGTAGTGTACATTAATGCCATGTCATTAATTTCAATAGATTTTGCAGATTTATACAACCAGAGGCTTTGTGGTCATAACATTTTTGTATCAAGAAAAAAAAAATAAATCATTACTCAAAGTTCCCATGTAAGACTTTGCAGGCATGGATCAAAAACATGAAGACTCCACACAGAAAGTGCACTCACCTGCTTGTTACAAAACGGATCATAGACATCTAATTACAACACATCACTGTACAGGGCTCCTGGTGTATTCACAGACACTTTTGTTTCCTCCTGACTTGCCTTACCTGGGTCGGAGGTGTGAGGATGAGAGATGATTTGGAGGGGAGGGCAGGGACAAGGGGACGGGTAGGAACACTGATACGATGTTAACACAGGGTCACAGCACTTACGGAGGTATTTCCTACCTAAATGACTGGAAAGTTCACCCTTCCAGACATTAGGGAGCACTTTGGTGACAATGAGGAAGAGATGCAACCTCAACACAGCATGTTCACGGTGCATTTTTTTAAAAGAAACACAAAGACAATAGGAAAAATAGGAAGGAAGAGCATACCTTTCACTACCTTATCCAGATAGTGAGCTTGGGAGATAAAAGACAGGACATTTAAGGTAGGATTGAATAAGTGCATTGCGGCTTACTATGAGACTGTGCAGGTGCTAGAAAGGCAAAGGAGAGTTTGCTGTGATATGAAAAGAAAAACCTTGATTATGAGGAGAGAAAAAAGGAAGAAGGGTGGAGCACAGCCCTCCTCAGTCAAAGAGCTCAAGAAGGCTGTGTTTAGGCATCCAGTCATCTTTGCTCATTAAGATCAGGAAGAGAAACAGGAAAGTTTTATATATATATATTTATATGGTTTTATATATATATATAGGTATATATATCCATAAATATATATATATATATATGGCAGAATATTGTAATGCTCTGCTCATTTGCAACAGTCTACCTCTGTTTTACTGACTGCTTTTCTTTTCATCAGGAAAAACAGAGTCATTTGAAAGTGCTCCACCTCACCTCATTGTCTGATATTTTTCTGCACAGAGGCACAGTTCTGTGACCTTACCAGACTGGGAGAGGCTTTTCCCTAGATCTTCTTAATGGTAATACATTGCATTTATACAGCATCCTCTAGCCCCAGATCAAATTACTTTACAAATATTAAATTAACCTCATGGCAGCTCTACCAGATAGGTAAGTACTAATATACTCATTCCAAGGAGGGCTAGAGAAAAAAAAAAAGTAAGTTATAGGTGTAGTGGGTGCAGTCATGTGCCCAATTCCCATGGAACATTAATTTGGAAAAGCACCTTCTAATTGATTTTCTGGGGTCAAACAGAAAGTTGGTGGCAAAGACATGAGCAGAAGCCAGGAGTCCTGCCTTGGAGAGGCTTTGTGCAAGCCAGCAGGCGGCACTCTCTGTCCTAACAGCAGCTGGTCTTTATTAATAAATAAGAGGCTCTGAGTCTTGCATTTCTCTTTTTCATTACCTGCTTAAACATTATTTCCCTTGTTCTCTTGTCCGCTCCCTGCAATCTCTCTCTCGGCTGTGTCCCAGTACCCTTTTGAAGAGGTTTTTGTTTCGGGTTCGTTCATGCAGACCGCCCACCTGGGAGGTCACAGCCCTTGCAGGAATTATTTTTCCATCCTGTGAAGCTAATGGAACCATTGAAGCACTATTGTAAGTAAGCAGAGAGGGCTGGGAGGATCAGAGCTAACCTAGTGTGGGGCAGTTATGAGGCTTGGGAATGAGATTAACTAATCACCCCGGTGTAGTGGTAGCGATGCTGGAAGCACAATGTCACCATCCGTTAGGACGGTGGCTGAAGCCTGGGAACGCGTCTCTTGGATTTTGACATCCAGAGCAGCCCAACCTGTGAAGTCGAGCAGCAGTCATTGTGCTGATGATGGCACTGGAGGCGGTTGCCAATGCCAACCATATGTCAGTTATGTGTCAATTTTATCTCCTAATTTGAAAAATAATGGGGGCCTTCTATGGGAATATTCCATGGTAGCATGAATCTTTCCTCTCTAAAACTGTATGCTCTCATTCCCATGTTATATTTCTGGCATTAAAATATCATATTATCTACAGATAATCCTGTGGAAACCCTGCGGGCATGTGGGATATGCTGAGGAACTGTGTAGGGACTCAGAAGAAAAGCTACTTTTCTAAGGTGTCCTCTGCACCCAAAGGCACCACACTCGGCTCCGTGTCACCATCCCCTCCTGGAAGCCACTGTCCCTTCCGATCTGCTACAGAGGGAGCTCACGTGAGCACTTTTCAGTCTGAAAGTCCTCTTGTCTCATCAGCCTGAGCTAACCTGAGCATTTCTCTTGGCTCATGGAGAGGGAAGAGAGAAGTGAGAGGTGCTGGGGGCAGGTCCTCAGGCAGGACTTCTTCCCCAGCACACTCTCCCTCTTCATTTTCTAAATACCCTTTTTTCTTTTATCTTCCCTGTGGGGTGAAGTGGACAGAGCCTCAGTGAAATCACTGGAGTTAAACTGAGATCACACGAATTTGAAGGAGAGGAGAAAGTAGCTGTTCATTGCCGAATCAGTGACAGCACAAGTTTACGCCACAGGGGCAGGGAAAAAGACTGTCTTTGAAGTTCAGCTGTGCTTCATATTTACCGTCAAATATGCTGCCAAACTATTTAAGGCCAGATTACCTTCAGCTTGATGCAAAATCATGTCGGAACAAAGCAGCAAGCGTGTCTTTTCCACTGACTGCTATAACCACAGCCTTCTCTTGCCCAAAGGTCCCCATCCCAACCAGGCAGGGTGGGTACCAGAGGGTCAAACGCAGCTCAGCCTCTGCTGCGGGTCCGCCTGAGCGCTGCAGAGAGCGGACTATCATCTGCTCTGTTGGGCTGAAGGCAGCAAGAACCTTCACCAGACACTGGTGGGCTTATTTTATGTTGGGCTGCGTGTGGACTGAGCTGCTTTATGGATTTAAATGGCACAAGTGTTAGAAAGCTGGGGAAAAGAGGCCAGGATCCACCTGTAACGTGCCTTGTCTGGATTCCAGCTGCTCCAGCAGAAACTGAGAGGCACTGATTACAAACCCGGCTATTCAGAACATGTGTGATTATTTATGCAAGAAGGCTGATGAAAGGCAAACTTAAAGGGGCAGATTTCTAAAAAATCAGTTTTGTTAAGTAAAACAAAACCCAACCCGACGGCGCCGTAAGCAGAACCCCGTGTGGGACGGGCTGTCTGCCTGTCTGTCTACGCACTTCTTATTGCATCCATCACCAGTGCATGCCAGGACCAGATTTTCAAAAGGAGATAAGCACGTAGCTTTTGTGGAGATCAATGGGAATTAGGCACTGAGGTGCTTTGAAAATCCTGCTAGGTAGGCTGTTGTGTGTTTGGAGAGCTAACTGCTGGTCCCTCAGCACTCTAGAGACCCTGTAGTATACAAGTGCAGCAACGGAGCTTAAAGTGATGGCTTTGGTCTTGTGTCCAGGCTGTTCAAGGATGATGAACATCCCAACTCCACCACACAGGGAAACCCTCTCTGCCATTGTTTTTCTAAATAACCTTAGTATGAATCAAAGAATTAGGGCTTAATGCTAGTAAAATATCCTACAGAGAGATTCACATATCAGATACAATCTCAGTGCAAGTCCCATGTAGGCAGAGCGAAGTCTCCCTCTGCATCTATGAGGTGGGATGCACAGCACCTGGGGCACTATCCAGGCCATATCATCAACTGTATCAAATTTGAGGCCAGGCTGTTACGGCCCTGGGAAATTTCTGGAGTTGTTTATTAAACCCAGGAAATTTTCTGTGGTGCCACCTGTGAATCAATCCCATCCAGCAGCCTACCGCAGGGCTGAGTTGTAATTTGGCCTTTCAGAGCCCACAGTAAGAAGGTTTATTTCACCTTTAAACTCAACGCTCCTAAAACCCACCATGCTCCCTGGATGTGGTTTGGGCCAGAATAGAAGAGTGTTAAATTCTTGCAATGTTTCTAACTGGAGGCAAATTTGGAATATGCTGGAGATCCCGTCGTAGGAATCTTGCATTGTGGCTGTTGTCATGGTTTTGGTTTTTTGGTTTTTTTTCCTTTAAGAAATCAGCGTAATTGTATTGAACCATTCTCCTGGGTTTCAGGATTCCTGCAGTTATATAATCAACTTTCTGTTCTACTCTTTTGCCTGGATGCTTTAAGTTTGCTGAATTAGGATGATGAATGCAAGCTTCTGCATCAATTTCCTGGTTGGGAATTAACTGGGGTTCCTCTAATGAAATCTCTGAATGTGAGCAATCAAGCTAGTATATTTGGTAACACGACTCTTTGTATGAGCAAACAAAATTAATCCACTAGGATCAGAGGTCCCTTGAACACTGTAAGAAAGAGCCTCCTATGACCTACAAAACAAAAGGATTTCTTACTCTCAGACATGCTCAACAGGAAATGGAAGAAGTGTCCTTTACTTGTATCATCCATTTCTACCATGTTACCTGCACACATGGCAATATTGTTAAAGCATCACTTCAGCAATGGGGTTTTATGCTTGTCGGTGCTAAAGCAAACCGGGCCATGACACAGACATATAAGGAATTACTGTCAACAGAACAAGTTGCCATGCAGGGAAATTACACAAGGACAAGGGGAATGCTTTCCACATACTTAATGTAATTCCAAGTCAATGTCCTTTCATCTGTGCCAATATAACTAGCTTATTACTCCTTCTAAAGCTATTCAATTTTCTTGGATATTTATGACTTTGCCAAATCTCCTTTACATTCTACACATTTATCAATGAAATAGTCTGTAGGAAATACTGTTTACAGCTTTAGAGGCATGAGACTATGTACAAATTTGTTGCTAGATCACCATGCAAGAAGATGAGGGGGGGAAGTGAAAAGAAACAGCCCTCTAAGTATTAAAGAACAGTTCCTAAACCAAGGCAGCACTGCAATAGGAAGGTAGCACCACCCAAAATGACAGTGTGCACCAGTCAAATCTTGATGCTGACTGCATTGCGGTGCCGGCCTTTCCCATGATAACACAGGATCTTTATACTTAGAGTGAGGAATACTACAAATAATGGGGTAAATTTAATTACCATGAAAGATAAAAGCTTGTTGTTCAAAAACAGTCTGGGCATATCAGCTGCGTGGAGAAATATCATGTACTGAACTAGTGGCATTTCGGTTTTGCAGCAGAACTAATAAAATGGCACTGAGGGTATGAATCAGGCTTTTTTTGTGCATAAATGACTTTCATATAAAATTGTCCCCTGGATTTGGGACCTTTTGCTGAACTTTTTTTTTTTTCTTTTAAAACCCTTTCATGAATCTGTGTTGCTTTCCAAATCAAAGTGCTTGAACACAAGGCTATAAAATAATATTATAGAAACACAGGATTCCAATTAACACAGGACTCCTCTCTTTTCATTTTAAATTCATTTAAGAGAGGGGGGTTTTAATCCCTTCCTCATGAAAAGAAATGAAAGCTGCTAGGGACATAGAAAAGAAAGCAGAATGTAATGTCTAATGAGACAGAGGAAGTTTTAAGAGCTAGATATTTTTCATTAGGGGATGCATGTGGAGGCCATAATGTCGTAGGGTGACATTAGCATAAATAAATGATAAGTAGAATCGAACCACATATATGGTTTGTACCATTACTCTAATGCTGGAATTAAAATATTGTGATCAGGCTTCATTTCCTGTCTGTCTTTGTGTGTGCAAACTTACTTGGTGTTCAAGAAAAGAAAGTGATATCTACATATAACTAAGTTGATAATCCACACAGATAACTATGCTGACATTTGCCCAGGTATTGCTAGTGGTTAATTTTGATGTAGTGTGATTTATAGGTATCATGGCATAATGAAAGCAACACAGAGGTAAATTTTCTTGTCTTTAAAAGAAGATGATTAATCCAAAATGACTGGAGGAGAATTCTCAGTCCGGAACAACTCTTCTAAAGTCAGCTGATTTTTTTCAGGTCTGCACAAGCATTATTGAGAGCAGAACTGGATTTACTAATTTAGTTTTCCATTAATGTATAATAAATGGTATCTGGGGAGTTTTAATGCTACTGATTTTATAGCATGACTACAGAATGGGGACTAAAGTGGTTGAATGCATGACAGTCAGAAAAAAGGAGGAAGGGAAAATGCATCAAGGAGTTAAGTGAGATGAAGGAGGAAGGTAAAGCCAAGCCAGTTCATTAATGATGCTGCAAATTGTTTAACGTGAGAACTACACCTCTTTGCATGATTTTGGCATATTGGTGGCACCTTATTAATAATAATAATAGACATGACACTGAGAGCTCAAGATAAGTGCCAGGTGCATGAAGAATACAGAACCAAAGAGAGAGGGAAATGAAATGTTAGAAAGGTAGCAGAGCAGACAAGGGATAAGCAAGACAGAGTTAAATACCAGCCAGAAGTCACCTGGCAGCAGTTTCCTCTTTTATACTGGCAAGCAAAGTGGCAGTGCAAATAATGGAGCAAATAAAAGGAAAGAAAACTTTGAATCAGATGCATGTTTCTGAAAATACTGTCACCATAGTAGAGGGAAGTCTTGGAGGCCACGGAAAGACCTTTTGAGAGAGGCAAAGTGGGATGTTTTTAAAAGCATCTAGCTGACATTTGACAGCTTGCCTCTGTGAGATCAAACACCACATAGGTGTACTTCACGTCTGATAATAAAAAATATATATAGCTATGTCATCAACAAATGAAAGGACATTTTGTCTTGTTCCCACATGAAAATGTATGATGTCAGAACTTGAAATCCAAGAACAAAGGTGCTCATGCTACACTAAGTCACACAAATTCAATTAAGCATGCGCCTTTTCTCCTCCCTGATCATCAATTATTCTTTTAAAAGTAGTCGGTTTTTCTTTTTCCCTACCAATAGTGCAGTGCTCTCCGTTCCAGCCCGGGCTGCATTCACACTTGCCATCCCGGCATGTCCCGTGCTCATTGCAGCGTGGGTGACACGCTCGCTGATCACAGGCTGTGCCCATCCATCCCTCCTCGCAGCGGCAGGTGCCTCCGACACAAATGCCGTGTCCTCCGCAGTCCGCTGCACAAATCTCTGTGGGAGAGGAGAGAAGAGGGAGGAGGGGAGATGGGTGGAGAGAAGGGAGAGGGGGAAAATCCAGAGTGTTATTGTTAAGAAAAGCAGCCACACTTCGCTACCTCGCCTTACGGGGCAATGAAAGGAATTCCTGCAGCTCATAACACTAATCCTTCCTGACAATAAGAATCTAATAAGTATATTACAAAAAAAGAGATGGACATGGATTGCAGAGGTCTGCTGTGATTGATCCTCCTATTTACTTTCTAATTTTCTTGCACTCCTCGAGCTTTTGTGATCACCAAATCCGAAGGGAAAGGCTCTTCCAATAAGCAGAACAAAAGTCACATTTAATTAAAATCTGGTTAAGTGTGAAAACAATGTGCTGATAAACTACTGATGCTAAAGTTAAGTGCTGGCAAAGCCTGTTTATGGCTTGTTAAGCCATGGTTCTGGGAATGGGATTCACTAAAACCCTTCTTCTCTCTTTAAAATTAATACAGAATATTTCTATTTCTACTGAATCCGTACATCTGCTATCTCTCTGTTCTCCCACCACCCCATTAAAAATCCCCTCTCAGGCATTCAGAAGTACTACCATGCTCTTTTTGTGAGCTACATGCACTGTGGTTGATAGGATGGTGCTTGTTCCCAGGTCTTATTGGAGTTAACAGAAGCATGGAGTCACAGCCGGATATTTAGGTACTTACCTCCAAAAAAGAGAAGAGCTAAAAGACATTGGCTTTTCAGGGGTGCTGGCCTTTCCACCCTCTGTGAGCCCCAGTGGGCATGATGACACAGATAGATACATTTAATATTTTTGCCCAGCACCAGGCTTTTGGCTAAAACCTTGCATGCCCTTGGCATAGATTTGGGAGACTTCATGTTTTCATCTGCACTGTATTTGTCTGGAAAAACTGAGACTTCATGGAGAGCAGGTACCCACGAGTCCGGTGTTAAAGTGCCTGTTACTACCATTACTATACGGGACTGATCTCAAGTATAAAAATAAAACCAACTACTGATGTGGTGTTATACGGCAGATGAAATGAAATGAATCTATTTCTTCTTCTCCAGGCTCATCAGCTGACTGCTCACTTCTGATCTCTCATAAACCACGACTGCACTCTCCTCAATCGGAGGAGAGGCAATTCAGACTATATTTCAGACTATCAGGTCTTCCCTCTTCTCTCTGACTTCTACCTGGTGCTTCTAAATTGGATTGAAATTTCCCAAATGTTTTGGACTCAAGCTTTCTGCTTGACTGAGCCATTTTATAGATTTTACAGGGAAAGGACACAGTTCCCTTTGGGGAGAGTGGAGAGAAGATGTGAACGGAAGAAATGCTGAGCAGGGTTGGGCTGGAAGCCCAGAACGGAGTACCAGGGTACTCTGCAGAGCACCTTTTCTCTCTTTTCCCCCAGCTACGTACCCCCAGAATGAATATCTCAGATACCAGCCCATCTCCAGTGCTTCTCTTTGTCCCTCTGAGCATATTAAGTGCAGGATTCAGGCCTTGAGGCTTGTGGTGGAGGGGTGACTGGGATTATACAAGACATTTACTCTGGGTCACTGGCTGCACATAAAATATTCAAAACTACTCAGCCTGCATTAACATCACACCTGACTGAAATTCAGCCTTACTTAAGTTGCCTTTAGTCTTTGGCTAATTAATACTGCCAGTAACAGGAAGCGTGGGCTGTTTGGGGACTTTTGACATGCTCCTGATATGGCACTGAACATCCACTTCAACTTCAGGAGGAAAGTTTTGCACCGTAGGAGAGAGCTGCGAGGTCTTCAGCCCCTTACGCTGGAATGCACTCTCGTCTCCAAGGATCAGAGAGAGTCCGTTAGACAGTGGTAACTATGATAGTAATAATAGTAATGCTTTGCATGTCTAGAAAACACCTTATTTTCCAAATGCAACATGAACACAGTATCTAGCTTCTGCTTACTATACAGCTCAGGGTGGTGGAACAGTTTCCAGTTGAAGTCCTTTTGCTGCAGAGTCTTGGAAGTCTCCAAACCCTCTCAAACATTTAGTCCTATATATTTAAATCTCTAATGAAAGAACTTTGGAGTTCAAATGTGCTTAAGACACTCAGGAACTTCTCTGTCCCATTTAGAGTCAAATGTGCAAAAGTATTTGGGCACCTTGGGTGCTTAAACCAAGGATGTGCACATACCACTTGCTGCCGAAATGTAACAGAATCTAATGTAAGCTTTACTGGAAGTCAGTAGAAATGACACTATCAAACACTTAAGACATGGCTGAGGAAGGACTCTTGAGTTGCTGTCAGAAGTTTTTACTTTGCATCTGGTATTGAGACACAGATTTTCACAGCTCCTAGATGCGAGGGAGGTAATATCATACTACAGTGCCCGTTATGAACATAAGGGCTGGGCAATTATCGACTTGCTAAAGGGCTGGAGCCTAGCCGTGTGTGTTTTCTACCCCTTTCTCCAACTGCCAGACAGCACTGCAATGGAGCGTGGGCCCGTCAGGATGGCATGTGAACACAGAGGACCTGCAAGTTAGTTAATGTAGCAATAAAGCTGCACTAAAAAAATAAAAATTGGCTCCTCTTGACTGACCTGATGAACAAAGTCTGGGGGATGATAAAGGAAACAGCAGATAAAAAATAAAAAGCTAGATTATGGTACTAAAATTTCAGCAAGCTGAGAAGAAACGCCTTGAGAAAGAAAGTACAAAGTCTGAGACTGCTGGTATTTAAGCTCAAACTAGAAAAGTATTGTTGTAGCTTCTGGTGCTTCCCAGCAGTCTTTCACCATAGAGCTACTCTAGCGTTGGACTGAAACCACTCCTCTGGTTACTGGTTTATATTCTTTATTCACACGTGTTGAACTTTGCACCCCAGAATACTAAATAACATAATTTTTCTTGCTCCCAATTTTCCAAGAAATCCAGAAAATATCAGCTCGATTACTTCACATCTTCATTATGTCCTGTTCCTTAGCTTTGACCTTCAGGGTCCCATCTCTAAAAGCCCAGCAATGTGCACTGCAAGTAACCTCCTCCGCTGCCGAATGCGAAGCTCTGAAATTCCGAAGCAACAACTATCTCCAGTGATGGACAGGAAAATTGGCATCTTGGAGGACTCAGCCCTTTGTGAGTCCAAAGTCCATGTGAATATCTTAAAGACATTACTAGTATTTACTTAACATTTTACCTTTGGCTTGAGAATGTTAATGAGTCTGAGTACTACTGGTTATTTTTTGATGTTGTTATTTCTGTTTTCACAGATCATAGAGTCACAGAATCATAGGATAGTTTGGGTTGGAAAGGACCTTTCAAGGTCATCTAGTCCAATCCTCCTGTAATAAGCAGGGACATCTTCAACTAGATCAAGTTGCCCTGAGCCCCGTCCAACCTGACCTTGAATGTTCCCAGGGATGGGGCATCGACCACTGCTCTGGGCAAACTGGGCCAGTGCTTCACCACCCTCAGCATAAAACATTTCTTCCTTATTTCTAGAGTGAATCTCCCCTCTTTTAGTTTAAAGCCATTACCCCTTGTCCTATCACTACATGCCCTTGTAAAAAGTCCCTCTCTGGCTTTCTTATAAGCCCCCTTTAAGTACTGGAAGGCCGCTATAAGGTCTCCCTGGAGCCTTCTCTTCTCCAGGCTGAACAACCCCAACTCTCTCAGCCTGTCTTCACAGGAGAGGTGTTCTATCCCTCTGATCATTTTTATATCCCCCCTCTGGACCCGCTCCAGCAGGTCCCTGTCTCTCCTGTGCTGAGGACCCCAAAGCTGGACGCAGAACTGCAGGTGGGGTCTCACCCGATCGGAGCAGAGGGGCAGAATCCCCTCCCTCGACCTGCTGGCCACGCTGCTGGTGATGCAGCCCAGGACATGGTTGGCTTTCTGGGCTGTGAGCGCACATTGCCGGCTCATGTCCAGCTTTTTATCCACCAGTACCCCCAAGGCCTTCTCCGCAGGGCTGGTCTCCTTCCCTCCATCCCCCAGCCTGTATGGATCCCGGGGATTGCCCCAACCCAAGTCCAGTACCTTGCAGATAAAGTAAACAAGGCATAAAGAAGTAAAGCGATGGGTCTACAGGCATATGTGAACTCTGTGGCAGGCACAGGACCTCCTAGATGTCCTGATACCCAGTCTTGTGTCCTGTCAGAAGACAGGGAAATGCAGCTCTTAGTAGGTCAGATATCTAAATGTTGGTGGTGGAGGAAAAAAAAGGAAGATATTTGGAGTGACAATCAGAAGTCTTCTTGGTCTTATTTAATGGTGTGAAACTCGGATAATGCAGTGACATTCAAAAATGGCGAAGAGAGGGAAAAAAAGCACTTTCTGAAAGGCAGAATCTCTGTGGAGTCATTCCTATGAAAAGGGATGGAAACCCACTGGGACATTTACATCTCGACTGAAATATTTCTCACACAACATGCTGCCAAGGAACAGTTTTGCATACATGGCCAAGGGACACACACTGCATGATCTAAACCAAACAGATCTTAGGCTAACCCAGAATGGGAACACTGGGAACATTTTGGGTTTCATCTCCCACCCAGCTGAGACCCCAGCCATGCCACCACCCACACACACAAGAGAGCGCAGGCTCCAGGTTATGAATGTATAATACCTATATAATGGATATATAAGGTGGTTTGGATTCCCAGGCCCCAAGAGCTGTAATAAAGACCCTCAGCTGTGAAAACCACTTGTGAAGCAAACTACTTACGACAGTCTCCCTAAAACGTAGTTTAATTATTTCTGACAGGGAACCAGGAGCCAGGAACTCTCAAATCTAAATCTTCCATTTAGCTGCCAGTTTAAAGATAGATGGGAACCATACAATTTAAATAGCCTTACAACACATATCCTGCTGTACGCCCTGGCCCTTTATAACACGGCTCTCTTAAACGCTCACAGGTTTCTAATGGGTGATTAAATAGTCAGAGTAGCTTTTACTTTTCTGGTGGCACTCAAAGAAATTATCAAAATGGATTTCAGATTAAGTTTCCATTTAAATACAGGTCTTTTCTGGCAGCTCAAGATGACTAAGGCTGATTTACAGAAAAGGGCAGGTGAATCGTTTCTTCGTCATTCAGTCCCAGGGACAGAATTTGCCACCTCTGTTCTTATTACAAGCTGCATTTTTTGGTACATTTCCCAATTCTGTTGTTAAAATTAGAGGACATGATTAGCTACCATCTGAGCTGCGTGAGCAAATGAGAAGGAAAGCTTTTAATTCTCCTATTACAGTATTCACAGACTGGCCAGCTGCACTATATTGCTCCTGCCTATTTAAGCTTAGTTAGAACGCTATGCTTGCGCATAAAAGACCTGCCTGTTAAATATTTTCACACCAGCTGTTCCCAAAAGGTGACTAAATATTTCCTTTCATCTTTAATCTCTTCCACTGCTTGTATGAACAGCTTAGCCATTCCTTATCCTTTCCTAGAGGTGCATTGTGTTTTACTTCATCTTGCCATGCAGCTCTCAAAGCTGCCTGTAGTTCCTTGAAGGAAGGAGATCTGAGCAAATCTGGTGCCCAGTTCTAAGAGCAAATATGAGGCTTATTGTCCTCAGAAGGTACAATCAGCCCATGTACCTTTGTGAGAAATACTTGGACTTTGAGTAATACCCTGTATTTTGCTCCTTGACACTTGCACTTACCAGAGGGCACTGATGGATGTTAACTGATACATGGATGCAGGGTTTTATCTAAGGAATTGAGTTCATTTCTACTCTACCGTCTGGGGTTTTGCCAGGATTGGTGTCTTCCGTTGCCTGGATTTCACCACACCTTAAGTCAGACTCTTACCTGAAGAACTAAATTGAGCCTAGTTGCCCTCTGTGGGTCAAGGAGTAAAGACAGGTAGCTCCAGAGGATGATTCACCTGAAATCTCTTTCATGGAGAACTTCTGCAGCAGACTGTGCTCAAGGCACTGTTGAGTTTTGGGTGGTTCACCCATGGGTCTCAGGTGCATCATAAACATTATCCTTAGAAAAGGATAATGCCATTCCAACAGGGTTCTGGTTATTTTTCATGCAAATAATCAAAAAAGAAATTACTCATCTTCAGTTTCAGGACCTGCTCTATTCCATCACTGCTCACCCCCACTGGGAACCAGTGCTAGCCACAGAACCAGGGAACTGCCTGCTGGCTAGTTTTTAGACAAATGGGTTTTTTTTCTCATTATCCTCTCATGACTTGGGGAGATATTTCCCTCTGGTCTGTAAAGGCTGCTTCAGAATTCATCAAGGCTTTCTTACAAATACTAATCTACCTTGAAACCTACCCAAAATCTTGACAGTGGCTGCTGATGTGCCTTAACTTCTCCATTTTGCATTGACAAAAATTGTATTGTAATTTTATTCTATCTCCATCAGCATGTCTCTGTCTGTTGTTCACTTAATGCTTAAGAATCTCAGCTGAGGCCAAGATTATCCTTCTTGTTCTGCATTTGCACTGTGCCAGGTGTAATGAGGTCACAGTCCATTAACAGCGCTTCAGAAGTAAGAATACTATAGCAATTACTCGTACAAATAAAAACCTTGTACCTGATTCTTTCTTTTTTTGCATAACCTGCTAAAAACTGACCCAAATCTGTCCCCTTAAGAATAAAAAGTCTGCTATGTTGCCTTTGATATTTCAGAAGGAAAGTGGGAAAAGAAACCTATCAAACACTAGCCACCAGTGTAATGCTTTGTTCATGGCCCTTTTTAATTGATATAACAGACACAGTAGCTTCCAACACAGGAAGTGGCATAATCCAGAATTTCATATTATTTTCACATTACATTAAAGAATTGGGTTGGGAAAGGGATAATGATGTCAATTTGTGCTTCATTTATGGCAAATCCATTTTTACATGTTTACCCCTATCCCCCCAAAATCCTAAAATTGGCTTGACAACAGTTTAAAGCTTTCCAGCTTAGAGAAGAGCAATGCAGATGAAAATTTTTCTTTAGCATTCATGTGATGCAAAATCAGAGATTTAGCTGCTTCTGACCTGCCTGCTAAATCCTTTAATAAATATGGATTTAGTGCTAAAATATAAGATCAGGTGAAATTGCTCAGAGCTTCCTGAAAACTGGGGCAGTTCCACTGACCTTCACAATATTAATAGAAAATTTAATAATTAAAAATCTGTCTTAACTGGGATTTTCCTGTTTCAAGTTGGCTCATCTGAGGCAATTTCCAGCCCCAGACAGATTTTTCCTGAAAAGCAGCACAGGAGAGAGGCACTGCACAGAGCTAAAAGGCTGAGTTTGGTGAGGAGCTAAGCCTTGTTTTCACAACCTGCATTTGCTTTAGAAGGCAAGTTATGGGGAATATCTGGGAAAAGCATCTAATATAAAGATCTGGATGGAAAAAACAGAAGGTTCATGATCGGCATGATTTAGATAGCAGTGAAGTGCTAAATACGTTCTTCATAATGAAATGCATTTTGCAGTGCTATGAAACTCTCATTTATGTGGTTTGATAACTCTGTAGTGACATGTGAACTCCTCTGCTGGAACTGAAGAAGACATAAAGCTCATTAGCTTTTAAAACCATCTTTTTTAGAAATGTTATAAGGAAAGTTTCAAACAATGGAGCAAGAGAAAACCTGAAAGGAGAGGTCTGTGTCTTCTGTCCTTGCCAGTAACAAATCTGTAGCATGAAATCCTCTGAAAACCATCCCGTTCCAGTAGCGACTGGGGGGCAGTTGTGCAACTTGTGTCAATGTCACTAATTGAAGGTCATGTGATTTTGCCTTCAGAGATCATGTCCTAAAAGCAAGGTCTGCAAAATTTAATGCCTTTATACAAACAATCTGTTTACCTATTCTTAAAACATACATCAATTATGTAAATATTACTAATGTAGAGATAATAATTATTATTTATGTCAATAAATATAAAACCTGTTTGCTTTTATGAGTGTAATTAAACTTCTGGTACTGAGACAACTGTCCACTCCACTCGAGGATCTCAACTCATGTTGAGATTTTACAATTTTACAACTTTACATAGCTCAGCAAACTGAATATATCTGGAAGTTAACAGTTATTTCTTTTCTTTCCATGGATGAGGAAATCTAGATTAAAAGATGCTCTCCAGAGACTGAAAATGAATCCATCAGCTTTGCTCTCATCCCTCATCAGGAAGAACACCAACCTTCAGCGATGGATTTGAAACGTGACTCGGGACACCTGAGTTTTCGCCTGCTGAACCTGAAGCCCCGAGGAGCGTGCTGGAGTGCCTGCACTGGGGAACACACATCCAGCCTTACAGCGTGACCCTAACCAGGATACCTGAGTCGGCCTAAATGCTGATTCTTGCCAGGCTCTGCAGAAGGAGGACTGAGTACAGGTCTTCAATACGTGTGCAGAAGGGATAACTGCACTTGCAGAAAAGACTGGGTATGCACAAAGGAGGTATAAAACATGAGCTTGTCAGAAGAGGAGAGAGTTTTTACTCTAAGCAGTTGAGCTGGCTTAGCTCTCTATCTTTATGAGAAGGGTTGGTGGAAATCCCTAATAAAAGAAAGGACCCATCTCTGGCCCTCAGCTAGACACACAAGATTAACCCCACTTCAGCCCTTTCCCCCATTTTCCTCTTGGTATTTAGTTCTTTGCTTGCATAAGCAGCTTTGTGTTTAACTGAAAGGCTTCTGCAAATCCTCTTCTAGGTCTCATCTCTCTTTGGAGATTCAAATCAGGACTCCAGGCAGCTCTGAGCTGCCTAATTTGAACAGTCTGCACAGTAGCTGCTCACCTGGTGCTGAGCAGATCCAGGAGATCTGTCCCATAACTGCCCGGGAACCCACCTTCCATCTCTAAAATGAGTAACAAATGAGTTTGGTATGGTAGTACACTTCAGCTGATGTATGTCCGTCCTTCGAGACGGAGCCTCTTACTCTGTAAACATACAGCACCTAGCACAATGGGACTCTTGAGAGTTCTCGCTAGAAATAGTAAGAGTAAGAACAGGAGCAGTCATTAGCAGTCCCCATGCTAGTGGATCACAGCTCTTACCCAATCTGCGCAGCTGCACAATGTACAGTGCTACAGTTGGGATGTCTGTTAAAAAAAAAATCTCACTTCTAAGTGCTATTTCAGCTTGCTTCATATTTGCATAAAGGTCTTCCATCTCCTGTCTGAAAAGTTATAACTCTGTGAGATGAAATTCCATTAAAATGGTCTGCTGCTTTTTATCAGCCTCTAGTTTCTACAATATTTATACCCTATTTTCATCCTTGCCTTAAATGCCAGGGACTGACCATCACATTGTGTCTAAAGCTTCTGCTTTAAAGCTGTGATTTACTTTTGTACTCGTGTCAATCTTCCCTTTATTTATTATTCTGAACTTTATTTTAAACTGTCTCTTGCTGTTGAATAGCAGGACATGAAATGCCAGGTATTGATGGACTTCAGTCTTGGAGCTGAGATTTGTTGAATAAAAATAAATATCCCAAAGTGCAGGATTATGTTTTTCTCTTTGATGCTTAATTGGATCTCTATGCTTCCTGGGATGTGAGTTAAAGCTTCCCAGAGAAGAAAAAATTCCTAATGTATTAAATGAAGTTCCTAACAAGGATTTTTCTCTGGACTAATATTAATTTCCTCTCTGTGTCCATAAGGAGGAGATAATTTGACAGTAGAAAAGCCTTTTGCTCATGCTTATAGTCATTAGTCAAAGAACTAATTTCTTTCCCAATTCTGCACAGTTTAGTTTTGTCTAAAATAAATTCAATAGAGCATTTACAAATGTGTGTGCTGAAGTAATACCAAGCTAGATTTGCTTGGGATTCCCCTACTCAGAGCTCGGCACTACTATACAGACAGTCCCAACATAGTTTCCTTTTTCTTCAGACAACATTCCACCAAGGAACTTAGAAATTTTATTGTTATTAATCTTGTTCAAAAGGAGACACAGAACATGTACGAAACATGCTGGGCGGACCTATCCAGAAGTTAGAAGTCTGTCTACCCACACAAATGGGATGCAGCAGCAGCTGCTCCAAAAGCTTTGTGTCTGCTGTGCTGTCCATATGCCTCAACACGGGTCTGGAAGAATCACCTTTACGGAAAAGAAGCAAAGCTCTCTCCAAAGGCCTTTCAAACTTTCTTCTGTCAAGGTTATTAGAAAGTTGCTCATTAGTGCAAATTGTGATAGGAGTTCTCTGAGCGTGAACACCTTGCAACTTGGAAGGGGGCAGAGAGGCTATACTAAACCCAGTTCATCCACTTCAGACAGCTTATTAAATCATGGATTTCTGGCCTTCGATAGACACCGATCCATTATACGACAATCACTGGTCTTACATTATTTTTGCTTGCTCATTTTTTATGTTATTCTGTTTTACAGACTCCTAGATTATTTTGCCTATTATTTAACCTCAGCCATTATAAATTGGAATGAAACTTGATTTGATGAAGCTGAAAACATCCAATAAAAGTTTGCAGAAACTCTGATCATGATGAGCTCCAGTTGGGTTGGAGTGTAAGGACACAGTCGCAGGAGCTATCCACCAACAACAGCGTAGAATTGACTGAGTGCAAGTGGAGAAGCCATGATGTGGAACCTACGACCATCCTTGCTGAGCCAAATGAATGAGGTATGAGAGGACAGTCTTGATCCAGCCTAATCAAGGTAGATCACAGGCAGAGTCTGACTACACACAAGTATCCACCCCACTGATATTCCAGCAGTATTCTGGTTGAAAGAGGGAATAGTCAGAAGCAGAGGTCTAGACTCACAAAACTAAGAGGTCGTCTACACAGTCTTCTGTGAGCTAGTTACAAACTGATTAGCCAAACTTACTGAACGTCATGTATCTTCAGTTCAAAAGCTGCACAACTGCCATAGAGCAATTCTAAGCCTGCAGAAATATACACTGATTCCTATGGTTTTACAAGCATGACCTATTCCATGCAATGACTATAACATTTCACATTCTTAGCTGACTTGATCAACTGGTTTTATCTCCAAAAGAAATTGAAGAACCAGTTCACATCGGTCTTGCAGGACAGTAGTTTTGTCCTCAGTGACAGCTGGCTTACACTTACTGCATCAAAGAAGTGACTTAATATTGTTTAAAAAAGCAGCAACTTCATGACAGACATTCTGTTGTAGAGAAGGAGCTAGATTATGACCAGTCCCCATGTTGGCATGATATAATTCCAGAAATCATAAGGACTCTAAGGGTCCTTCTTTCAAAAGCAAAGTCAGAGAATAAGCCAAAATTTGGTCATCTGAGACTCATAAGTTTTCAGTGATACAAGCAAACATGCTAATTGCTTAGCCCTCTTCAAAACACACTATTTTAATGGTAGCCTGTTTTAACCATGGAATTTAATAGCTTGTTGTAGTGCTGTGAAACATCTATTCTTCAATTAGCCAAGTTAACATGAACCCCACAGAGTCCAGTACATCACTGCTGTTTTCAGTCAGGAAAGTCCATAACACAAAGCATAATTGATCCAAACAAAAAGAACTTTTGATCTCATGCTGTGACTGCTGAGGTCACATTTGGAGATAGGGAAGAATGCTGAACTAAAATTGGCATGCTGGGAATTAGTCCTAATTGTGGTAGAAAACAAATAGGGAATGGAATAGTCTACCCATTGCCCTTTGAGGTGGTGCATAAATTTGCACTGATGCTGGTACAGCTGATATGAGAGAAAGAAGCTTTACTCATCACAGCATGCCCAAGGTCAGTGAAGATCAGGGATTGCTTGTTACACCACTGGACATACACTATTCTCAGCCTGAGACATGACCTAATCAGACCAAACGTTTTGTGATCTAATGGCCAGAGACAGACTGATGATATCACCATTTCCACTGGATTTGGCCAAGTTTGAAATGACAGCTAGAATGCATGTTTTCAGTTCCTTCAATCTCTCCCTTAGTCATTGTACCTGACCAAGACTGCATGGACTGCTGCAAACAGAGGAGTGGCTAAGAGTGAGATCCTAAACTCATCCCAAAGCTGACAGAAGTTTGAAGGATCTCTGGTTGGCCATGGAAATGTGCTAAGACAATTTCTCAACTATCAGATTGTAAGTAGGAATCCATATTTGAAACATAAAGTTGTATTTTCTATCTTATTGGGAGTTTTCTCCCTCCCTTTAGCATGTCCTTTTCATCTGCTGACCACAAAGATATTTGGACTTTTGAAGAATTGGACTCCCCCCAAAAATAATTACAGCCCATCTCAACCACTACCTTTTTTTTCCACCACACCCGGGTCTCCTTATACACATTTTCAATAAACAAAGGGAAAGGGAGTAAAAGGTATTCAAATGAAATCCTTCCTGAATACTTTTATTTCAAATGTTTTGGCTGGTTTTAGTCTTTTATTGCATTTTTAATAAAAAGCTTAGAAGACTTTAAAGGATAAGTTCATCTTGGCAATGGGTAGGCTAAAATCTGTACTCACAATCCCAGCTACATCAAAAACTTTATGTTTTGTACAATGATAGTTCTTGTTAACACTGTTGATTCTCTGGATTCACTTATTCCTTCACAATTTCAGGTGTTGTATCCTGAGGTTTAGTTCTCTTGTTCTTCCCGATATGTTTTAAAGCTAAGAAAAAGACAAATCAGCAATTTCTTAGGCATTAAAGAGGGCCCTAGCCTGTAGTAAGGTACAAGCTTGTACCATGTGACAGCTGATGTAATATCCTTTTTTTACAGAGACATTTTTAATGAAGAAAATGATGGTTTAAAGGAGGGATTATGTGAAAATTTTCCAAGTATGGATTTTTATCTCAGTGGCCTTGGGCATGACATGAATTTAACATGAGAGATTTAACATGAGATTTTCTTTTGTAAGGTTGACACCAATAAGCCCAAGGAAATAAATTTTTATCACACATCTTGTGTTAACCCTGGTGCTGTTTGACCAATGGGATATGACGTTGTTCAGTAAGATATATGAGAACTGTGTTTCTGGGTGTCTGTATGTGTGTGTGTGCGCCCAATAATCTCCTGCACAATTCCTGATGAAAAAAGACAGTGGAAGGTAAAGGTGCATTTGCTCTAGCTTTCCTGTTTAAAAGTTCATTCTTCTTGGTCCCTTTATCTACTAATTGGAGTACAAAAAATATGCCTGTTTCGATGAACTGTACAACTTTGTGGTGGGGAACTCTGTTGGGTGCTATCTGAAAGACCTTCTCCATTGTTAATTTATACAACTAAATTGGTACTAAAAAATTCAGTTATTACCATTAGCTGATACAGAATCTTAAATCTAATCATTGTTTGTGAACGGACTTGAATTGACCCATACTCCTGCAAAGTAAACAGTAGCTTTTCCATTGACTTCACTGTGCTGTGCAATAATTTATAAGAATATGGCTTCCCTGCAATCAGAGACATGAATACACACCATGCTAGTTTTATTTTAAATCCAGCTTCTCAGCCTACCAAAGGCTGTAAAGCCAGGGAGGACTGTTTTACAACCGGTGGGTAAATACCTGGTCTTCTGCTAGCCCTATGGATACCCACACTATTTCCCCACTGTGTTTGGAGGCCAGGTTTCTCTAGGCATATCTGCAAGTATTGTGATCGCTACACGGCAGTCTGAAGCCCCTCCTAAACTGTTTTTAACCAATCACACAGGCTAAGAGGGGGTTTTCTATTTTTTTATGTTAAATGCCACAGTTCTGTAATTGCCTCTCTCCTGAGGAATCTGTGATCATGATGCCTGCTGAGCCTTCTACAGTTATTTGGCAGAACCGAGGATCTCTCAAAAGCTGAAACCCAGACTGCTCTAAAGTAATGTGAAGTACCCAAATGAGAAGGCAGCTGAATTGAAGAGGAATCAATTAAGCTCCCTTTCAAGGATTTCCATTTAACTAAAATGTGAACAGCCCTCTGCAGAGGTTTCTCTTCTCTAGGACAACTATCCCACCAAATTGGTAATGTCATGGGAAGCCTAAAAGCAGGAGGGGATGGCATGGAAGTGGGCATGAATACAACCCCATCTTTTTTTTCTGTCCGCTAAAGACATTTATAACATTTCTAGCCAGAGTTAAGTGTGGCCAGAATGAGTGCTGCAGTGCTGGTAAACCTGAGGAGATGGATGGTCTGAAACTCTGTTCCTGTCCCAAATGACAGGCACTCTGTGCCTTAGAATGATGCCCAGTTGACATGAAGGTTCAGGGCATGAATCCCCTGTTCTCAACTTCAGGATCCCTTTGGATGTGCCCAGCCACTTCATTCTTTTCTTTGAGATGACTGCTTGTAGCATCTGCATTGACCTGGTAGGTGGGATACTCTCCCAAGAAGTGAGAGATCACATCCAATGCTTTCTCAGACTGAGGAGACATCTGCTGTATGTGCCACAGAAGAAATTTAGGAACTTAAGGGAGCTTTTCAATAGACAGCTCTAGACTGTGGTCTGTCTCAGAAGTTGAGAAGTTCTCCACAACACAGTAGTAAAGTTAGTAGCTGCATTTGGTTAAGGTATATCATAAATGCCTAAATATCTTTGTGATCATAGATCTTAGTAACGAAGTTTGGCAACAAGTCACTGGTAAGCAGTATTTCCTCCCTGTCACGGAGGGGGAAAAGGGCAGTCATAAAGTCAAATGACATATCCTCAGAAAACACTGTTAGCAGCAGAAATGATGAGAGAAGCTATGAATAGGATCAAACTACTAGATTTCATGAGATATGGTCATGTAAGCTCAGCCTCAGTCTCTGGTCAGGCATGCTCTCTTAGCCTTTTCAAAATGTGATGTAAAACATCACAACTTCTAAATTCTTTACTGAGTCCCAGCTTCCAGTTCCCAACTCTTACCATTAAATGTAGAGCTCATGATTTTATATCTCCACTGCCAATTTAGGACCAAGTACTATTCCTATTACTACTCTTCTCCAGTGTACTTTTAAGGGTCTGAAGTACTGCACTGGATGTCAACTATGCATAAAGTGAGTCATTATGAATGAGTGATTGAGAAGGAATCCTTATCTGTATGCAGGTCAATGTACAACCACTGTCAACTGCCCAGAAAAAGTCAGTATACTCATTACACAGAGAACATAATTTCTATGGCTGCTTTGTATTATCAACTTTCCAATGATTCTAGTGAATATCATGCATGTCAAGATGTCAACTGCCAGAGAACAGTGTGAAAATCACTGACTTAAATTTGAGGACAGCGAAGGACACCACCAGATGACTTAATTCCTTTAAGAATGATTTTGTATCCAAGCATAATACTGTTTTGATGGGCCTGGGAATGTACTCATGCATCAGTGAGATCCCTCTGGGAGACGGTGCATTCCCCAAATGCAGATAACCTGACTCACCTATTAATTTCATTGCACTCAGCAAATATGTCTTATGGTATGTGGTTTATTGCCTCTTGATTAGCCAGAAATACTTGCTTCAGTTTAAATATAGTTTCAAGACTGAGACTATATCACATATTAAGTTCTGTTTCACACTGCAGCACAGGCCATTTCCCTCTTCTCACTATACTCAGACAGTAAGAGGTTAAGAGAGCTGCTCTTTAATGGCTTCATTAGTTGCCAGAACTTGGAGAATGAAGTCCTTTGCTAGGGCTCATTAAGAGGTGAAGGGAGATAGCACACCAAAAGCCTGGGATACAGAGGATCTGTGATGGCAGGCCCTGGAGAAAAGGGGTTAGGATGAGTGGTTCCTTAATTATCTTTCTTGTACTAAGCATTGCCTTGGACTTTTTAGCTGAACTGGGTTATAAAGGACCTTTTTGTATTTGCTTCTGCAACAGTACTAAGATGCAAAAGGGAAGGGATTTAATTCTCCCATGGAGAAATCAAAACGCCCCTTTTGCTGCTCAGTACAGGTTATCTCTGGACTTACTCTGCACATTTCTCTAAAAGACTTTTTTTATATTTGGGAATCAACCAAAAAAGAAGTGCGTACTGAGGGAAACGGGATCCCAAGAAACTGTCCCTTGCATGAAAGGGTGAAGCATGTTTAAGAAGCATTTTTGCAGACTGAAACACCTGAGGTAGTATGGTAGCAACCATATCTCAAAAAATACTGGGAGTGTGCCCCCACAAAAAACAAAAACCCCCCCCCCCCCAATATCATTACTTCTTCCTACAATGCAGTGCACAGTACTATTCACAAGAAATGAAAAAAGAGAATATAATCAGGAAACAGAAATTTCTGTAGTATTATTATCTTGTGAAAAACTAAGGGTTTTACCCAGCAACCTGTGTTTCTCTAAGGTTCCTGCTAAAGGCAGGTGAAATCTACCTACTTAGCTGAAAGACGGAGTCTAAGGTTCAAAGAGAGTCTAGTTTTACTTACTACGTATAACAATCCACAGACTTTCACTTAGCTGCTTCCATGCTGACTGATACCTTCTAAACAAATACCGCATACAGCATTTTAGATAGGTATTAGTCTTGACTTCAAGGTGTTAAGAGCTGGAAAACCCACTGTGCCTCCTCATATTTTATTCTGGGTTTCCTGATTATGCTGTTCTCAGGGTCTGCTTCTCAATGTGGTTTACAGAAGGGGCTGTCCTTGGCACTAGCCCATGTAGGCACAGTCCTATAGATTTCACTGGGACTGAACACAGTCCTAACTGCTTTGCTCAGCTGAGGCTGATTTAAGAAAGTACTTAATTCTTTCACTTAATAATTCTTCTGTTCTCTTTGGTCCTATTTTATAGGACAATAAAAATCTGGCCCCTTCAGTCCCTTCTACAGAACCTCCAACCCAATGGGTTGGGCAGTACGTTATTATGTGTACTAACGTGCTTGCTCACTCTATTTTAATCATGCAAGAAGGGTACCATGCATCCTGTGAGTAAATCTGTCTTTCAAATCAAGCCATCAATTCAGTGGAAAGGTCCGAGTTAGAAATGGAAGTTTACAGATCACCTTAGCTGTGATTTTAGCTGTGAGGCACAATAACCTGAATGTTACAAGCAGCTTGGTGAGGAAAAAGGTCTTGAAATGATGCTCAAGTTTGTCTCAAATAACCTCACACTGCCAAAGAAAGTTTGCACTAGATGGATTTATAAAAGCAGTATAAAGAAAGCTTATAAATCATCCGTACATGACCCTGCAGGTTAACAAAGGGAAAGTGAATTCTGTTTGCGTGTAGAAATGAACATTTTTCTAAATCCATCCCTGCAATCCCCAAACCTCCACATAAACTCAGAATGATGACTCAATTATGAACTATGCTACAAAATCACTAGAAATACACTACTACCTTTCCCCTTATGGTGGTCTTATAAATGAACGTATAGAGTATGGAATTGAAGATGTTAATATGGGGAAAGGAAAAGCCTGACACCAAATTTATCTTCCTATCAATGCAGGAAAGCTTCCCTCCCTACATCTGCAAAAGTTTTGATCAACCTAGTTTTAGCCCCAGGCAAGTAGGCCTCCTCTTTTGCTTATTCTTCAGCCCAGTCAATTTTACTTTATGACAAGCTTTCTAACACCTAACCTAAATGACGATTGTTGAAAAGGTCTTTTTATATACTTTGTACCAGTTTATTTGGTTTGCCCAATCCTTGGAAGTTACTCTCTTAAAATACTTGCAAGCAGTTGCCTGATTTTCTTTACACGTGATAGCAATTCCTCAGTGAAAATATTGTTTACGTAATTTTTCTACTATATCCACTCTCCTAACAGGCTTTCTTTTTTTTGTCACTTTGCTGAAAATTCATTTCATTTCATTTCATTGCCTATACTAGGCTGCCCTGGATTTTTGGCCTAGTTCCACCCCAGCTGTGTAAGGTAAAGAAGCTGTTATTGCTGTGGTCTCTTGTTTGTGAGCACAATATACAGGACAAAAGCCAAAAGACTAATGTTCCATAGGTTCTAACTAGTACTATAGCATTTCTCAGTGCGGCCTCTAAAAGCTAATTGCATTTGGAAGAAAAGGCTCCTGAATAGTTTTTCTTTAGCCTTCATTTCAGATACTTGATGCAGATTTTGAGCAAGATGCCCATTCAGCTGAGGAATGAAGGAAGGTCACAGTTCCAAACCTCTACACAAAACCACCCATAAAAACTTCTCTTCTTGGTAGGTGCTTGTACTATTAAATACTTCTACCCAGTAAACTTATTTTTTACTTGATAGAGGACAGTGCTTACAGTCTTTTAGTATGAACCTCGTGTGACACTCATTGTCCTCTAGTTGAGCCTAGAAAAGCACAGCCTTTGAATTCAGAAGGGAAACGAGACCTGAAGGATTGCCACCTCTTCCTTCTTGTTTACAGCCACCTAAAGAATATTTAGTCATCTCCTAAAAATCAAAACAGACCCTTTGGTGGCTACTGGGATTCATCAAGCACTAACACCAGAACAAGCAGTTATATGTAGACCATCAGTTACATTCATAGCAATATAATGAACAATAGCAAGCCTAGGTGGCTTTAATGGGGTTATTTATTGTATTACTCTATGCTCAGCAATGGAAGCAGAATTATTTATGTAGTTGAGCTATGGCATTTCTGCTTCCAGTCATGCCCTACATGTGCTTTACTGGAACACATTTGTAGCATTCTTTTTGCAGATCTAGGTCTGAATATTTTACAAAGTTTAAATAAAATAAAAACCAACAGTAAGTCACCGCTGACGTTACCGATTGAGCAATCGTGTCCGGTCCAGTTGGGATCGCAGCTGCAGAGTCCAGTATCTGGGAGGAAGGTCCCATGACCAGAGCACTGGTCCAGACAAGTGGCTCTTGGGGTCTCACAGTTTGTTCCTCCCCAGCCAACTGAACAGTGACATTCTCCTCGCACGCACACGCCTCGTCCCGAGCAGGTAGGATCCATGCAGTCCACTACATGTGAGAGGGAAGAGCAACAGACAGGGAAAGCAAATGGGAATTTCAGAAAAAAAGCTAACAGACTGCTGTCTACACAAACTTGTTTATATAGTATCTCAAGGCTCCAACCAGATATCGAAGCCCCATTGTGCATAAACGAGATGCTTCATGCAAGAAGACAGTGTCCCCAAAAGGCAGTGAGACCTAAAGCACTTACATGAAAAACAGATAAAAACTTAATGATGAAATCCATTCTTTTATCCAGGCCTACACTAATAAATGATCTTTCTAGTAAGAACAGGCTAATATCAATTAAGAATAGAATAAGAATAATATTCTCTTGCACACATATTGTGCCTCCATTTATTCTATTAGAATAACCTAAATTACTATTACTAATGAATTCAAAGCTGAGTTCTAGTTTTCTGAGAGAGAATTTTACGTAAAGATTCAGCAGAAGCTGATGTCCTTATTCAGCAAAATACATGCTTAAATCGAAGAATGTGCTGAAATCTATACAGGTTTCACAGACACATAAATTTCACGTTAAACATCCTTAGACAGTTTTCTGAAGTAAGGATTAAAACAAAATCTTTTTTTTTTTTTTATTGGTGTTCTTTTGGTTTTATTTTTGATCAATTAATACTCTTTTTTAAATGTTGGGTTTTTTTTTTTCCCCAAAGAGGCACTTTCCTAACAAGATTGGAGACCATTCAGTTAGGTGCACAGTATAGCAAAGTGTACCAAAAGACCGAATGTACTGCTGCCTGATTCCTGAGTTATGTGTTTTGTAGGCAACTGTCAGCTCCTCTGCCCACGGGGGAATTTCACCCAGCAATCGAAAAATACAAAACGCACCAGACACCCTTCCAAAGAAGGACTGGAGGAGTCGATCATCTATTTATATATAAAAGCTTATAGGACAGCCTAGAGAAATTCTTCCCGGCTCTTGAAACGGTGTGTGGCAGTGCCCTGGGGATCAGCGACAAGTGTCAGTCTGGCTAAGCAGCAAGGGGAAAGCTGTCCACCTCCTCGCTCGAATACAGACGAGCAGAACGCGGCCACCGCACACGCAGCAGGTTTGCAGGTCATCCTCCCCCGCCGCCCCGTAAAAGCTAATAAGAATCCCAATGACCTGTTTAAGATCCAGAAACCTTAAAAGGAAACACAACAGCTGCTCTGATAATTCCCCGGATTCTCAAAACGTTCTCAGTCTGACAAGTAATGGCTCAGCAATTACTATCTCGAGGCATGTGAGAGCATTTTCTGTTTTGTTTGATTCCCGGAGCCCTGCTCATAGCTGGAACAATCCTCGAAAATTGTAAGAGGCTGGAAAGGATGAGTCTATAAATCTCCTTCACTGTTAGCGAGCTGGGAGCTAGGGTGCCAATTTTAGCATGAGACCCTTGAAGCCCTGGCCCTGTTCTCTCTCAGCAGTAATAGGTACGAAAAGGACTACGGAACGGACTAGCAGCCTCGTACGTTCTCAGCAGATGGTTTGAACATAGAGAACAAAGATCACAGGCTAACTGACAAGAGGCTACCTCCAGGCAATTAATCATCCCCTCTGAAGGTCAATTGGGAAAAAGGTGAGTTTTACAAGGGGCTCCATCACAGGAGGCAGACAATCTGCTATCTCAGCTCTAACACAGACGATTATAGGAGGGGAATGTGCATGTCAGAACCCCCCATTTATCATAATCCCAAGGCCATTTTTCATGTTGAAATGAGCCCTTTCAGAAAATGTCACACACAATGGCTACTTTAATCTCAGCCTCACTAGCTGTATCTCTTTAGGCTTTCTGCACCATCGGAATGGCCCTGGGACAGGATTACGGGCTTCTGCTTTCTTCTTAATCAATTGCTTAGTGGATTTGGAGTACAATGGTATATTTTTAGGGAGTTCTGCTTGACAAATTTAGCTGCTCAGCTCTGGGAGAAGCAGAGATGGGGAGTGGGGCAGGAGGGCAGAGCTGACAAAATCTAGTATACTTGGAAAAAGAAAAAATAAAAAAAAAAAAGTTTTGCATATATCTGTGTTGCTGCTTGGAAAATGTCCTACATGGTCTAATTCCTGGTTGGAAAATGCCCCATTTATAGTTTAGCCTTGTGCAGAACCTTTGCCATGGAGATAAATCATGCAGCATGCAAGGTTAGTGCCTCTTCTACACTTTCCCCCAATATGCTTCATGCTTCATTGGTCACACAAGTTATTAGGCTTATTCAGTACCCAAAGAGTAACTTCTCATTTTTCACTGCTTAAATTTGCTCCCCTCCCTTTAATGTCTCGCTGGCTTAGCCCATGCCTTATAAAATATGGGCCAATAAACTAAGGAAGCAGAAAAGAAAAACTCATGTAAGATTGTTGGCTGATGTTTTATAAACATTGCTGAACTTCTATGGGGGAAAAAGAAAAGACAGAAGAAACCCTGGAATGAAAACCCATTATGAACATGGACTACACAGTGAAGCTACGAGAACTGAGAAATAATAAAAAGTAATCAATACCAGATGGTCCTTCTTAGAAGAGAAATTAAAAAGTAAAAGCAATTTAAGAAATAGTATAAATCAACTTTTTTACTAGATCTAAATATATATATATATATATATATGTCCTCAAGATTTCCCACATGGCATATTTCTGAGTTACTTCCCCCCCCTTACGACACAATACAAATTAAGCCTCGAATATGAAAAACAAATGCATATTTGGAAAAATACTAAACAGCTCATAAGAAAAATCATGTTCTCTTTGTTCTTCATTCTTTTTCAAGTTTTTACCTAGTGGGACTGACACTGTCCCCCGCTACAGTGATAACATAAAATAACTGAGTAGAGTCTAGCTTTTCTGCTTTAAATGTGACCAGGGAAAAAAGGTTCCTGTTAGAAAAAGGGCAAATCTTACTCTAATTTACACACATTAAACACGTCTGCCTAGAGGCAAATTCAGGATCTTTTCATTTATGTTTATCCAGTAAAGATATGATCTAGTAAATATGAGGACTACGGAGATGCTTTAAAGATACTTCAGTAGTCACCATCTTTGGGTTTTGCATGCCCCACGGCTTCATTGAATTGTACTTTCTTAAGCCAAAATGAAGCTTTCTCAAGAGATGGCTTATTGTTATAAAGCTGATACTGTCTTCATCTCTAACATTTACTGACACTGAAGCCATGTTACATCAGAGATGTCCCACTCCAATACATTTAATGCATCAAAAGAATTGCTAGATTAGATGCCATTTGAACGTCTGACTCCAATTCAGCCTATTTTCATTGTCTGTAAAATAAAGCCATTTCAGATAAATCTTTATCCTGTATACATGAAGACAACCGTAAATTAATTCAAACCATTGTGATTCTTATACATGTATCAAACGGATGTCTTCTTAAAACTATCAGGTGGTGTAGAGGCCTTACATATGCATTTGTAGAAGGGTAATTTAAACATAATTATTTATCAGGTCATCTGCATAGAATTTTGAGAATAGTTTTCAAAAGTGTTGAACATTATTCTTTAAATCAAGCACTTTTGGATGTATTTTTATAACTACCTGAATGATTTGCGCACTTACAAAACTGTCCACTTTTTCATTTAGCAGTAAGAAGCAGTCACAGACTCGGTAAGATAAAGGTTTATGGTGGCAGGTGACTTCCTACACAAAAAAGATTAAAGATAAGTGCTAAAAGACACTGTATTTCTGAGCCACAAATCTAAATGTAAATGAAAATGTTTGGGGGCTAATGTGAGAAAAAAGCTGTGGAAGAGCCATTAAAATAATATCTGATTTTGAAGCAGAGTTTAATTCAAGTCCTGAGCATTTCTAAGCTTTTAAAGCTGACAAGAATCAGGGACTTTCTCTCACACGCCACCATTTTGTGTATGTAAGCAACTGAAATTGCTTGGCATAGCATAGCAGAGAAGAAAGCACTGTAAAAGTAATTATACGTTTAGATGTGTAAATGGAAACGATGCTTTAGTAAGAACATTTGAACATATGATTAGATGTTCTGGTCTTTCAACTAGATTTGTCTATCTGAAGCATTTGATGGCTTTTCATCCAATTATTGAACAAATATGATAGCTAACGACAAGTTATTACAACATATCATTTTTATGTTGCATCCATCTATTGTATCTCTAAGGTGCCTATTACTGTTCTGTTTAAGTGCCAGTCCTATTCTGAATTGCCTCCATCCATGTAATTATATAACGACAATCAAAGCAAAAGGCTAATTGAATGTGTCTCGCCAATACCTTCTTCACAGCTCTCGCCTTTGTATCCTGGGTTGCAGATACAGGTCCCCATGATGCACGTGCCATGGTTATTGCAGGAGACGTCAATGCACTGGTTCGTCGGGACATCACATTCTGCTCCTTTCCAGCCGCTATGGCACAAACACCTCCCCTTCATGTACTGCCCATTTCCACTGCACAGCACTGGGCAGGATGCTGGGGACAGATAAGAGAAATCACGTGAAAACACAACTGTACATGGCTCTCACCTCAAAAAAGAGCACAGGAGTCCAGCATGGGATTTATATTCTTCATACACAGTCTTCAGTGGGTATGTTTTTCTTTTCTTTGCCAAAACAAATTATTTTACGTTGATGTCACCCAGCTGTTAACTGTATTCTTCTATGACTGTTTAAAACAAACGAACAGTGCTCTTGAGTTAGAATTATCTCCTTGCTTTTTGTCTCTGATACTTTTTTTCACTACCTAAACTCAGAATTTTATTGTATTCTGACTTTTCAATGTACTGGTGTCTTCTTTCAGCAGCACCACTGACTTTAGATTGCTTATCATTACCCCGGACCTGCTGCCAGACTTCGTATTTTCCTTGACACCGCCTCTGCTGTGGACTTCATGCTCCCCTGTTTTTCTGTTGTAATTCTCAGCTTTACAGGTTTCAGTTGCTTTGCTCAGAGTCCAGAACGCCACGTTGAGACTATTTCCCTGATTTAGCTCATGTCATACCATCAACTGAATCTCCCGCCCCCTTTTTTGGTTATCACCTCTGCCGGACTCCATTCATCATCAGACACAAACTGGCCTCTAGTCTTCCCAAGCTCCCTGTAATAAAAGTTCTCCAAATCTATCCTCTTTTCTTTGTATCAGTTTATAAAAGATTTTTTAATTGTCCTTGTTTCCAGCAAAGTCGGCTAATTCTCAAGGCCAACCAGATACAGGATTTCTGCCCTGTGATAAAGGGGACAAGAGGAAGATGACAAGCTCAAGCTGTGGCATGATGGATCCCAGGATTAAGCATTTTATGAGCTAAATTTGGAAAATGTCAGGCAGAGGGGGATGGGATGAACTGAAGGATACAGAGCAGGCTCCCCAGGGAAGGACAGGGCGTCAAGGACCAGACCCCAGCCTCCATGACCAAAACTTTGGTAATCGCTGCTCTCTAAGCTTCCTTCAGCTCCTCGCTGATGATGTCTTCTCCCTTTTCCATTCTCCACACCTGCCACCTTATGCTCCTTTTGTCCTCTGTTCTGATTTTTCCAAGGAAGCTGCTGATTTCTGTCCCTCAGAAACAATAGCCTTCCCCTGTTCGCTATCCCTTGAAACTTCTTCTTGCTTAAGCCCTGTTCTCTTCCATTTCATTTTGCTGAAACTCAGCTGCAAGGACACATATTTAAGACAGACTTCTCTTGTTCACTGTTGCACATCATCCTTAGGTGAGAGCAGCTGGGCTTCTCATCTGCCCCTCAGAAAGGCAGTTTATGAACATTTTTATGCAGGACAAATGTGGAAGGAATATTCCAGTCTGCTGCTTAATTCAGCTGCGTTAGGCATGTGATGAATACAATGTACCTCTTTTGCTTTGTTCCTGACTGATTACATGCGGGAAGAGGTATTAACATCGTTAAGGGAACACACTCCTCTCCTTCTCTTCCCATCTTTTCAGATAGTAATCGCACAATGCGCATCCTGTGTTGTTTCCATGTGTCCTTATAATCAAGTCGGTTTGAGTGTTACAGAATTACAGCAACCTCAAGAAAATACAAAGGGTTGCCAGCTCTGACTGTTAAGCCAGTTTGATATGCAGTGAACTATATTTGCCTGACCAAGATAAAAGAGGTTTAGAAAAGAAAGGAATTTGGCAACTGTTATTACTAAGGAGCCCTCTGTTCACTTTAAAGGAAGCACATTGCAGTGGTGCATTTCAAGTGCAGCATTTGCAAGGAGATATCTACCTATACAATACAAGACATAAATTGTTTAAGATACACTGTGTTGTCTACATGGTTCACGGCAAACTCACTCTGTAATTTCACTTTTCAGCTAGGCTGATGGAATTTTCCGCCCCCCCCCGTCTCAAATTGCAGATGCTCAGTAATTGAGCCTGTTCTTTCAAGGCAATGGAAGAGGATAGTCTGCAGCTCTTTTCAACAAGAAGGGAGAATAATTGCCTTTAACCAGTGAGAGCTTGCTGAGAAAGACTTACATGTTTTCTGACAAGACAGCTGATCACTCAATACAAGATCAGATAAATTACCGGCCATCTGCAATAAGACTGGTACTCTACAGAGCCCTCTATGGAGAACACCTTCAGCATAACCCCGAAAAGTGCTGCTGCAAATGTCAAGGCAATGGCAAGAACAAGACCTCCTTTGTAGCATACCGTAATGAATAAAGACAAAAGAGGTTTCTGGATTTTTTCCACTGCTAGTTGTGCAACTCTTTTCCATATATAAAGATATATAATTACTGTTTGATCATTCAGTTTCCAGCAAACAATATCTAAGACGCCAAAATTATAGTAATTCTCTAGTGTGGTTATGCTAGCAACAACCCAAATGCATACCACTTTTCTTGTAAAGTTTAGCATCAGAGAGTAAGATCATTCATTTGTTTACTTTATACAGAACTTTAAAACACCATCTCCCATGTTCAAGTAGGCCTTCAAAAGGTGAAGCAAATACACCTCTGGTGATTTGTTCTCATTTACTTGGTTTAAAATAATTGGTTAATAATACATTAATAATCAGCCATTATTAAAAACAGAAGGGCTTTCTGCTCCACAGTTTCCCACTCATTTGGATGGTGAATTCCAAGGCTGAATTGAAACAAAGGAACATCCAGGAAATCTATGACCTAGAAATCTTCACGTGGGCAGAAACGTGCTTATTTAAGGATTACCGCTCAGTACAGGGACCCATATTCGGCTGCAGACAGATACTGTAGCAGCCTTACACATGCCACAGTTGCTGCCCTCTGAGGGATTTGTAGGTCAAAAGCAGCATCTTAGATTCCCCTGAAAACCAACAGGAAGGCAGCACTGGGGCCCTTGTATCTCACGCTCACAGTAAGATGATCCATTTAACAAGCCCACTGGGTGGAAACGCATACACAAATATAATTTTGACACTCTGGGTATGAATGTGTCTTCCCGAAGGCAGAGAGTAATCTGTGATCCGAACCCAGATGATTCTGAACCAAAAGATAGAGCTGAATAAAAGGTGTTCATATCAGCCAGCGTAAGCACTCCAGTGAAATGGGAGATACTCACGTGGCTCAGCTGAAGGGCCTGAGAAAGCTAGGTATATAACCCATGAAGGGAGGTAAGCTCCTCTGAAAGTGGATTCAGAACAAAAGTTTAAATATTCTGACTCACAGTGAAGGAGCTTCTCCTTCTCCACTGACTCTACAGGGAGCCTTGGGGTGAACAAACCCTGAACTTCTGCCCCTACCTAAAGTTAGGAGGTGTAAGTAGGAATATACTGTGGGAGATGGAAAAAACCCCCTCCTTTTGTCTCCAGCTCTGCAGATTTGAAAAGGAGCTTGGAAATGCAAACCGAGTGTAAGGAAATGCAAACCAAGTGTAACCTGAGTCAGCAAGAAGTTTGACATAAAAGCTCTCAGGGATGCAGATTGCCACATCCATCTTACTGGGCTGTGAACTCTGAAACACCTCTGGGGTTTTAGCCTGGACCACACTGCCTCGGCAGAGAGCTCCCAGCCTGCGGGGTGTGCGGCCCTCCTTATCTCTATCTCTTGGCTGGGCTGCAGTGATGTGACCCAAGCTCAGCTGGAGGGGGAGAGGACAAGGGGTTGGACAGAGTTTAGCTCGCTCTCTTGGGAAGGAGCCAGCCTGCTTTCCAAAGAAGCAATGGGCTGGAGTGAAGGCCTGTGCTCTTGCCTTAGCAAAGCTCCCTGTGTGGGCACTAACTTTTTACACTACCTCCCTCCCCAAATTTATAAATCTGCACTGAGTTTGTTGGACCATTTGAGCCAAAAAAGGCCTTGAAAAGGTTGATGCACGGCATTCTGGCATTTCCCACATGCAACGTTTTGATTTCTTGGTCTGAAATGTGTTCTTACTAAAAGTACTTCAGTTTGTTTTTCAAATGTTTAAATAACCTAAAAATTTCAGGTCAAATGAAAACCCTTCCAAAACCATTTATTAGAAATACTTATCACTTGAGCAGAAAAATGTATTATACTGTTTTCTGGGGTAAACCTCCTTCCCAGTCGTCCCAATGTTTTCACTTTTGGCCAGAGTATCCAGTTCTTCCTGCCATTACTCCACTATTAGCCTTACTCTAACCCTGCCCCACTCCCCACAGCCAGGCTGTCAGTGATCATTCAGAGCTCAGGCAGAATTGCAAGGCCTGTAGCAATGAAAAAGGTACTTAAGTTTTGTATAATCAGTGTCTTAAAAGAAAGTATCATTATAGAGTCACGCCACACAATGATACAGTGCTCTGCTAAACAAACAATAATGCCACATTTGTAAGTCACGTTTTCTAAAGTCGCTTCCAGAGAGAAAATTCCCAAAGTGACATTTTGCCTGTCCATATGCAGCTAGGGGATTGTGCTGTTGCTAAGGTCACAGCAATCATGACTAGTGGCACACAAATCCACAGATCCAACCTGTTTCCATTCTACTGCAGCACCCCCAAGCTGGGTGAGGTGTACTTTGCAAAAGGCACAGGCATGAATATAATTTCCACGAGAAAATTGTTAATCGAAGGGGAGAGGGGAAGAGTTAATCAAGTATAAATTCCTACCTCTGCCACAGTCAGGGCCCAGAAAGCCAAGGAAGCAATGGCAAGTCCCAGACACGCAGTCTCCATTCCCATAGCAATTACTGGGACAATTATCCACTGATTCTGGAAAACAAAAGAGAATTCAAATACTTCTTTAGGCAAGAAAATACCTCTGAATTTGGGAGGGCTCTGGATGGCAGGACAGTTGAATCTTCAAAGCAATGGCTGCACTTGGGGCTGAAAGCATTAGTGTGAGCTCCACTAAACAGTGCTCATCCATTTACAGCAATGGATGGTTCAACCATCCATTAGCACAGAGCGACTGTAAATCCTATGATTAAATCACAGCTGCTCAGCACTCACTAGGCTTTGTCCTCACTCAGTACCTGAAAACTTCTAAATGTCTTTTCTTCCTGCTTATTTTTCCAACCATTTTCCCTCTTTGAATTTATTGGAGAGAAGCAATACACACCATTCCCATGGCAGAACACGCACTTTTGGTCCAATTTTGTTGACGCAGGTAAGTGAACTTGGGGCATTTATTTGTGCCAAACAGAGCTGAGCTATGATAGAAATGTTCCCTGATGAAGTTACTGAACACAGACCCTCGGTTCATCCTGTCTGCCTGTTGAAGGATTATTTCTAACCGAATGCCTTCTGGTTTGTTCTGCAATATTATACAAACAGCCCAGAGTGCTGGGGCTAATATTGTATCTCGGTGGAACAGGGATGGGACTATTCCACGCTTGCTTCTGTTTCTAGTTATCATCTTAAATTCCCTGACTTTGGCAAAAACACTGGCTATTCATCTTTCAAGGAAAGTTAACAGGTAAGCAAAATGTTATCTAGGACTTTTATTTTGAGGACAGTTCAGAATATTGGGGCTAAAAATTATCTTCCATAAAAGAACACAAGCTGGTAAACATTACATATCAAAAAGACAATGAAAATAATAATTATTTTTTTTTACTAAACTGTTAGTGAAGACTGAGTAAATGTGAGTGGGGCTTAGAAAGATGATGGAATAGAGTGGTTCATTCCACACTATTATTTCACATTTCTCTGAGGGAGGTGCTTATCAGATTAAAACTGAATTCAGTTATACAGGAGGGGCAGCAGTGGTACATCTATCTTGGAGTGGGGTGGAAATCTCAGCCATATGAATAATGACTGCGCTTTCATTGGCGTAGTTCACGAGGCCTTGTGGTAGCAAAGATATTTGTAAAGTTCCTGTCGGTGCAAGTGAAGAGAAACAGCTGCAGCAGAGATGTGCAGATTAGCTTCTAATCACAAATGAAAGGAAGCCTGTTTCTGGATGAGTGTTCTCCAAACAACAGAGGTTTCTGAAGGACACTTTAAAGGACGTGATATAATTTAATCATTCATAAAGGGCAACAGCAGTTTTAAATAATAAAACCAGTTTCGAGCATTTATGTTTTAAGTCTTGGCATCAGACATCTTTTAATCAGATAGCTCCATGCAGCAAGGAAGGTACAAGGAAAGTACACGTTTCCTAACACTTAAGCTCTATAGTTAAGCAGATATTCACTTTACAGTGGATGGAAATACAATCACAGCATGCTGTCAACACTTGGGGCTTGAGCTGCCATCTTTATTCCAATCAAATAGCAGCCATGCTTCCTAGAATAAAGAAATAGCAACTCAGGCCTTGTGCATTTATATTGATATTTAGGTATACTAACTCTCACTCAATAGCAGGTATAAGCACAAATCTATCCTGTAAATGAAAAGTTAATATTAGACCATATGTATATGATCTTCAGAACTTTATGATGGTTTAATTTCACTGCTGAAAATGAAAATAAATTTGCTTTATGCATTTTTTCTCTATGCTTTTTTTACAATGTTTATATCCTTCTTGTCTTCAAGAAATACATGCTGAAATCTAGAAAAAAATGTTATTTATTTATACACATACACATACTTACACATATGAAGAACATACAGTGTGTGAGTACTGTGAAACAAAATAATGAGACGGGCAAGGAGATTTAACAGCTCCTGTTGCTGAAAGGATCAGTCCTTCTCCTCTAATCCTCTCATTCGAGGTACAAGTCTAAGCTCCCTCTTCTTGTGCTGGTTCTGGCACTTGTCAGACCCTTCAATGAGTTGGTTAAGCTCAAAAGGTGGCAAAAATATTAATGCAACAGAGAAAAAAAAACCAGTGAACTGTTTTCTACTGCCCCAAAACTGGGAGCAGGAGTAGGGCCACGCTATTCAGCATCAGCACAGTACTTAGACATCTCCTGAAACCTCACCATCACACTGTCATTCTGGGTTGGGGTCTGCAAGCTGTAGCAACACTGCGTAGAGGTTACATATGCATGGCCTTTGAAGTCAAGGGGAATACCTATGTCAGTGCTTGATGCAGGACAGACTCCCAGTGTTATGACACCACCTATGGTATATTAAAAACTTTTTTTAAAAGCTTTTTCCAAGCTTTTGCTTTAAAGGACTAAATTGAGTCCTTGAAAGGAGTAAAATATCCATACAAATTTCTTGGTATGTTTATGTAATATAATAAATAATATTTATGCAAAATAACAACAAATCAAAGCAACATCTAAACAGCAACGTAGCAACAGGCATGGCAGCTGTTCCAAAGTTTAACAATGCTCCCCATCAGCTAAAGGGTAATCTTTGTTACTGGAAATAATATTTTGCATTTATAGTGTGTTTCAGCTGATGTACTTGAGATGCCTAGGACAAGACAGGCAATACTCTGTACACCAATCAGATGTCTACCATAGGTTAAACAAAATGACTCTCGTCCACTATACTGACTATGTATAATGGGATCTAGAAGTTCAGAGTGACCACAGAAATGCAGCATCCCTGTGTTTAGGTAACCAAACTTTCCTGAATCTTAGGGTGAATCCATTTAATGAACTTTACTCCAGTAGTGCTTCCTTTCCTCCTCTGACTAGTTCAGATGTAGATATTGTCATCAAAGAAAGACACCTATAATTGGTCAGCTCCCATCCACAGTGACCAACACTAATGCATGTCAAAAAATATTCATGTATATTTTGTGGTTCGTCTACCGATCTGGCATTTTACTTTGCAAAAATGCAGTGATATGCACACATATCACTTCATATATCACTATCTCTTCAGTCCTTGACTTTCCAGACTCTCCTTTGCAAGCGTGCCCCAACTGCATCATACCATATTGTGGCCAACACAAAAGGAATAAAAAAACAGGTGAATAAAACCCTTTTCACCTTCTTCACTGAAGCACCTCTGTAACTCTTAATTGTGGCCTGAATACCCTATACTCTTAATAATAGAGTAGGCCCTTAAAAATCCCCTCATCCTACTTCATTGTTTTCTCTGATGCTCCTTGTTTTTCTAATATAGCCGAAAGTAACATTTCTAATGTGCTCTCATTTTACACTAGTTCACTTTGCCCTGGAATAACCTGCCTGATAAAGATGAGATGAAGTGAAAAGAAACTCTTCCCTCCCAGTGGCAGGTGCCACTTACCATTTTTTAGCAGTTAAGGACATAAACTTGCCTCGTGAGACTCAGGGCAATTAAGGTCTCTGCACACTCCCAAAAGTTCTGAGAATGACCTCTGAAAAGTGATGAAGAGTCATGCGGTACATCTTTGTCTCAAAGCTGCTCCCAAACAGCTCAAATAGTATTTCCATAAAGGAAGTGTTAAATGAACCTGCTTTTTTTCTGATGAACTCTAGAGCTAACAAGAACAAACAAGGCTTGCGACTTAGGCTTGTGAGCAACAAGTCTGAGAGTTGTCTGTGCAATATTGAGCATGGCCCTATTTATCTTCTTAGGTACTATCACAAACTGGAACTTCTTTTTACTTTGAAGATGGAAGGCATTAGCAAGTCATACTCACTCAAGACTTCCCATAAAAGCCTGTCTTCATCCCAGGACCAAATTTCATTTCAGTGGTTACACACTGTGCCAGTTGGACAGCTGAGTCGATTTTCTGGCCCTTCTGAAATGTACATATAACACATGTACACACATCCATGCACACTGCTCTAATACCTAAATTTCAAACTAAACAGGAGGAGGTGGGTGACTTGGCATAAGAAATTAGGGAGTCATGATGGGGAAACCCTAGAAAGAATGAAGAACCAAAAGGACAAGTTTGCTGAAGCTAAGACTTAGCCAAATTATTATCTAATGGGGCTTAGATGATAAAAGAGAACAAACTCTTTAACATTCAGGGAGCCCCTAAATTAGTGGCACAAACCAACTGTATGTCTTTTAAGCGTGTCCACAGTCAACATAGCTACAGAGGTGACAAACTGTCAATCAATAAATAAAAACAGGTCACTGCAGTTACAGCTAGGTTCTAGTCTCCATTCTACAGCTTATTCTGTAAGCTGTTCATGTAATTATAAGGATATTTTCCAATATATATACAGAATTCCATATGGTGTTTTATGAACAGTGCCATGGGAACTGCTTTAGAGAATCACAACAATGTTTTGTTTTGTTTTAATTGTTAAAGTTCCCTGTGAGACTATGGACAATTCTTTTTTAGAAAGAGATATATGTTCTCTGTTTTCAGTCTGACTCCCACAGCTTTCTCTTGGCTTCCAAATCTCTGAAGTGATCTGATTGACACCAGCTGGTAAGGGCAAAGATTATTAATGAGGGTCAGCCAATGGATGATGCATGATGCTTTCATATGGTTTTGCTATCATGTCCAAAGAGAACATTGAAAATGCAGCTCCCATGCCACCTTTCAACAACCAACATCAGCAAGAGCAAACCTCCTGAAAGCAAACGACTCACGCTGGGGACAGACCTGCAAAACTTGAGGCGGTGTGGCTTCTAATGGGGACTGCGGAAGCTTGCGTATGGAAGTAATTGTCCTGCCAGCTTCAAAATCTAATTAGCAACTGAAAAACCAAGTCATTTCCTGAATAAATATTGTAAACATCCAGATCTCCTCTGAGAGAAGGAGTAAATGACATAATGAGACACACAGTCTTCAGATCCACACTGTCTCATTTTGGAGAATGGTACAGAAATGCCTTGTCTGCCATAGCAGGTATTCCCTACCCTAGTCCAGCCTACCTCACTCAGGAAAAGGAGGATGTACAACAGTGCTTCTAGATTCCTAAAAATGAGAGATGGAAAACACTGATTAACTGTGAAAGCCTAGACTTCTCCAAGAGCAAAATTCTTCTGAAGTACTCTTTAAGGTCCTTCCCACTGAAAAGCTTTAATTATCAAAGCAGAGAAAGAAACAGGTCATGGTCTGGAGCAAACCAGCTTTACTTCACGCACCATGTTGACTTACAGCTGCTGAGGATACTCTGGGATTTTTGCCATTTGTCTCACGGGACTTCTTTCAGTACGAGTAACCTCACAGCTCCTAGATTTTGAGGGAAACTTGGCTGAAACCTTTATCTCCTTGTTTGTTTTCCCACTGCAATCACTCCTCACCCTGTGAGAAGCTATAAACTGGCATGATCCTGCCCATACCCATAATAAGACTTCACACTACGCTATCTTTCATTTAAGGATATCACCGAGTTCAATAGGAAATCGCTAATTGCTACCATTCCCATTTTTTTAGGCTGGTAATCTCAGGCATAGACAAATACACTGTTTGCTTCATATCATAAACTGACTCACGTGACAGCGACAAAGCTCCCAGGCTAATGGTCTGCTCAGGGGACCACTTTGCTGCTGACAAAAAGCCCTGTGAAAGCCAACTCTGCTGTGGTGAGCTCTATAAAGATCTGTCAGCCTGGCTTACAGTTACCTACATGAATTACCTTTATCCAGATGAAATACAATCAACATATTAAGGAGGTAGACAAATTGTTAGACTCTTGATGGACTTCTTTTTTATATACTCACCATGTTTGTTGGTCAGTGGTATGGCTACTTTAACAGTATTTCCGCCTTATTTATTTACTATGCAACATTCAACTTAATAGCTTGTTTCTATATCTTTGGGCCAGAGGCCAAGGCAGATGTTTGCCTGGCACCAAATCCTATTAGAGGCTGCAGTAACACAATTGTGTGTTAAAGATAAATATTTTATAGCCTACACTTGCCACCAAGCATCATCATTCCCTAGGCATTTAGAGGCAACTATCTACTGGCAAAGAAAAAATAGTTATCTAGCTGGCAACTGGAAGGCAGTAGCTTTCCTGGGAGTTAATAAGCACCAGGACTGCTTTCTAAGAACTGATTAAATGCCATTCAGTGCAGTGTGGTTGTATGAACTCAAATGTAAGTATTTCACTTGATAACCTCAAAGAGTTGTTCTGGAACTGGCAGTGTTTGGTGTCAAAAACATGTAGGAATAGCATGGCAGTAGAATAATTATACTTTAATGAATCGATGCTAATCTCATTTTCTGGAATGAAGGTTCAAAGAAAATTAAACTTGTTTTACCAATGAGAATATTAAATATTAGAAGTGAGATGCAAAGAAAAGAGCAGAGTTTTTTAGGTAACCTCACTGTTTGGCCTCTTCAACTAGTAGTCTACTCCACCTCTATGCAAGAAATGGCCTCAAAATCTTTTGCTCTGTGCTGGTGAGAAGATATATGAAACTGCTGAGCCTGCAGCAAATTGTCACATCTTCCAATCTACCAACCCAGGGAGATACAGTAGATATACTGATTGGTGTAATAAAAGGTTCTACCCCTTCCTCATAAATGTCAACTCCTTGTATATACAGATGCATTAATTTTAAAAAAGTAAGTAAATGTAAAAAAATTACCAGTGGCAAAACAACTATTTAGAGGAGGATTGTTTACTGTATCAAATAAACACATATATTCATTGTCACAGAGAAAGAAATTGTTCCTAACTGCCCACTGACTTATCTTCTGCCTAGTCATGTTCCCCTGGCTAAAGAAGATGCTGTGCTGGGAGGGAGGGTGCGCACATGGAGCAGGGCAGCAGGTAGGTACATTCCAAGGTTCATATCTAACCTTGAAATCCTTGGTGTGAGCCACATCAATGCAAAAGGGCCATGAGGAATGCACAGCATCCCTCTCAGCCTGCAGTGAATTACTTCCCATGGGAGAGTGAAGGGACACCACGTTATTTTATCTTATTCTCTGCTGCTGCAGCAGAGCATCCTTAGCAAGCCACTTATTCTTTCTCCTAGACCTGCTTGTCCAGGATAAAGCTGTCACCTATAAGCTCATTGCAATAACATCTCTCTCACAAAAATGCTCCCTGTCACTGCCCCAACTATGTTAGCAATAATTTTAATAGGAAGTCAGGCAGTATAACATGAAAGGCAAAGAAGATTCTGAAGCTCTGTGAACACATTTAATTTACTTCCCAGTTGCAGAGCTTGCAGTCTTGTTTATTTTTCAAAGAAATGATGCTACTCTATTGAATTTCACTGCAGGGTAGGTTGGATTCTAAGCCTAGAGAACTGTCACCTGCCCTTGTAATTGTGATAACAATGCCAAGGGAGACATGGAGGTGAGAGGGGATAAAAGAGGTTTCAGATATCTCAAAACATCAGACTTGACATTATGAGCCAAAAAAACAGAAAGGGAGAAAAAAATGCCCTGGAAACAAAGGAAACGTGGAAATGCTGGGTCTGGTATTCTCTTGCTCCTCCTCTTCCTTCCCCAGCTGAAGTTTGAAAGGACTGATTCCTTCTTCTGGTACATCCTCACCTGCTGAGATTTCGATTTTTCTGCTTCATTTGTGTTTTATAAGGCTTTTACATTTCTAGCTCAAGTAATCCACACCTGGCAGCCAGGGATGTGAAAGTCTTGACAGCATCATGGAAACTCAGTCATTATTTCTGAGTGCTCTTTCACAGTTTCCTCTTCTGTAGGGCACCTAGTGTGATGCTGATACTGCTAATGCCACTTGATGTTGTGCCAGATTTTGATTTTTTTTTTTTTTCTTTTTTCTTTTTCTGAAGGCTGGGAGGTCTGTTTTAATTAAAGATCCATGCATATAACCCTGTTTTGCTCTCATATCCCAGTGGAACTCTAACCTTCACATGCAGCTATAAGGATGCTAAATTAGGAAAAGGGCAACAGGCAGGCAGTCCTTTAAACAACTCCTTAAATCACTCCTGATTCTGGAAAGTCAGCGTGAAGTACAGTAATCACAGTATCCAATTGCATGTTATTCTGCCCCCACTTTTTTTCTGTAAGAACTTTTAAAAAAAGCAATTGGCAATGCCAGGTACCCCACATCTCCATCAGCGTACTCGCAGCAAATACCTGCTCCAGCCAGCAGTGACTCTAGAGGGTGGATCGTTTTAAAAGGTGATGGTGAAGCACAAAAGGTTTGGCGTTCGGGATCAATTTGTGTTGCCTATTGAAATCTTCAAGAGCTGCTGAGTTTGCCAAATTTGACAGTACATCATGTGAGCACATTTTCCCCTGAGATGTCTGTACTTTTGCTTCTAGGCCTGGCTTGAGATAGCCATCCAGGTACTCGAATGGCTCTCACCACAGTAATGTCAGTTTTTCTCACACTATTTCAGGCACATTTGACTCCAGGCCCAGCTGGAAATACTACAAAAACAGCTTTTTTGTGCACTATTTTTGAACTTCTGTTCTACAGAAACAGGGACCAAGTAGGAATAGTTTGGGGAGTAAATAAAGAAGAGAACAAACCCGAGCATTTCAGAAGCGTATGCCACATTTGGTCTGAATTTGGTTTGCCCTTTGAGAGCAAGCTTTATCTCACTGATTCATTCCTTTCTCTTACTGCTTGCTTTTTAAGAAGAAATCTTTCCAGTGCAGAATGCCTTATAATCTAAAGCTATCAGATGGTTGAAAGCATAAGGTGTAATGGGATTTCAAAAGCACTTGGGCACTGTCTATGTATACTATCATTTAAGTTAATGGTAAAATCTCCTTTGACTTCACTGGGACCAGAATGAAAATCCTGCTAATGTATTTCTGCTGTTCATAGGGATATACAGGGAACACTGTTTTCTTCCCTGAGAATGTGAGCAATGCTACAAGCATAAAAGGGTCTATGAAATACAGTTCTTAAGGAATCATACACTGACCGTCTCAAAAAGCCCTCTGTTCTAAATCACTTGAAATGTGATCACAGGTTAGAAGTTAGCCGGGAAAAAAAAAATTGGTGAATGATTTTAAACAAAGAGTAGCTGTTGGGCTGAAGCCTTCTTCTTCCTTCTACAATGCAGCTTCTAAGCACAGTAACACTTTAATCCCACACTTGTAACATATACATGACAAGGCTGTGGAGATCTAGAAAGACACCTTGCAAACATTTCTTTTCTTCCGAGTTTTCCTTTTTTGCAGACGGAATATTTTTAAACCTGAATTTCACTCCAGTAAATGAAACTCTCATGTCCCTAATTTGCCCAAAGGATTGCAAAGAAATTTTTTTTTGTTCCTTCCTACTCTCATAAATTGTTACAAACTAATACAGGAAACAACAATTATTCACCCTTCAGGGTTCGACTTCTGGAGCTGCACTAGCAAGCGGGAAGTTACTTCACATTCAGTACATTACAATTTCTGCTCTTGTAGCTCAGGGCAAGGCTAAAGCTGGCCTTGAGTTTCATTTTAAATGATGTTGTAAGTTGGTGTATTCTAGGGGAAAAAAAGCAAACCATCCTTGCATACACACACAGAGAGGATGTCAGATGTGCTCTCATTTGGTCAAACAAATGCCATGAAACCTTGGCAATGTTATAATTTTGGGTGCATTAAAGATTTAGTTTCGTTTTACACAAAGTCTTTAGCAAATACCTCCAGTCTGATAAATGAGGATGTACTGGCTGGAATGACTGATGTCTGAGGTTCAATTAGGTAGGTGCCTGGTGCTGGCGACTTGCCCTCAAGTATGATGCCTGGTCTCCAGCCACTGCTACAGAAGGCCCTGAGTCTCCTCTAGATTTTATGTCAGATCTGTCCCCCCGTAGAGATGGCCTCAGTTCCCTGGCACATCTCAGGTGCCGCTGTGCCTGTGCTCAGGCAACTGCATTGAGCTCTCAGTGGTCTTCGATCAGGGCCAGAGAAAAAGCAGAACTTACGGCTCCGTTTCTGCCTCTAGCAGACTCACCGCACAAACTTGGTCGAATCGTGTTCCTTCTCAGAGCCTCCAGCAAGCCCTCTAGAAATCAGTTCAACGTAATTTCTGTAACTCTTTTTCTGAGACTGTTGTAGCACTTAGATAAAGAAAGCAGTCACACATCTCATACACAGACCAGGTGTTATCATTTAAAAAGTCAACATATGCCAGAAGTTACTGTACAGACTATGTCCTTCTCATCCCACTCGGCCCCCGCGCAAAAGGAGAGATTGGTCTGGTAACTCCTGAGGTGCCGATGTTGTTGGCTTCTGTTGTCTTTTGTGGTCAATTAAATGCATGCAAGTACATACATTTTAATGCAGCCTTTGGAAAATTAAGTCTTTTAAAAGTCTGTTGTTTAGTACAGAAAGGGTTCTCCTTTTGTTTGCCAAAGTGGACGAGTAACTCCCACAACCTTATTTCTGCGCTTTAGCAGGGGAGCATTCATGGAAAGAAAAGTCTGCACAGAGCTGTTCTAGCAGCTCGGTAATACGACACAGGAATAAAACAAGCTGTGCTTACATTAGCCTGCAGTCTGGGGTGCATGGAAAGAGCTATATACAAAAGTGTAAAAACGAAAACCATATGTACTGTTTTACACATTTCTCCAGAAACCCTCAGATAGCACTATATGCTGTGTTATTAAGGCAGAATTCTGCTGTTCTGAAAAAAAGTGAACTGAAAAAAAAGGGACAGAAATAACAGAAAGAAAGAAAAAGGCTTTAACTTCAGTATTAAATAAACCTTTTCTTGACCCTAAAACTAAAGTAATTACCCCAATCAATAAACCTTTTGTACAAGCTCTCTCAGATCAAGAGAACTTGCCTGCCTGCAAACAGCACACTGACAAGCAAGTTCAAGGCTACCAGCCCATGTAAGTACAGATGTAGGCAAAGCTTTTCAAAAGGACAAATCTACCTTCGTTTTTCTACCACTTTAAAGCATGATCAAAACCAGACAAAATCTGGATCACTGAAGACATTCAGATATCTAACTTCTACTGAGATGAATACCTATTGCCATCCAGGCAATCTTTACAAACATGGCTTAATTTCTTTTATACAACAATATAAATGAAAATATGTGTCTGCTTGTACATTATTCCCACTCAAATTATCACTTGTAATCATAAGATCGATTGAAAGAGGAGCGTACGTATAGAAGCCAAAATAAATAAATAAAAAAAAACCCACAAGAAAAAGCTCAAGTGTAACATTACATAAATTATTCCATCTCTGCTTCAAAGCTAAGCTAGCTTTACACACTGTAATTTTCCACTGCTAGCTTTTACTCACAGAGCATCAATGAAGAGATACACTCTGTATGGAAAGAGCAGCTGTGGAAGTTTTTACAGCCAAGTATCTGACCTTTACAGACTTCTTATTATTTAATTATCTTTGAGATGTGTCCCTAATTTCCCCTTTATTAGAGATGCCTTACGTCTTCAAAAGAAAAATCCTGAAATAATAATTTTGCCTGCCATTATGGTTTGGGAAGCGGAGTTATTCTGTAAGAATTGTTTCAGACACTTGCAGAGAGAAAAAAGGTCATCACAAATAACATCTAGATTTGAAACAATTGGTCTGACTTCAGGTTTCTTGGACGTGCTGCAGCTCCAGCAGAAGCAGGCAGAAAGCTGCAGGTAACATTTGGGGAATGGTGTGCCATAGGATCATGTACAAACATTACTGACTGAAGCTGAAGGGGATTTAAGAACTGGGAGCAATGCTTAATCTGTTAGGAGTTGTCCGAAAAGGCAGACAGGGAGATAAACTCCAACACTGCGACATGCTCATCCCCTTGGCTCACTTCACTGGGAAATGAGACTGTTCACCAGTTTTGGGGAAAATGGTGAAAAGACTAAGGGGGGACTGATAAAGGCATTGTTGACTCCCAGGTGCTAAAGATTTAAGGGCTGTATCACTGTCCATCTAAAAACATCATCACTGTTTTACAGAAAATAGCAAACAAAAAATCTCTAGGCACAGGGAGTGCAAAACAATGTTAAAAGTTTCATCTCTGCACAGCCCCCCTTCCATTTCCAGATCCAGGCTCAGGCTATGTTTGCTTTTTATTAAGCCCTATAAAGCAAACAGATTTACACATAGGATGGATGAAAAAGTGAAATCTCACCAAGCACACTACTACACCTGCTTTCAGAGGGGAATTCTTGCGGCGCATAGAAAGCTCAGACAGAGGGAGTTCACCCTACTTTTCTGGCTCCCCAGGTGATACCCTACCTATCAGGCTGGGCAGGATTTGGCTAGGATGGAGATGGCAATCTACCGTTTTCTTGCCATCCTTCTGCATGGACTAATTCAATTCTCACTGAAAGACCTTAAGTCCTGTGGCCAGCTGGATGTTTAGCGGCAGACACCCTGCAGCGCTGCAGCATTACCTAAACCTATGCTGTGGATAAGTGTAAGTTTTCAATCAAGCAGACCTGTCAACCTAACGTCATTCATAAGACCAAACTCACAAGGGAAAAAACCCCTATCACAGCCTGGCAGGGACTCATAAATGCCCTTTTTGCCTCCTACCTGAATTGAGTGACTGTATCTTTTCTAAATACTACCTAAGACCTACAAGCCTTACCACACTTAGAGAAGCTAGGTTAGAACTGAAAGCAGGAAACAAAGCGCCAAAAAAGGGGTGATGGCAGTGAGGGTGTAATCAGAAAAAGCATTGACCATCTGATAGAGTGTCTGTCAAGCAAAGGCTTGTAATGGGACACACAGAGCTGAAGGCAGAAAACTATTTGCAGAGCATGCAAAGCTCTGCTGTTATTTTGCAGGAGAGAGATCAATAACATCAAAACTGAAGTTGTGATTTTCCTCCCTGCCATGGCTCTCATATGCCACTATATTTCTTTTTCTGTGCAGAGAAAGAAAAGAGTTGCAAGTCTAGGAAGGAACAGGCTACTAATTAATTACCTGTAGAAAGTTACCACAAGGTGGAATTGCTCAGAAGTCCCTCTGTGAAACAGAAGAAGGGCTGAGATGACCATACTCATGCAATAGGGGAGAACAACACTTGCAGTAACTGAGCACTTCCATGGAGCAGCTGGAGTCTCACTCACAGTTAAAAAGGGTCCTGCAGGATTCAGCAAAGAACTTACTAAACTTTCAGCCTCTTTCACTGCATATGGTGTAAGGAGAAGTTCAGAAAAGGGTAGCTGGGACATTAAAACCACTTTTCCTCATGCAGAGTCCTGAAGATCTAATCATACATGGGGGAGGTTTAAGTCAAGTAACTCAGGCATTAAGGAGCTAAAAAAAAGCGTAAGCCAGAACAGATCACACCCCATGTTAGTCTGCTGTCTCCTGACTCCTCAATATTTATGTGACACCAATTTAAACTTTTCCAGACATTAGCAAAGCAAGTGTAAATACTGTGAATGGGTTTGAGACTTTGGATCACACTTATGCATCCCCTCTGAACTGGAAGTTGATATAGTTTAAGTTAGCCTACGCACAGGCAGCAAAATAAGGGACGGACATCTGAGTTACTCAAGCTCTTCCTTTTCCCTTTGCTAAGAACAAGCTAAACACAAAGGCAATTTCACTCAGAGTTAAGGAAGTGTCATTCTTGTCACCTCTCACACAAGGAGGGTTCCCAGTCCCATGCTTGCCTCTGTGCCCTGTAATTTCTTCTCTCCTCTCTTAGCTCAGTCCTACTGTGAAGTGCTCCTCTGTCGGTATCCTTCTTGTGCGTGTACTGCATGGGGGTGGGTTATATTTTAGGCTATTGCAGAAGGGAGCTTGCCTTTTGATGTGTATTGCAAAGTGCTGTATGTGCTGGCAGCCCCTTATAAATAACACTGCCAGCTCGCTTTGCACTTTGATGGAGGAAAGTACTTACAGTAGTTTTCTTCACGGATAGTGGAGTGGTCAGGAGGAACAACGGTCCTTTTCTTAAACTTAAGCGTTGTCTCTTGCAGAACATAAAAGTGAGATAAAACCTTGCATCCTATCATGGGTGTTCTACATGTGCTTCCTGTTGGGTGACATGCTGGTAAACAGAGATGCTCTCCTCTCACAGACAGCTGATTTTGCTTTTCCTTTTAATTTCTCAGTGGCCCCGCACAGTCAAGCTTGCCTGAGCTCAGCAGTAACAGCTGCTGGAAGATTCTTTCTCTCTGACTCTGTAGATGCTGTTTTCAGGCTCTCAGATGTTTCTTGCTTCTACTGAGCAGATTTTTGGCCAACACCTGTCTCAGATGTGCCGATTCCAGCTGATTCCTCAGCCTACTATTTTGCTCCACTTATACAAGATTGCTCTGAATAAATCACCACTATCAGGCAGAGGTGAATCCACAAGGCGCTTTTCAGAGAAGTGTTTCTATTAGAAATTTCAGAAAGTGCCACCAATGTCATTTACAAAAAGGTTAATGTATTATGGAGAGACCTTGATTGTCCATTCCTTTATAATGTCTTGCATTGTAATTCAGAGGAGTGGGATATAAAAAAGCTATTAAAAGCTGAAAACTTTCCCAGAATGATCTTTTTTTCCCTCCACCTGACTTGCCTGTATTATGCAGAAGTATAAGCTCTGACAGACATTACGCTGCTGTATTCTCCCCGGGTTTACGTGCAGTGGCATGTAACAGGCACACATTCTGACACCACCTAACTCTTTAGTGATGATGATTCCACATCCTTTTAGAAAACAGGCTAACTGCCATCTCCTGCCCTCAAAATCAGTGCTAATGTTCCTGAGTGGATTTAGTTGTAGCTATATCGGATTCCAAAACTGTATGATGGAGAGCCTCACAATTTATGAAATTTACTGTGTGTTATCAAACTGGGAATACAGATGCTTTTTTTCCATTTTTCTCCAGTTTTTGCTAGAATAATGGAGGCCAAATCATTCCAGACAAGCACTGCACAGTAATTGCAGTTGATATTGTCATACAGAGCCTGCAATGATTTTGCTGGCTCTGAAAAGTTCAGTCTGTTGGAATATAGCAGATATACTTGGAAAATCAGCACCCTTTCCATTCAACATTTTTATTGCTGAAGTAAAAGCTATGGTCCTTTACTCAGGTGAGTCCTTACTTGCAGGGGAGGTTTGCCTGAAGGAGTGACTGCACAGTTTGGCTTTATGAACTTAACATTATGATCACCATTATCAATTTTGTGCTTTCTACTATTATCCATGATTATTAATTAATGCTTAATGCATTTTCCCAGCAGTTCTATCACCCTTGCAGCATCTCTGGGGAAATGTCACTCTCCTCAGTTTTACATGGTGAGCAGCTGAAGCATGAGGCTAGGCTGGGTCAAAATTAGAACATCAATCAGAATTCAGCAGCTCCAGGCTGCTGGTCCTCTCCTCAGATCACTGGATCCTACTTCTTCCTGCATCACAGCTATACTTTTCAAACACACTCTCACTGTAAGCCCTATGTCAGTGCAATAATAAAGGGAGATTTTTCTACGTGCTCCTGCCACAGAAATCAAATTAAATGGCAGCTTGCCTCTGACAGTCAACACAACTCCTCTGCAGGTTCCTCACCCCACACAGATAGATCTAAGGCTCTCATCATGCGTGACTTGATTTATTTGTTTGGCATTGCAATTTTACACCCTGGTTCATAAACACTGTGTCAGGTTGCTGTATCCTCTTTACTCTGGCACCGACAAAAATTATAACACTACAGTACTATAATATTTATAGACTTAAAATCCAGCAACCATGTCTTGCCAGACCTCATGAATACACTAGAAAGGTTCTGAAGCATTACAGTACATTTACACAAAACACCTGCCTTGATTTTTTTTTAAAACAAGCTGTTGAAATCTAGACTAAGAAGAAAGGTACCAACTTGTTAAGGCTGTTACATTTTTTTATGGTACTTATAAAAATGCTGCACTTTTCTGGCCAAAGTCTAGCCAAGAAGCCACATCTTCCTACCTAAAATTCTTACGTATCTCAAGTGAGTTTCAAAGTGCATAGCTTGTACCTAAACAGTTTTTCCTGTACACTATAGCTTTGTGTTGATATACAGCTGCCAGCGGGCAAAGCAATTCCCACGTATGGGGCAAAGTTCTCTCTTGTATAGCAAAAGAAAACTTCCTTGTACTGAAACACAGAATGATTCAAGGTCAACAGGGGATATATAGAATATATCATGGACTGTATATCATGGACTGTTCTGCTTATCATGTGGTCATGAAGGTACAGCAGAGTATAAAAAAAAAAATAGGACTGCCTTAAAGACAGTCTGACATGCTTCTCATCCACACCATTCCCCTACTGTTCAAAGGCAAATTAAGAATGTTTTTTCTTTTTTTCTTTTTTTTTTTTTTCCCCCCTCTATGTTAGTGCAACGAGGCCAAGAGAAAAGTCTGGCTAGAACACTTAGCATCACTTTGAAAACAAGAACAACTTGTGACTGTGCTTTAAAAGTGTTTTCTGCTGTGAGAGCCTTACTGATTTTCCTGTGATGGGCAATTTTAAACTGAAGAAATTCTTAGACAAGGAAAAAGAAGTTGCTTTCAGAAGAATACCCGGAGGTTCTTCTGGGCAGAAGGTGGTTGTTGTAAGTAAAAACTCAGACTGCTGAAGGAAACTAATGAAAGCAAATCCACATTCTATAGAGCAAGACTTCAATTTCATAAGCTAACATGTAACTATTTCTGGTGTTGCTTAACTGTGAACAGGATTGAACAGGTGCATTTCCAGGTTTTAAATTTAACACAGAGTATTATAGCAGTGTTTCCACTTCTGCATTAGATAAACTTTAGCACTAAAATGGAATATTGGGATCTTAATGACTTTGCTTTAATAAGACCTAAACTTTTAATTAACCTGCCAAGACAAATTACAGCCCATAGCTCTTAGGTAACTATTGCAGACAGCTGAGACTCAACACCAATGTCTCTTCTGGGAGAGGGATTAATGGCAGCTTTGGAATGAGTCTGCTTTTTTCAGCGAAGAAAAAAGTCCATTAAACAATCACTGTGGCTAGAAGAAAGCTGAGTGCTAGTTTTATGGAGCAATCTTTAAATTACAACCAAATGAATTTGGGTATATGAACTGTTTCAGCAGGTCAGTCAAATTTAAAATTAAATATTATTGAATCAGAAACAGATTCTGATATTAACAGGGTAAAGGAAGAATACCCAGTGTGCTGGGCTGTCAGGCAGCCCACAGGCAGCATCCTTTCCTCCGTGGACAGCAACAAATTGGTGCTTGTGTGCTGAACTGGCAGGGCACTTTACTGCCAGAGAAACTGAGACCTGTTTAGTTAATTTGTTCTTCTTAAGAAATCTCAGCTTCTTTCTGTTAGCAAGAAGAAACAAAAATTCCTGCTATTGTGGCTCCTACTGCCAAGCCTTGTAGTGCTCTTTATTGGAGTTTTAGCCCCAGTACTCTGCCTGAACTCCAGCTTGAGTAATTTTGACAGTGCTCAAAGGCAGGACTGTCTGTCACACAAAACTGTTGCATGGTGCTGCCTTGTGCTCTTCAATCATTCCTATACCTCTGCTCCAGAAAGAGAAAAAACCCAACCAACAACCAAAAAAACTAAATAAAAAGAAGATTAAAAGAAGAAAACAAAACAGGGAATTTCAAGCTTATAATCCATCTTTGGCACTGGGTAGAATCTAATTACGGATATAGTTACTGAAAAGGCCTACAAAATATTTAGGGCCTAACAGTATTCAGCCTGTTGCTAAATACGTTGCCTATAAGCATTCTCTCTGAAACCACACAAAGCTACCATGCAATTCGAGTATGTGCTTTAACACCTGGCCTCAAGGCATATTTAGGAGTTTAGGAATAATACAGGAAATCCTTACCAATAGCGGTAGTAAGAAAAGAAACCACTTCCGACTCCTTGCCATCATTGTAGAAAGCTAAATGCCATATTCCTGAATCTAAATACTGGATAAACCCTGTCTCATGGCTGGACAGGGGCACAAAAGCTCTGTGTTGCCGCTGAGGTCCTTCTAAGCTTCTCGCCTCCTGTGTCAGTAGACGTCTTCCATCAAGGAGCTCGACAAAGTCAAACTGAAACATAAAAAAGAGTGATGTTTGTGTGTATTTCAGGCTTCCTCAAGCTTAGTCTCTTGCTCTGGGTTTGTCTTGTGAGGGAGACAGACATACTTCGCATTGAGTGTTAGAAACGTACATCTACAGAAGCATCATAAACAGGATTTTCTCTGGTAACTCAAGTATGTTCCTGGACCACCTGCAAGTAACCATTTTGGAAATAACTAGTATATGAATGCATCTTTCCGTAATGACATGAATCAAGAAATCATCTTTATTTAGAATGTGACTTGGGGCATATTGACCCTACTGATGTGTTCTCATTCTGTAGAAACATAGGCAGGGAAACATGAGGTCCAGGGACCATGTCTAAATTGCACTGTAAGTATGATGATAAGAAGCTTTTTTGTTAGCTTCTTTGTGTCTTGGTTAATAAGGAAAATAGACAGAAAAAAATGTATCTAGCCTAACTGGGTCATTTGCCAGAATTGCTATGGGTCACCAAGGAAAAGATAAGAGGTATCTGTAAGTAAATTCTGGTAGGGGTTTTGCAGAAGTATTTTCCTTAGCCAGCAAGGGTTTTATCTTAAAGCAATAGCAAAAGTGGTTAAAAGATCATAGAAGATGAAGATGGAAAAGAAATAAAGTAACATACAAAAGTCCCATTTAGGGGGTGGCTTTCGGAAGTTTTCCTCAAAAGGATGTACTTAATTTTTGCCAGGGTAACTTAAACTGAACAACTGCTTTGATTTCGCTACTAGTATTGCAACTACCTTTAGTTCCCTATTTAAATAACTTTCCACTGACTTTCTGCAATAATTGTATTTTGTCAGGTAATATATTAATGGATGAGTCAGATACAAGCCTAGCAGGCATCACAAATGTGAAGTGAACCTTATCTAATCTGGGTTTTATTGTGTGTTTGGGTGAACAGGACATCTTGCGAGCAGAATCCAGTAGTTGAGGCACAGCTTAGCTTTTCTATTCCCTGACTTCACTTGGTTTTACCTTTCTCATCCAGGTGGTCACATAAGCTTGGTGGTTTGGGCAGGAAGAAGGAAAACAGGCAGAAACAAACAAAACCACTTATTTTTGTATCAGTAAATGTTGCTGCGCTGAATGGTTGCTGAGTGTTGGCTGAGTGTGGCAACAATATTTAGGCTTCCTAACCCTTTTGACTTTACTGTAGCGAAATTTGAGTGCTTCTCTTATGTTATTAAGTTGTCTGGTATGGTCTTCAAAGTCAAGCAAGATAAGAACTTGATGACATGTTCTTTCCTCTGCAGTCATTGCTAAGTTAAAAAAAGTTAAAAGTTTTTATTTCCAACAACATTTTGAGAAATAAGCTATATATGACATAGCTTGCACAGGAAATGACAAAATTTGTCTCTGTATTTTTTATTTACATGAAATAAGTTTTGAGCCTTGCTTTAATTTTTTTTTGCTGTATTTCTATATACAGATCTCTCAAATTTGGTGCTGAAGTGTCCTTTGAGAATGTAAAAGCTGGCACACCTGCAAAGGGCATTCCTTTTGGGCATATATCCAAGTTAGCTTTGTCAGAGACAGTTTCTGTTTCGAAAAAATAGAATGTAAATACAAATTATAAAAATATACAATATAAAAATATAAAATCTAAAAATACATAATTAGAAATGTAAGTTTCTGTTTTTAAAAAAAAAAAAAGATTTAGCGACTTTAAGTTTAAGAGAATACTAGTGAGAGGTTGGTTTGAATGACACTTTGCGAGCCAGGTATTCGTAGCCACTCTGAGGATGAGCTATGGCCTAGGCTGATTCCTCATCAGGTCTCAAGGTGGCCATGACTGAGAAGGGCAGTGACAGAGGACATCGCGGTGCTGTCTGGTTGCTGGGAATGTCTTAATGGAGTTGTGTTTGACTGAGGAACACATTGGCCAGGTGTACTAAAGAAGTAAAAACCAGTAAGAGAAAAACCTCCTTATTTCCATTTCCATTTTGGAGCATGATGGAACAGATTGACTAGATTTTTAAAAGGTAACTGCAGACACCATAGGTAAAGTTCATCTCCTCAAGTGCTGACATCTCTGTGGCAGCTTGAATTAGTTTTCTAGAACCACTGGATTGCAGTCAAAGAAAGAGACACTTCTAGAATGCAATCTGCCTCATCCTAAAGTTGACAACTAAGAAATTTCCCGTGAATTGTGCCTTACAAGCATCCATTTCTTGCTACCTGCTAGATGTAGATGCTTAAAGCTTAGTGAGATGAAAACAATTTCAAGGCACCCAGCTACGGGGAGCTGCTGTTGTTACAGTCCAATCTGGGTTATGCTTACTTGGGGCTTCCTGCTCAAAGTAAAAATTTATTTTTATAAAAATTTGCAAGATGCTGCTGCAGATGTTGATGACTTTGCAAACTTACTAGTTACTAGTTGTAAATATTAACTGAACCACAAATGGATTGTGCTTTATTGTATTTTAATACAGTCAGAGATTTTTAATATGCAATTAGAGTTATTGCAAGCAAGGAAATTGTAGATAAAATACCATGTTAATCAATTCAAATTGTACAAATGGAAAAATGCCTCCCACAAGCTATGATGGCCAATCCCTAAAATCTATGAATTAACAAAATTTGACCTAGGTTAAAAAGAGTTTAAAAAATTATTTGATCTAGGAAGGTTAACTCTAATAGACCATAATAAAATTGTGTAACTTTTATTATGATTTGTTGAGAAGAATGAGAAGAAATGCCTTTAGTTAACAGTAAACTATTTTAGGCTTCTGCAGGATCTATTTCAAAGACTACAGAAATTTGGACCTTGCGCTTTTTTCCTACTTATTAGTGCCCATGTTTATTGGCAACCTTGACTAGAAGACAGATCACCACAGGCACAGAAAGTTTCCCCAAAAGAATCTGGAATAGTTTGTTAGTTTAGCATGGATAAATACGACTTTTAACATTTTACCAAATTCAGGAATATATGCTAAGGGTCTACAGCCCTGGGAACAATTCAAATATCTGGAAAAAGAACAGACCATGTTAAGGCTCACGCTAGAGAAAATGGATTATCTAAACAGAAGAAATATCTAATTATCTAACACAGAAGAAAACATGATTATCAGCTAGAATTTTACTACTGCCATCAACTAGACAGGCTCGGGATAAATAATTGACCCTTTATTAAATTCTTCCAGGGGAGACTGTATCACTGCTCGAAGCATACATTTTGCCAAAGTCTTATTTATGAAATTCCTTACAAAATTTGGAAATATAAAACTCATTGGGTAGATTTATGGGATGCAGTAGATACTCTGGATTATGCAAAAGAAAGATGAGATTTATGTAATATGTATTAACTATGAGAGACAAGTTTACAATTTCAACACAGAAAGCAGGTTACCTATTTAATGACTCCTAAGACTAATCAACTATAGTGAGATTAAACATCATATAAAAATATACAGGAGAACAATGTTTTAATTGACAGCAGGTTTATAAAATAATAAATCTAGGAAAAGGGATAATTTAAAAATGAAATTAAATATTAACAAGTAATAAATTGCTATTGATTCAATATCTGCAGCTTCATTAAGTTATTTCTTCAGAACAGGGTGGGTTTTGTGATCTGTTTCTATTAGTGTACCATGATTTTTATTGTTTGAATAAAAATGTCCCTCTGGTCATTTTTGGTGATGTTTTGGTCCAGATGATGATTTTTTTATATACTTGGCAGCTCTCAATTAGTGGCTACACAAAAAGCAGCAGTTACAAGGATTCTGAACAAGTGCATTGCCTCCTCCAGCATATAATACTGACAGACATGTGCCACATCCCACATTCAACATCTCATTCTCAGCTCAGGCTTCAGCTGATACACAACCGTGCTGTTTTAAATGGGAAACGTCCCAACACTGACAAATCACTCAGAACATCCCAACAAAAATGAGGTTGAAGAAAATAGAGCAGCAATGGTGAAGTTGGTGTGGGCTTCTTAGTTGCTTAAAACATTACTATGGTTGGGTGTAGTGCCCTGCTACATTTACAGATTTTGCTTTACATTCAATAGACTTGAAGTTTATGTGTTAAATTTTACATTTGTTATTTAAACAATTGAAACTATTCATGTAATAACTCCTGTTCCATAACAAAAATAACGATAATAAACAAGTAAAATCAACACTGACTTCTGATCTACAATTAGTATTAGGTGACCATAACTTGAGTTTTTAATTAAATAATACAGGAGTTTTAATTTTTAAATGTTTGAATCTCCATGTAAAAAGAGACTGATTAAAAATTGGCAATAACAGCACTACTGTGTCACTGAATTTATGAGCTGCTGATCCTACTGAAATATTTTTATTCTGCAGAAAAGTAGGCAGAGAAAGTGTAGATTTATGACACCTCTTTGACATAAATAAGTTGCAGGTGTGTTAATATGTAGAAAATACCATATTACCCAGAGAGATTATAATAAACATATTTGTTTGTTCAAAAAGAAAATAGAGGCAGAGTGTTTCTATAAATCTCAAATAGTTGTGTTGGTTGCTAGGCTTTTCAGTTAATAGTGGAGGGCAAGGGTAAGTTACAACATTAATATAAACCTGCTAATACTTTGATAACTTGCTGATGCAAGTGGGAGAAAGATGCTTTGCATTGCCAGTGAGAGTTATGCGCTAATGTATTAATCAATCTGGTTAAGAGCGGCTTAGAAACTGAAATGGAAAGTAGAGAAAATAATGTACAAAATCCTTATTTAAGGGGATGGTTCTTCAGAGCTCTTCCCAGAAAGTGATTTCTTGATATGGCTTTTGCCAAGGTGTGTCAAGAAAAGCAACCGCTTTCATTTTAATCCTACAGAATATTAACTATATCTTGATTTCTGCCTAAGTAAGCTGGTGGCTTTCTGCAAAAACTTGATTTTGTTTGGTTATACACCAGCTACTGGGCCCTGACCAATCTCAGACTAATCTGACAGTCAACATGCATAAATGCCAAGAGTTGGTTCAAGGCATTTCAGCACAGAAGACAAAAGTGAATCTTGCTCCCATGAGGGTGAGCGACTGGAGTCTTGCTGCTCTTATCATGAGAGAGGAAAGGCAGAGGCTGAAAGAGGGAGACAGACCTGAGATACACGAGACTGCTTAAGAGATTATTCTTCCTGATGTAGTTTGAGTGTGGCTGCTGCTGCAAGGGGCACTGGATGGAGAAGGTGATATCTCGTGCTGCTAGGAGCAACCAGCTGATACCCTCAGTGACCACCAGCCCTCAAAACTCTTTTCCTCCTCTGGCAGCTTGCTGCCTTAGGCAACTGCCTGCTTTGCCTGTGCCTACAGCCCACCAGGTTAACGTGTGTAAATTTTGCCATTGTCGCTTGATTATCTTTCTCTGGATAGATGACCTTTAACATCTTGCAAGCATGCAACAAATTCTTGAAAGAAACAGCTGAAATAAAACAATAAGCCGTAGGAATATACATTTAAGACCACTATTATTTAATTGAAATGAGGTCCCATTACCTGTGTGTGTGATGGCGGGAGGCCTTTTCTGCCGTAGATGCCAACCAGAGCAGCCTTTCCTAAAGACACATTGAATTTCAGATGCACAGGGTGGTCGATGAACACCTGAGATCTCCAAAAGATACCAGGAGGGATCTTCTGTGTGGCTCGTCTGCCAACATCAATTTCTCCAGAGTCTATAAAACTGTCGTCTGGAAAGAAACTACTGGGCTTTCCTGCCAAAATACAGGAACAAAAATCTTGGATTAGCCTTCGATCCTACAAGTAATGCAGTCATACTGGTATCTCTGACACTGATCCTGAGAAACAGTCTATTAGTATCCTAGGTCTTCCGAGTACTTTGTCTAGCCAATCCATATGATTATGGGAGGAAAACTGGCAGGGTTACTCCTGGCTTCAGTAACTGTTTTGTTTGAAAACATGAACATGGGAAGAGGAACCTGGAGAAAAATGGCCTTTTGTTTAAATTGTAACATCAAAGAGTGTGTAATTACATTCTGAAGAAAAGAATAAATCATCTGACATTATATCCTAAATGAGTATAAGCTCACGGATGGAGAAGTCATCATTAAATTAGCAAGGAGAAGTGTAGTATGAGTGAGGTAGACATGTGTCACAGAAAGGAATGGTAGCGTGGAGAACAGCAGCATGAATGATGCCTAAGTGGGGAACGGAAAATGTTTCTCTATTAAATTAATTCTTGACAGTGGTAACAGTATTTGAAATTTGTTCAACAGTCAAAAAAAAGATAAAGAAAAAAAAGGACTGAGAAAAATGAAGGAAATCATACCCAGCACTTGAGTAATATCTACTAAGAAACATGAGAGGTTTTAATTGGGTTTCAATAGAATCTGTAAAGTGTGTTATGATTATCCATCTTCTTTCAGAAAACAAGCAAATGGAGGCATCTGCTTCTTAAAGCGACTACCAGGTTGGAGAGCCTGGGTATCCAGATGGCAATCAGTACATGCCATAATATCCAAGGGAGTCAGCAGAGAGCTCGGCATCCCTGGAAAACACATCTGAGAAATTCCAGGTTAGAAATTCACACACAGTTCTCAAAACTGGTGACCGCTTCAAAAAATCTGGACTCAAAGGAAGCCCAGGGAATGAGGGGCAGAATGAAACATAAAATGCCAGAATGTTGCCTTTTCAGCCTTTACTACAAGCAGTGGCCACAGCTTTACCTGCAGTGCATAAAGACGGTGAAGGAGGCAATTGCTTAGCAAACAGCCTTTAGTTAAGGACAATTCTAGTTGAAAGTATGCAGTAAAGATTTGGCTTTAGTAAGGAGAGCATCATGTCACCAACAAGGACTAATTATTAAATTTAGAAATTCAAATAAATTTGTTATCTATCTCATTTCTGTGCCATTACAGCACACTACTCTCTGTTTCACAGATCAAGCAATTCTAACAAAAGGAGAAGGAAACTTTCAGGAACATACAATCTTTTGTAGGAAAACCACACTGTGAGATTTTTTTCTTCCAGAACCTACGTTTGGGAAACAGGAAACAAAAACATCTTTTCCCACGCATCATGAATTCAGGTCAAATAGTCTTAGAATTTTTAGAATTTACTTGCCGTGTTGAAAAGGTGATTGGTAGAACAACCTTTCATTTTATTGTTTCAAATTATAGTATTTCCTTTAATATTATATAACATTAATTACAATATTTCCTTTAACTTCTCCATATACCATCCCAACATAAACTCTCCAGGAAAAAAGAGATGTAAATTGTTAGCAGTCTCTGAAAATCCATATAGAAATTATATGCATATTAACTGTTGACAAAACAAGTCCCTGAAGGTGTTTCTTTGTAGGATGGAGAATTTTCCTCTCTCTTTTTTTTTTGTTTTTACTTATGTAAAACTTTTTAGCAGAACTTTTGGTCCCAATAATACTAACCCCTGATTTAAAGTTAGCAGCTGCTTAAGTACACTTGTTGGAAAGGGACTTGATGGCATGTTTCATTTCTGTGCTATCTTTTGGCAGAAGTTTTATGCATACAAGCACAGTCTAGAAAGCAAAGGCTATATACATTTTCATAGAATAAAAGCTACTGGTAATTTTATAAGATCCTCATTTATCTTTGTTCATCGCGATCAAAAAAAATACAGGGGAAAAATCTGCTGGCTTTTTATCCTTTTTTAGTCAAAGTGTATATTAATAGAAATAATCAGAAGCAGCTTAGGTAAATGGACATACTTTCCGAATAATTTTGTGCTGATAGAGTACGATTGTACAATGAAAATCAACTAGCTTGATTCTGAAGGGGATTACTTTATCAACTGGATTGTTAATATTTATTTGGCATACTAAAAATTACTTTGCACACTGTCAGGATTAAAGGAAACAGTTCCCATGTCTTCATGCAAAGTTTCTTATTCCATTATTGTAAGATGAAAAGATTCAGAATACTAGTAAAAAATAGCTAAAGACATCACATGTTTTGGTTCAAATGAAGGATATATTTTTCTGATTACTACTGACATGTTTTATAGATTCTTAGAAATTCAGATGAAAACCTAAAGTATTTGATATGCACCCTGATTGTTCATTAATAAAGATGGTACATCGGAGTGATCAGGGAAGGTGAGAATTTAATATGATAGATGTTGCTATGCAAGAGAGAGCCTGGAGAAAATGAGCACAGTATGTATTCTGCCTGTATAGAGAGCAGCGCTTGCTCATGCGAACAAAAATGCTTCTGTGATTGCAAAAGACAACTTCACAGAAATAATTGTTTGTACACACAATTACAAAGTTTGTTTCCTCTTGGTGGACAGTTGTATGTCTGAGAAGCTGATATCCTAAGAGCTGTTATATCATGTTGCCAGCAGTTGACATTTATCCTGATACAGAAGTCCAAAGAAAGGCTCTCTTCACTAGGCTGAATTCTGTCCCTGATATCCATCGTGTTTCATCAGTTTTAGCCTACAGTAAGATCAGGCCATATGGACTGGATACTTCATAAAGAAAGTACAATAAGAAAGCAATTTCAGCTTCTAATCAGAAATTAGGTTTTAATCAGAATATCTGTCTCCTTAAAATTAACTTCAGGTCTGAATTCTTAATTGGGCTGTCAATTACTTTGCTCTTTCCACACATTACCTTGAACTTTTTAGTTGCCGTAGCAACTATTCCTAATTTATTTGGATATCAAAATGAACTATTTCATTTCAGGCCTTGCTGAATCTGCTTGTATTTTTGACAGCAACGTACCCTGACTCATGAAAACACTTAAGAACACACATTTCTCTGACTTCAATCACAGTTAATTACATGCTTAAATATAAGCATGTGATTAAGTGCTTTGCTAAACAGAGATGGGTTTAAACACAGGTAAATGCTGGGCTGGAGCACAGCCACAGATGAGAAGGAATGACTATTACTGAGAATTGGCAAGATGTTGGTAATGTTTCATTCAGATCAGCTGTAAGGATATTCTAACACATTCCAGCCTATTTCACTGTGATCAAGAAGACTTTCAAATACATTTCGATCCATTTTTTAATATATTTCAATCACATACATTCTGGTTTAGAATAGCAGCCATACAACGCTGCTAGTCCAGAATTAGTTGCATAGTCACCTGATGGGGAGAGAGATGCATTTTAAGGCTGGGAAGTGTTACTCCTGCAATGAAGATGTTGTTCTGATGTGGTTTTTTAGTCAGGACAAGATATTCTCCTCTAAAGCCTACAGATTCCCCAAGATCTATACGAAGCACTAACTTGAGGGGTCTTCTAATGATATAACTAGGGTATTTCCCAGATTTCTCTTTTAGCAGAGCTTTTTGGCAGCAATTAAAACTTCTACTGATGTCACTGTAAGCATGGCTGAAAAAGAAATCAAGTGGAGGTCTTTGATTTGGACAGCAGCTTTGGATACATCCATTTATTTTCATTTTGACTTTTAAAAGGAAACAGATCAAAACTAGATGTTTCAAAAACAAAACATATGGCAAGTTAGAGGGGAAAAAAAGGATCTGTCATGAAGTATTTTTGAACACAACAGCAGGGATATCTGCAGCTTGCTGTACTGGCTAGTAAGGTTTGCTGAGAATAACCTGCTGAGCTCATTTTTCCTTATAGCAACTTGATGTCAGCCATCAGTTGCTAGTAAATACACTGTTTTAAGGAACGCACATAATTATGGCCTTTACTTGGACTAATAAAGACAGATAAGCTCTTAAAGAAAGAAATGCTACAATTAATTTAAATGAAACATGTAAACATGGGCTCTCAGCCAAAGTCTAGGGAACTCTGGAAACTTTTGAGTTCAGTAAGTTGCCAGAACAGTAGCAGACTTCTTATCTCTTACCCACAAAACTTCCTCCCCTAAAATAACTACCAAAAATAGCCAATTACATCAATTTTACTGGGATCTGTTAACCTCGTATAAAGAAGCTTGACACACAAACAAAAAAGCTTTCTAAAAATTCGAATTTCGCATTTCTCCAGCTAAGTCTTGGGAAGATAAACCACCTCTCCTTTGCAGAACTTACAGGTACTTTTGGCAGTGCTGCCTCTATACAAAGCACAGTAAGATGTAAAGCTGCTGGATAATGCACTGCTGAATTGATGTCCCATCCGTTGCTTCTAATTTCAGTTAAAATTGCAAGCTGTTGACACCATGATACTTTGTGGAGACTAGGTCTTTTACCTGGCTGCTTTTGCAAAGAGATGGCCAACTCTGGAGTGCCAAAAGTCACAGTGTAATAGCTCTTAGTAAATATTTTGGTCCTCAAAACATTTGGTACTAGGTGGCAACGAGCAGGCAAATCCAAACATTTTTGTACTGTTGTAGAGAAAGCTTGATCCAATGCTCCAGAAATCGTTTAATTTTCAAGACACAATTTTTTCCCATGAAAACAGCCACTCAAGGCAGGGTTTTCATGACGGCCTTCTGTAGCCTGTGAGATATGGTACAGATGGTTCTGCCTTGAGAATGCCTTAGATGTGTGGTGAGGGTTGCACACAGTTTTATCAGATTAGCGGACATCAGAAGGGTATGAAACTTAGAAACATACGGAAACAAGACCGATGACTACTAGCTCTAGACGTAAAAGACTGGAAAAAGCACCTGATGATGGCAGCATTGAGGGTAATGGAACATGAGATTGGATGGCTGGAGTTCAGAGGCAGACAGAAGACTCACAACATGGACACACACCAACCATACCTTCACTGGTTCCTTTGCCTTTCCTGTCAGGTAACTCTAACCCTGTGCCCCCCGAAGGATATAAGGAGACGTCCGTTGGCACTGGCCAACTGCTGGCTGTGTCTTCCGTGATTTCATACATCTGCCCTTCCATCGGCTGCAGGTGCCAGTTTAGGCCAAACAGGTGCATGGCTGTGGTGAGCAATGAGAAAAGTCATCTTTTTCTGTTTGGGAGAGTTTCAGAACTACAGGGGCAGTTTCTAAACCCTTGCTTCCCTGCCTTATTAGTCGTCATTGCTTTAGGACAAGAATGGGATTAATGTAATTAGACGGCCCCTGCTGTTTCTACCATACCAACTCCCTAAGTCTTTCCACCCACTTAAACTTGTTTTGGATCACCTGTACCAATCCATTCTGCTTCTTCCAGTAGAACCACTCCTGACCCGTTGTCAGCATGAGAGAATAACCAGGCACAGTGTTTCAGAAAGGTCCCAAGGCTGGGGTGACAAAGCCGTGAACACAGAAATACAGGGAGTATTATTTACCAACATGCCAAAAAATACCAGGAAACCGCACTCATTTGTTTTGCTGTATTCATAGCGTATTATATAAGTTGTTTTTTTTTTTAACCCACCAATTATACACAGAAGCTCTTATAGACATCTCCGACAATTTTTCCTGAATAAGACCAAGTAAAAACTAAGGCAATTTAAGATCCATCTTGCACACATGCCTTTGTGCTCAGCACCAGGAATGCGAGCGACTGACTGAGCCCTCCTTAGTACAACTCAGCTTCTCCTAGTCAGATCAAAGATACATCCTCAAGATTTGAAAACAAGCAGCACCACTTAGATTTGTGTGATATCAGGGCGTAGCTCTCTGTAGGTTTCTGGGCCATGCAAAGTCATCCAGTGCACACATGAATCTATTTCAAGGCATTATATAAAGACAAGTGAAGTTGAGGAACAAGACAGAATACTTAAAAAGAAAACACATGCATGAGGAGTATGGAAAATCATATGCTTATATAACTAATACTTGCCCCTTGAAAATATAAAGCAAAAGAATGTGGCTTCCCATATTGGTTCTTCCGTCCCGAACATAAACATTTCATACTCAATCAGTATCCAGTTTAGCTTCAGGCTCTAGACAGCTAAATAATCTGATATTTGCTACACTTGGAATGATGTTTCTTTTTTAAGGGAACGCCTTGATATTTTACACTATAATTTCTCCAAGAAACTGTACAATGGCACTAGCATCACAGTCACTTACCATAAACAAATCAGTAAAGAAACAGAGCATTTCCATTGCCTATAGTTCTCATTTTATTCACAAAGATACAGCTGAGCTTGGCAAACACTGTCAGGGACAAGTGGTTGGTTTATTTAAGCCTGTGCGTCAGGAACAATGTTTTCAAGAGGATTGAAAAGTAACCCGAGTAGTTCTCCAAAACCAGCATGTTTAGGTAAATTAGGAAAATCAGTGATTTCTTCCCTTCAGTCTCAATTAGGTCATCTATCATTTACTAACATGAACAAGTTTGTCTTTGCACTACTACAACATCACAAAACACAATGAGAGTAAAACTCTCCTTTTACCACGTAAGCGGGGACTGGGTTTGTTAACAAAGTCTTAACCATTAAGAAAGGAAATACTCTCCTAAAACTCCCAAACAGCAAGAAAGCACAGCAAGGAAGGTCTCCTGAGGACCTGTTCAAAACTCAGAAATTGTATATAGGTACACATACCAAGAGGGAATGCCACCAACACAACTGCGAATTCAACCAGGACACTTTAGGCAGAGGGGCCAGTATTTTCATCTGAAAAGACTATATTTACTTGGCAGAGAAACTGTGCAAGGGAAGAGAGGAAATCAGACTAGGAGCAAGGAATTTGCACCAAGCATTTGGCATTGCTATGCCTGCATAATATCTTTGTGTTTATATGGCCCTCATCATCAAGAGTGTCGGGGCACTTCATAGCTATTAACCTCATAAAACCTCATCAGGTAGGAATCTCTTCTTTCTACTTTACAGAAAGGAAAAAGAGAACTACAGCAGATTAAAGGACTGACTCAGTTCACTTGTTTGGGCATTAAAATGTGGTTGTGTGTTAATTCACTTAACTTTATTCTCACAGGTTCACAAGCCCTAACAGACATTTCATGCCCCCCTCTGCCAGCAGTTTTCACGCTAAACTCAGTACTGGATGCTGCCTGAGAATGCCATCCAGGCTGGAACCTCTCTCTCCATGGACCAGAGTGCTACCTGGGTGCTGCTGAGCTGTTCCAGAGCTCGGAGGCTTAGGTGTTCTGAACACGTGCAAGTTCCCACGTTTAACCACACGGATGTTTGTAGTTCCAAGCAGAATGAAAACTGTACTGTTTACTCCTCCAAACTCAAGCAATCCTAGACAGCAAGCAGTCTGGATGCCTCTGCTGGCTCTGAGTGCTTAATCCCAACTCCATCTACCAGATGTCTTCATATTACAATGACTTGCATGAGCTTATATTGGGCTTCACTGGTTCAGGCAGGAATTGAGCCAGTGTTTTGGTTTTTTTCACTACACCATTTGACTTGCTCTGTCCTTTGGATATCACAGTCTAAGTGCCACACAAACTCTCAGGAACACATTGAAAGGCCATTGTTTCCCCAAAAGGCCATTGTTTTCCTGAAAGGACATTGTTTCCCCTCCTCTCCTTAGGAGGAATTTGCTGCTTGTAGATCCTTATTTACTGCAAGAAAAGAACTCAGCATTGGTTTGGATGTAGTGGGAAAGCCATGGGCACTTCCTTCAGACATGTAAAATGCATTTAAAAACACCTGAGAGGAGATGTCTTATGAAGGGAATAGTTTGCTTCAATGTAACAATAGAACTGGGAGCCTGGAATTGCTGTGGCTTTTTTGCACGTTATCCATCCCCTTGAGCAAGTGCATCAACCATTCTATGTCACCATTCATTCCTAAATGTTTGCAAAGTATCTTACAATGTCCCAACATAAAAAATATGACAGAATTATCTGTAACATAGATACTGTGTTACCACAGAGAGATAAAAGGCTTGCATTAATATGTTAACTTTTGTCTTTGGTTAATAGATTTTGTCTAAAGTAAAAAGCTTGCTGTGTACATTGATCCCATCACCACATAGATCATAGAATCACAGAATGCTTTGGGTTGGAAGGGACCTTGAAGACCATCTAGTTCCACCCCCCCTGCCATGGGCAGGGACACCTTCCGCTAGACCAGGTTGCTCAAAGCCCCATCCAACCTGGCCTTGAACACTGCCAGGGATGGGGCAGCCACAGCCTCTCTGGGCAACCTGTCCCAGTGCCTCACCACCCTCACAGTGAAGAACTTCTTCCTAATATCTAACCTAAATTTACCCTCTTTCAGTTTAAAACCATTACCCCTTGTCCAGTCACTACAGGCTCTGGTAAAAAGTCTGTCTCCATCTTTCTTATAAGTCCCCTTTAAGTATTGAAAAGCTTTAAGAAGGTCTCCAACGATGACCCACGAGAATGAGATCTATGCACACCATGCATACGGAAGCGCAAAAATCTGAGAAACACAGAGAATTATTTGAAAAGCATTTTGATTACTAAGTGGCTTGAAAAGAATTCAGAAAATGGAGCGCAGAAGCTTGGAGCTAGTACTCTATTCAGGGTTTCTGATTTGTTGTTTCTAAGCACAAAATAAAAGCCTATAAATATTCCCACCCATAAGGCAAAGAGACATCATGCAATTTCTGCTGCAGGTAGGTAATAACTGCAAAAGCCTTCCTGAAACCAGAACAAAGAGTCAGATTTACTTTGGAAACATACTCTGGTAGCAGGTAAGTTATCAGGAAATCACCTGATTAAGTGTTTATCATTACTATCTTCCAAATACCAATAGTGTCTGACTGGCAAGCTGGTGGAAGATTCATTCTTCTGCTTGCTCCCCTTAACTGCCATACTCGTGCTAAAAAGTCAAGTCGTAACAGCAGTGGATGTTTTGGGTCTCTACAACTCAGTGGGATCTACAAAAACTGTTGATGCACACAGTTGTTTAAAGGTTTTAGGAGAGGCACAAATCAACCTTGTTCTGTGCTAAATTGATGCAAAGTTCTTTCTTGTGGAAAAAAAAAAAAAAAAAGATGACCATAACCAGGGAAAACCCTGGAACTATGGATGAGAGGCACAATCATATACTTTGAAGTGTTAATGTTCCTAAAAGCAAAGTGAAGCTGTAAAAATAGTTTGAGATTCCTGATGTTCTCAGTCTCCAGGTCAATGGAACCCACTGCTGACATTTTCCCTGGCTTTTTTTTTCCCCCTCTGCTCAGCTAGATGTAAGATGTGGCTCACAAAGAGCAAATGCCCTCCTAAAAGCCCCCATGTCCTTCTCCCCCTCCCTCCCCAACATGATGCTCAGTAGATATTCAGTTATTGAAGGCTCCCCATGTATTAAAAGAGCACACTGCAATTAACAATCATTAAAGTGTACCCTTTTGTAAAATACCATGTAGCTTTCACTGCCTAGGAAGCCTCATGACATGCTCTTTGCAGAAGCTTTGGTTATATTTCCCATGGCTAATAAAACTCTTTTGTCTGCCTTCTCTTGGAATGGAAACACCACTTAGGGGAAACCCTGCATGTGTCCTCTCTGGGCTGTTTCAGCACCAACGACTTAGATGATATAAAGGCATCTGGGGCTTCTGGCCCATTATGCTCATGTTTTGACAGCAAGTCTTTGACTTACACAACCTTTTAACTGTAGCTAAGTGCTAGCAAAAAGTGCCCTGAAACTTGCTGAGTGGGTAACAGAATTTTCTGTGGCAGAATAAGCCACCTTATCCTCAGTCCTAAGTCACCTCTGGCTGCCTTCTTGGTGGGGAAAAGAAGGAAGCCAAACTCCAATCCTTTGAGGGTTTGATTACTTTGCTGAGTTCAGCATTTCAACCACGGCAGCGTGATGTGGCTATTCATTTGCTGGACTCAGATTCACTTTAGCAAAGCAAATTTACAAACAGTTTAGCATCAGCTGAGCTATTTAACCATCCAAATAAATCAAAGTTCATACTGGTCGAACCAAGTATTCAGGATTATGTTTATTTAGGTTTTAATACATTATCTCTTTCTGTATTGCAGTATTCCCACTCCATAGCTGTTTGTGGAGGCCATAAGCAACATTAGCTGATGCTATTAAGCCAAATAAAGAGGAACATTGTTTCCAAGTTTGTTTTGAAGAGCCCCAGGCTTTTGGGTATCTTTGTATTATTGCCACTTGCTTATGACACAGCAAAATGCTAAAGTCAAAACAACTTACTCAGCGGAGTAGAGAACAAAGAAACTGGTACAGCATTTAGGATGAAAAAGGACAAACAAAGATAATAATTCACATGGTCAACCAAATGGACATCTCTTGGGACAGGTTGATGGAGCGAAGGAGTTAGCAGAGAGAGGCAGATGATTGTGATAGATCACAGGGAGAAGAAAAGACAAGACATGCTTACTGAAGCATATGAGACCCCCAGAAACCACACCACTCAGCAAAAAACTGAAAAACACACTGCTGGCCCTTTATTAGCTTGTTGCTTTGCCCAAAGCAGCAAGCTAAGTGTAATAAATAACCAAACCAATCAATTACAATGTTTGAAATTAAGGCTACGGCTGAAGCTACCAGCTGCTTCGATAGTGTTTGTTAATGCGTTCTCCCAGCAGCTCGCAGGCTCGGCTGCTGCCTTCTCGCCAGTCCTCTCACAGCTACGTCCTGCAGGTACTGCTGCTGGCCTGGTGATTCCTCACCCGGGCAAAGCTCCTAGAGAAGCTAAGGAATGAATAAAATAGCAACCGTTTTACAGTTAACAGCTGATCTTGCCCTGAACAATGAATAAAGAGTTTCTCGGAATGGGAGCTCAACAAAACAACAAGTTAATCATCGCCACCATGAGCGTGGGGCACAGCCAGGATTTACAGCAAGCGCAGAGAGTAAACGGCATGCAGGCAACACAGAAAGTCTTTGGGGCTTCTCATTTGAAAAACCTAGCCAGTCTCTTTACGCTAAGAAAGCTCCATAGTTTGAATCCGTATTTATCTAGGGATGTCAGTATCTTTTGCATAAATAACACAGGGGAGCGCACAAGCTTTGGAAAAGTCAGGCTTCTCCGCACAGCCACTCCACCCCCCCCAGCTCAGCTGTACTAACACTGGGCTCAACCTGGAGAAGAGTTTGGCTCCACTACTTCACTGGTTTCTACAAGTACCTCACTGCACTGGTGACAGCAAAGCCAAAGACAACACAAGCCAAAGGACCACTCCTGGTAGGGAGAATGGTTTTCCAAAGTCCCTCAGTGCAGCAGGGGCAAAGGAGAAAATGGGAAAAGACAGTGTGAGAAGGAACACCTGTGAGGCACTGATGCCATAAGAAACAACAATAAAAACGAGAAAGAAAAGGGAGGAAGGTGAGAAAAACACAGAATGAGAGAAACTGAGAAAAAGAGAAGGTTAGGAAAGAGCAAAGGAAAGCTAACGAAAAAAGTCAAAGGGACTTGGAATAGGAAAAACAGCTGGAGATCAGTCAGTGGTTGAGAAGACATTTATATAGCTTGTTTCTTTGCTCTCCCCTCTTTTTGTGGAATCAAGCATAAGATATGTGGTGGTTACATATTCCTCTTTAACCTTCAGGTTCGACAGCCAGACTTATAATAACACACTCTCTAAAATGAGACCTGAGGTTTGCTTTTTCTCCTTATTGAAAAAAAGCTGAATTCCACCACTGAATTACTCAGGGCTAATTTTGACTCAAGTAAATGTATTGCTTTCGCTCCTGTCTCTGGAATAAACTTGACTGTAATTATCTGGATAACTGTCTCTCTCTACACAGAAATTATATGATTTCTGTAGAAGTGGGAGAATTGACTGTTGCAGAATTAATCATATTTTTGTGACATTCAATGTTATGAAAAGGAGCCTTCCAGCATGAAATAATCACTGGTTTGTCAGTCTTCGATAAATCAAGGAAGAGGCACGCAAGATTAAGGAGAATAGAAAGAGTAAAACAAACATTAAAAAAAAAAAAAAAACGGTTTGTTTTTCTTTTACATCGTTGTTCCATTTCAGTGCTGGACAAGGCTTCTGTGTTGCACTATGGCAGAACATACCCACACAGCAAGGGTTGAGGACTGAAGTGGCTCCACTGCCCTGCTGGTGTTGGAAGAGGGTAAAAGCAGCAAGCCTGGATGCAGTATATTGTACCCACTCTCCTTGTTTGTAAGGTCAAGTCCTGGACCAGACAGATTCAGGCTACTGTCCATCTAAGGATACGGGACACTTTGAGTGTTGCAGTTATTTAATACCCAAGGGCCTAACAGGTTCTCAGGTCTGGAATTCAAATCTGGGTTCCTGACTAAAGATCCCAATGGTTCGTCATATCACAAATTCACATCATTTACACGTACATCCCAGGGTCACTGAGCCAGCCACTGTGGGGCAAGGAGAGAGGGATTCCTGCAAGGTCAGTTCTTTCACGGACTTTGGCAGTTACCTTGCAACTAAAAACTCTGCACAGAGCTCTGTGTCGTTTCTAGCGTTTGAAATTATTTCCTATGCGTAAATGCTTTCCTTCCATGGCTTAAAGTTCTTACTCAAGGAACAGAAAACCTGACTTCAGAAATCATCATCCTCTGCCCAAATAAATGTGAGCTTGCACACCAGGACAGGACTGCAGCCATGTGGGAACAGAGAATCCTGTACACAGTGTTCTCCACAATCCAGCTACACCGGGGCTGCTGTGCAGTTAGAAACGTAAAATTAATAGGTCACAAAGGAACAGAGCCCAAAAGGCAGCTTGATTACATGTTGTTTAAGTGAAGACTCTCAGCTTGTGGCTGGGAGGTCTTATGGCTCTGCTTCCTGGCCCGTTGATTTATTTGACAGAAGACAATAGTTAAGAAAAATAAAAAGGCATAGGGAGGGACATTTAGGGTAATGCTCACTATTGTAAATTCTTCATCTGCCCCCTTCCTGACTGCTCAGTGATCCACCTTCAATGAGAAAAAAAAGATTTAGAAGCCTGCTTCACAGACTGGGGATGAAGACGCTCTGCTGGGCTGGGCTGCAAGTACTTCATCCTGAGAACTGGAGAATCTGTATCCACCCATCCCTGGGTGAAGGCATTAGGATGAAGGATTTAGATGATAAAACAGACATAGCTGTGTTGTGTTTGTTTGTGGAGTTTTTTAGGACCTCAAATGTCCTAAAGTAAGAGGTAGGTACTTTCACAGCCAGCTCAGTATAAAGACATGCTAATGGGATACGTCCAGTAATACCTGGGACCTTGCCTGCTGCCTGACCATTCCTCCACGTTCAGAGATAAAACCATGCAAGTACCAGAAGCAGTTCTTTCAGAGATAATTCAGGTTTCCCCCTTCCCTCAATCAGAATCACCATGTGCAAAGGAGGAATTCAAATGATGGAGAGCTTCCTACCTCTTAAAATTTTGCCACCAGAGTGGGAACTGCTTCTCGGGAAGACAAAGCATTGCGGTAATCACATAAAGCCCTGGCTGCAAGTGCATTTACTTGCTTTGATTTGACAAAAACCAGTTATTCTTTGACCCCTCCTAACTGCAGAGCTGTATCAAAGATTTCCAAGATAGAAGCAGATGGTCTACCAAAGAGTATTAGTTCCTTCTTAGGAAAACACTTTATATTTTAATTTTGTTCCCAATTGCTTTTAATAGGGAAGAAAAAAAGCTTCCAGCTGAAGCATCACATTTCTTTGAAACCTTCAAGGAAGTGACTAGAAAGACATGTTATAAAATGAAGCAGTTAAACTCAATGTTTGTTCAATGCAAAGAGTCAGCACTTCCTATTCAATGTCTTCCTAATTACCCCTGGGGATCAAAGACTTTCAAGTGATTGCCTGTCCATTCAAACTGCTAATAGATGATCACTGGCCCCTCCAGTGCTATAGTAGCTTGTTGGATGCTTGTAATTTCCTTCAGGAAAGGGAAAAGGCAGTTTTAAAGGCGTATAGTTAAATATTTTTATGAGTATTTTTAGGAGGATTTTTTTAAGTGTGAACCTATAGAAAAAAATAGGCATAAAAGTGGCGTGGCTTACCCAAGGAGCTGTCTGCTTAAATACAATCTGTAATTTCCCTCACCATCTACACCATTGTGAAAGTAGAATAGGAAGTCGAAAGATGGACTTCAGCAACACTTTGCTGCTATTAGGCAGCTTACTGCACCAAAGAAACTTATTTCAGCCCCCACAGCTCTAGTAAATTTGGTGTTACACATGCTCAGGCCTTTCTCAGTAAAATAATATTTTCCCTTCTAGATACCCTTTCTGGCAGAGAGCATATTACTATAAATATTACTGAGATATTTCTTCAAGATCAAAGTCAATTATAAGATGGTCCCACTGTACCTCTAAATGGAGTTTTAATTTGTGTATATAATATTAGAAATAATGGTTTTCCCATTGGGGTACTCACTTAAATTAGAGAAATGAGGACAGGCAGCCCTACCAGAGGGCCTCCTACCTTGCTTTGCAATTACTGAAATTCTGGGCTAGCCTGTTGTGGACAGTATAATTTTACAAATGCCGTTTCATTACACACATATAAACTGTGAGACCCTAATTAAAAAGGCTGTAATTTACGTAGGTAAATCAACAACCTCTCACATGCTTCCTTCCTTATTATCTATACCAGATATTGTCAGAAAACCTGCTTTCCTGAATTAATATAATAGGTTGCTTAAAGTCTAAAAAATACAGTTTGCTGTGTAAAAGTCACAAACAATACCTGTCGTCTTCTATCACCCCAGCACAACAGAGGTGGGATCAGAGTTTAAACCTCGTATCCCAGTTTAAGGGTTAAGATCTAAATATTTTTGTAGAATTTGATGCATGAACTGATCTCTCAAATGGCTGTCTGCTCATCTATCCTTCTGAACATGAACATTATTTTATGATAAAGACAAGTAAATGATTTGAGAGCGCTGCTTGTGGTTTAATCCTAAAATCAGCTGAAAACTGCATTACTGTTATTAGTCACCATGCACATTCTAATAGCACTGGAGCCCCAGTTGGGCTGTGCTAGTTCATGTAAGAAAAATTAACAAAATGACAATCTCGGAATCCCTTGATGTCCAAAGCACAGGTTTAACTTGAGTTTTACTTAGGCTGACTAAATCTAGTGACTTCAAGAGTATAATGGAGGTGCTTCAAATTCAGAACAAATTTACACATTTTGTAGATCAGGGCTGGAGTGCTCATCAGCATTGTCAAACTGAGCTCTAAAGCAGAATCCTATCAGCTTGGTGACTTTTTGAAGAGATCTGAAAAAATTTAATATGCACATGTATTCAGGAGCATCTCATTGTTTTAACTGCTTTGGACGACAAATGCACAGGTATGTTTAAAGCAGGCTAAGAAAGTTTTAATTTATTTTCAAATTTTTCTTTACATAAACCTGAAAAACAAGCAGATTGTTCCAACAGTTCATTTGGAGAGGGAAAAATCCTTTTTTTTTTCTGTACAAAAGCTCAGCAAATGGTTACAAATGTACAGGCTGAGAAAGCTGATAAATTGGGTGACACAGCACAATTAATGACACTAGAAATTTTTTTTCTGTCCAGAGACCATGGGCAAAATCCAGCACAGTACTTTCAGGTACTATAAATCTAAGTGAACGGTTCAGATCAGTGTGAAAAGCTCTCTCAATAATGAAACTTAACACAACCTGATGATTTGTTCCCTTGGACTTAAAACTAAATCCAGCACATAGATTAAGGCAAGTGCTGGCAAGTGCAACCCACAGTGTTCTCTTAAAAGACCCACAGCCATCTTTATATTTAATTACACCTAAAAAAGCATTTGCTAAAGAAACTCAAAGTTCGCCAAGTCAAGCACTCAAAAGTGAGCAAAGAACAGAATTAAGATTTCTTGTGTGATTTTAGATCAGCCCCTGTATGCATATGTACTCTGTAATAGCCTTTAATTCCCTCATCACAGGCTATTTTTTTTTCCACTGGCCCAGTGCTGAGCAGAACAATTGCACAGAAATTGCCACTCAACCCTAGCAACTCCAGCATTGTAGCATGTTCAATTGCTTTCTAGGGATGCCATATGTGCAGCCTGGTTGGTAGCAGTAGGAGGGGGTTGGAAAGGGAAGGAATAGACACAAATGCAGACAATTTTGCTACTGCACTCTAAATAGGTCCCTACTGAGCATGTGTGAGCTCAGATATCCTAGTTTTGTGGCAGCCAACTCTGGGTGGATCAGGGATATGATAAAGCACACACTATTGTTTGTTCTTCCTAACAGAGAAGAGGTGACACGATTCTCCATTACCTCCATGCTTCTGCAATATGAATATAAAATAACAGTAGATCCAACAGCCAAGTTCTGCATAAGTGAATGACTACATTGGCAGTAGGGATACAGACCCCTACTCCCACAAGCCTATTTAGCATATGTTCACTTAGACCATGATAATTTTGTTTCATCATTAAATATGAATATATCAAAGCACTTGCTCAGGAACATAGTACACTGCCTTGTCCCTCCATCTCCAAAGACTATGTTGATAGTAGCGAATTAAGCAGTACCAAGCAGTGCAACTTGATAGTCTATACTGTTGATTTGTTAGAAGGGACTCTACAATGATTTTGGCTCTGGTCAGCCAATACCTTCTGAATTCCTGTGCACAGTTCAGCTAGCAAGGACCAGGGATCATTCTCAGGAGATTGTTTGGGAGTGACCATCCATAAGAGTTTAACAGTATAGAAATGCACCCATTCTGGACCAGTTGGATGCCCGAAATGGTCCCACGGATATGTTTCACAACCTGGAGTAGCCGATGATCAAGCCTGACTGGAGAAGGTATACTAATATAAATATAAACTGTTACTGACCACTTGGATTAATACTGTTTGGAATATCATTATGCTTAGATTGGGGGATTTTTTTCACCAAAAGCCTCAGGAAGCCCTTCTGATGCTTGATTTCATTACCATTTCTGTCATAATCAAATGAGATTCTGCTCCACTGATAGTTAAATTAGAGTTTCTTTTGAAATACTTAGTGTAAGCATAGCTATCATCTCTGCTAACTGCCTTGTTCTGCTTTGCTTTTTAAAGAGTCTCTTTGCATAATGAAGTGATGCTACAGTTGTACTAGGCAAGCAAGGTGCCATGCTGCTGCTGTGTTATGTGCTACCATATTTGAAAATAGCCAACATATGCTGTTCTCATCATCTTTCTAGGCAAAAGCTTCTGACTGCAATAAGGACAGGCTTAGAAGTTAAGGCGTGATAAAATCAAATAAAGCAGAAGATAGGAAAAGCTGGTGATGGTGGGAGAGTTTATTAGCTTTTCATTTAAACACAGAGATTCAACAGCTTCTGACTACCTATCTATTGAGCATCAGATTCTGATAACTCAAAGTGACCTGTGTAAGTGGTCCTTTTGGAGCTTTTAAGTTTCAGCATAAACAGTGGTGTCAAAATCTTGTCGCAGAGGGAAAGAGTGGATTGAACTTTTTGTTCTTTATTTTACAGGTCATCTAGTACGTTACCTAGGTAGTATACTTAACAACAACACTTCACTTAATACTATAAAGATGTATATCTACCACATAGCTCAACTTTAACTACAGGTAAAAATCCTTCGAGAATGCATTACTGCAGATACCCAACAGAAATGTATGACCTGGCTGCAAATCAGGCTTTGAAGCCATCTTCTAATTTATGCTAGAAAAGGACAGGGGAGAAACACTAAACGGTATCTGAGGAATATTTTTCACTGTCAGTGACATCCCTAACTGAGCTTACTCTTATGACTAGTTACCCACAAAAATGTATGGTATTTAAAAACACTGAAAGAAAGTCCATTATGGGAAACATTTCTTTCTGTCTCCACTTAACTTCAATTAAATTATGTTATTTCACACTAATTAGTATGAAGTAAAAAAACATGGACTCGAGGAGAACTCTTTCCAGTAGATATTAAGATCAGTAAAATTGATTCCTTTTCAGCGCCTGTGTGCAAAGGTCAATCTAAGCCGTGAAATGAAGATTATAGCAGCACATCTGTGGCACTGTCATAAAGGCAAGGCCAGCACTTTTGGTGTCAGAATGCTGTTATTTTCTTTTCTAGGGGCCTATGGCAACTATAAAAACTCACTAAAAGCAACTGGTAAAAGCTTATAAAAGCTTAGAGCCCATATCTTACCATTTAATAAAAACAGATGGAATTAAACTCATCCCTCCTTGTATTAAAGATTCTTAAATTTAAGAAAGGATCAGGCATCTAAAGGGCTAACTGTGATGTTATGTGACCAATGTGTGGTTTCATGGTGTGCTGATGCAAACTCCAAGATCAGATGGAACTCTCTGCATATACAGCCTGAACCTGCTTTCGACCAGTTAAAGAATCGGTCATAATGGTGGTCTACTTCTAAATGGAAGTCATTCTTCCAGTGATCCCACAATGATGAAAGAGGATCAGACTTTGACAAAAGGACCTCTTCATTCAGTGTCAAAATAAAACAATAAGCAGAAATAAAAAAAAGTAATATATAAAACAACAGAACAATAGAGAAACAGAGAGTAATCTATATAAATCTAAGACCATGCAGTGAGTTGATAAAGGAAGCTGAGGACATGAAGAAAAAAATACATGGCATGAAAAAAACAAAGAACAATAGAATATTTTTAAAGTGTATTGAAACCTAGTAAACTGAGCAACAATATAGCTATTTACTTGATGGAGATGGGGAAATTGTTAATAATGTTACAGTAAAGGCTAAAGTGTTCAGTAAGAATTTTCGTTCTGGTTTTTGAAAATAACTACAATAATGCAATTATTTCACAGGAAATACGTTTTTTTTCCAGTCCATTAATAACCAAGAATTATATTAAACTACATATATTCAAGGACAAACATTTTTAAATCTGCAGGCTCATTTAACTTGCACCCAGCAAATGAGATAGCAGAAGAGGAATCTGACTCACTGATTAATACTGAACCAGCTACCAAGAGATTAGAACAGGGTTAATGCTGTACAAATATTTAAGAAGGGAAAAGAAGAGGATGCAAGTCACTTAGATGGGGTAGCCTGACATCTATTACAGACAAAATAATGGAAAACATAACACAGAATTCAACCGATGAAGAATAAAGGAAGTGAAGGTATGGTAACTCAGGCCAACCATATTGCTTTTGTGAAAAATAGATCTTAAGAAACAGTTACTAATTTTTTGACAAGATTACAGTTTAGTAAGACATTTGATTTAATTTGGTATGACTATCGATCAAAGAAACAAGCACTTTCCAATGGTAAAAAGCAATGTATGCATGTGTTTAAAAACTGAAAGACCTTAAAATGACCATCGCTGCTGAATAACCATCAAATTGTTAAAATTTGTGTAATTCAACTATTGACAGTCTGCCTGAAATTATCCAACATCTATATCAATGTTACATAAGTAAATATAAAATCATGGACGACTAAATGTGTAGATGACTCAAAGACTATTCAAGTGACAAATACAATGATGAGGACAGAACAGATAAACAGAAGAGCTGGACAGCTACTAAATTTGAATGATTCAAACAAAATGTACTTAAGGTTCAAAGAAAATGTGTCAAAGGCCAGCCTATACACTTAGGATAATGGATCGCAAGTTGTGTCCATGAAATGGGACACTGGCAACTGGAAAGCAGAGACTGAAAATGATTTAAGGAGTAAGCACAAGAAGATGCTGTATAACAATGTCCTAATGTAATTTTTATAGCCAAAAAGAACTAATGAGATCCTTACACGTGTACGTTGGGAAGAAGTGAACTGAAGTAGATATGTGACTTACCTACATAAAAATGGTAAAGTAGCTGGAGTTTACTAGCCTTCAATGTCCTAAGAGGTCAGCCTACATGATCTGATAGTGTTTATAGCTTTTAACATTGAAAATTAAGAAAAGAGTATTAAATGAAAATTATGGGAATCTTCTTTCTTCTTCCTGCCTCCAATAAACACTGAATTTGTTCCTAAAAGCTGCAGTACTTGATCTGCTTCTTTATCAGTGTAGACTTTGAAGAAGTGTTAACTGCTCTGCAAAGCAGAAATTTTGTGCCAAGTTCAGAACATGTTGCCATCAAATGGAATACCTAAATTTTAATACTTCCCAGTTTGCCCAGACTGGGCAACTCTAACAAAATTAGCGGGTTTAAATTATCTTCTACTATCCCTTTCCAGTAATATTTTCTGGCAGAGTCTCTCTTTCAATAGCATATACATCATCATATATTTCTCCTGTCCCAACACTTTTAATGTCAGATTACTCATCTTATTTAGATCAGAACAGTGGATGTTCTTTAATGGAGTTTCTACGGTGAGTTTTTTAACACCCACCTGAATGATCTCTTCTTTTACTTTAAACTATAAACCTAACAGTAGCTGCTATCCAAACATATAGTGCAAAATCCAAACCAAAAGATGCACACAATCCTCTAACAATACAAACAGCTCTTTCTGACTTTGCAGGTGATGGAAAGTAAGAGATGAGTTATAATTGGTACCACCATGCACCTAAAGCAGCAACGAAAGACAACAAAATGGGGAAATATAAGACCGAATATAGCCTATCTTGGTTTTAATTTTGTGTCTTTCTCATTTCTCTGATGATTACTATCTTGTGTACAGGTACCACGCTAACGATCAAATGCCTTTTCTTGGTCACGTTGGCAAAATGTGTACATAACGTTCCTTAATGTATTTATACTGAGCTGTACTTTGGGGATCTGTCTGTGTTTTATACAACACTGTGTGCGCATGCATGTGGAGAAGAAGGTGGGGGAATGTCAGTAAAGTGATTGGGGCTGAAGTTTTTCAGTGATTCACTATTTCATTGTGGATCTGACCAGGGAAAGTTTCTTTTGCCAGATTCCCGCAGGCGGCTTTCCCGAGCTCAGTGCTACTCAACCAGCCTCCTGTAAACTTTACACAGAGCAGCTGCCCTCACTTATTCCTTAACAAGAGTGAAGTGTGATTGAGGCTAACACAAAGCCCTGTGATCTTCCCAACTCTCTGCTATGGAACAAACGATGCAAAAAGATTCCTGCAACTCCATGCATTTTTGAACAATCAGCTGGAAGCTCACATTGATGGCATCTCTCCATAGAGCTGAGACTTTTTTCATGTCTTAGCTTTCCCGAGATTATTTACAGGGGCAAAATTTGGAGCTCAACAACAACAAAAAAGACAAGTACATCATTCAAAACTGGACTGAAGGGTCAACATCTGTCTTGATGTATATTCTGTCTTTAGTCAGGTCAATCTCCAGAATCAGGAATATATAAAAACATATGCTGACTTTTCCAGGGTTGGTCCAGATCTTGCTACGGACACTGGGATCGATGCCATGAACTCTGACTGCATTTGAACCCGTGCTGAAGTAAATGGAGCTGCTGCAGTTTAAGAGGAGCATGCGCATGGGAAGAATAAGGCACGTATTTCCCAAATGTCACCGGGTGTGAAAGAAAGAGCTAGATGTCATTTAAACTGTATGACTTAGTGAAGGAGTGGCACTAACCATGCTTTTATGCATTTGGCACAATAAGAGCCAGGTTGAACAGAAAAACCCCACATGTTCTAGTTCTACTATAAAAGGTAAAAATGGTAGTGCTGGGTCGTGATGATGGTCCCTCTTAATCAGTGTCCTGAAATGTTATGTTTCACAAGCCTCTATAGTACATAAAATACATTACTGATAATACTGTAGCACCTTTCAGACTGGATCTGACAGTTTTATAGATTAAGGGTAAAATGAAGTAAATGAGACCCAAAGTTACTGAGTGAACCGTGTGCAGTAATTTTGTGAAGATGTGAAAGAAACAAGAAAGGACCTTGAAGCTCCTCTTTAGGTAACAGATTGACTTCATAATGTAAAGGCTTTGCTAGAACAGATTGTTTAGCTACCGCTTCTGCATTTCATCTAAGATAAGATGGAAATAGAAAACATTGAAAGACCCTTATAAATCAAAAGAACAAATGGCAACAGTAGCAAAATAGAACTTAATCTGGGATCAGAAAAGAAATATTAAAACAGAAAATGAAAGAAACTTGTTGGCAGGGTAATGAATTTATAATATAACTTGAATAAAAACCTTAATATCAAGGTATAAATGTAGGATTAAGATATATCGCTCAAGTTTAATAATTAAGCATTAGCAAGTTTTCCTATTGATCTCAAGTGGCATGTAAACACCGTGGTAATTGGTATACTATACATCCATAGCTAACTAGTTAGATAGCTAAGAGCTTTGGAGAGCTGCTTTAAATTGGGTTTATTACATAGCATCAAAGAATCATGGACAAACTGAGACAAAGTTAGCTTTCAGGGTGATTTTTAGACAATAAAAAGAAAGACACTTTATAAACACATCATAGTCCTAGTACAGTTTTACTGTCAAAGCATTTTGCCTGTAGCAAGCAACACTGTTCTTTAAGTGAAGCTGCATCTGTATGGAGTTCAAACGAACACAGAGCTGAAAAGTAGAGAGAGCTCTGACTCCAATCAAATGAATGACTGTTTGGGCTTCATAATATGTTTTCCAGCCCTAACTTTAATCTAAATCAAATGCCCATCTTTCTTGCTGTTCATGCAATGCAACCGCAGCACATGCTTAAGTATAGGAAAATTGCAAGTGCTTAACTACATCAAATTGTACTTCCATCTAGTCTGGAATCTACATCAGCCAGAGGATAATACCTTCTGTTTCAGAAGAAAGAAACTATTCTCCATCACTAATTCATTTAGAAACTGTTCCACGGACCTAGCCAAACAGCTGCTGGTCATGGAGATCTGGACAATCAAACAGGTCTTTTCTGTTTCTAAACTCAGACATCTTCCTCCCAAGCAGTACAGCAATGTCAGAGATTCTTTACAGTGCTGTGCTAGCAGGTCTGGCATCTACCAGGTACAGAAACTCTGCTGGCAAAGTATTTGTATAGGAACATAATACCTCGTGGTATTATCTCTGCCATAAGAATCTCACTGTAAATTAGCCCTCCAAGGCAGGGCTCCATGACATACAGACCCCATCACATCCCAGCAAAAGCTATAAAAATTTTCCTTGTTTAGCTGTCAATTGAATGGACAGTCCTAAAATGGTGAATTTAATTTTAAAGTGGTGTCTCTTCATGACCTCCTGGAAGAGCAAATTTGCAGGTCAGTTACAAGCTGCTTAAAGAGGCCTTTCAGGTCAGTGGTTCCAGCAGTTCCATTCCTGCCATTTTAATGTTACAGCCCCGATCTGCCACTGCTTTTCTCTTTGGCGTTCTCACCCCACAAGACAAGCTTCCGCGGAGCTCACGAGATTTGCATAAGCTCTGTGTGTGCAAAACTTTGATGTGTATTGTTGCCACTGCCTTAGTGTGTGTCTCTGAATATTTGAAAAGGTGGCAACAAGTCAATCAAAAGCTGGTTAATTCAGATGAAAACCAGCTTCTGGTGTTTAATACACCCTGTTATATTTTGTTTGTCATTATCTCTCCAGACCAGTGACTCAGCCCTGTAAAACCTTCAGCTTGATCGCAGTGTTGACACATGATACCAGCCATTCGACTTCCACAGACTTCTATTTATGCCTCCTCTCCTCTTCTTTGAAAAAGCCCAGCAAGATAAATGAACCTCAGACTATTAAATACCATAAAGACTTTCATAAAATAATGGAAACTCTGCCTTTTAGCCTTAAACAAATGATTTAGCAAGTGCTTCAGATGAATTTCAAAAATGAACTGGCTTCAGCAAAGAACTTCAGAAATGATCCAGTGCCTTGTTGTTTCCACGCAGCTCTGCCTGCCTCAGATGGTCGCCCATCACAGTTGTGTCTGAGCATCTGTCACACAAAAAGTATTGCCAATACCAGAGTCCCTCGTGTATCTCCTGATGTCTCTAGCTTCACATGCTTGTACAGGTAGCTAAGGCCTGTGATGGGTAGTTTTCAATATTTAAACAGAGGACTGTGATGTGCGTGATGCTGTGAAGAGTATTCTGAAGCCCTAGACACTACTCTGAAGTATTTCCATCAACCAATCAGTGTACAAAAAAAGAGAGTAAATGCCAAGCCACTGCCATGGGACCTGATCCAAAGTCCATTCACATAAATGGGAGTCTTTCCAATGACCTCAGTTTGCTTTGGAGGATGAAAATGGTCATTAAAAAGATAATTTCTATGGTTGTTTTAACTAACAAGAGCAGATGGAAAGTAGCCAAGTTCCCAACACTCATGAGCCGTTATATAGATTAGACCTTCTTACTCATGATTAAGTTATACCTTACCCCTCAAATAGTTCCCATGGCATCGAAAAGAGCAAGATACAGCTTAAATGAGGAAAGGTATCTGTAAGAAAACGCAACTAGGCAAATATTGTGGGGGGGGGGGAGAACAAAAACTGGAGGAAAAACTAATTTGTTTTGCAAACAGACCAGGTTATTTAAAAGGATGAACAAGTTCCTGTTAAGAACTGCGTAGTTTTTATCAGAATGCAAAATGTTGTAGCTTAACTTAGTGAAAGTACAAACATTTTGACTCCCTGATTAATTTTTTTTCTTTTGGGTTAGGTGATACAATTCTCATCTGCAACTTGACAGGATGTAGAAAATAATTACAAATGAAAAGGTTATTCATAATTTTTAAATGAGTTAATTAGTAAACCCCGCCAGAGTCACTCATTACAGTAATTAATAATTGATTATACTTGAAATTAAACACAATTTTTCATCAAAATCTAATTAAATATCTGCCTTTATGCTTGTTGATTAGAACACTGGGTCTGGTAGAGACAATCTTTGCTAAATATGTTTATGCTGAACTGAACCATCGAATTTGATTTTTAATAATTGATAGTTCCTTTAGAAATTAGTAATTATGACCCATAATTACAGCAGTTCAACCTGATCAGCATTTCTGGCACCTTGCCAGCCATCCGTGGAGCCTGGCAAATGCCACAGAATTCATCTGAATGGAGAAAAAAGGATGGGAGAGCACTCAATGGACCTACCTTTTAACCACATTAACTGTGATTTTAAACAGGAGCCTGATCTTTTCAGAACTCTGAAAAAGGTTTTTGAGTTGGAGAATACTGAGTGGCAAACGAAACTCTTCTCAATCTATCTAATGGCACACACCTCTTCCATCAGAATTAACAGGCACTGCTATTCTGAGTTATAACGATACTCCTCTGACACACTGAGATAATGGCCAAAGGAACCATGTTCAGGGCATAAGGAGAATACCAGACAAATGAGAAAGGCGAGTCCAAATATATATAGCAAATGATGAAAATTGACTGCATATTTCATCAAACTGTTGCTGATTTAATGTTGGTTAATTAATCATTTCTGCTCCTCTTACAGGAGACATAAAAGTGACCGGAGTATGATGCAAGGCAGAAGTGGAAAAGTATCAGTCATTAAAGAAGTGTACATAAAAGGAACACAGTAAAAGCAATCCTTTGTGGTAGTGCTAATTATACTCATGTGAAATGAAAGCAAAAATCTTTCGATCCAGGCTAAGATTTGTAATTCTAACCACAACCTTTTATAGATCATTAGTGTACAGGAAGTCACAGTGAAATCAAAAAGACTCATTTGTGCCATGAGAAATGGGCTTTTTTACCCATGATCACATCTGTAAGTCTCTGACAATGGGAGTTTGCACCACTGAGAGTTTAAAATAGAAGTCTAGGAACGGACCTTTTTAAGACAATTATAACACAAATATCAAATCTAACTGAAGAAAAAGCAATGGTAACACCCCAACTTTACAGACGGAAAAATACAATTTTCACTTCTAACAGTTCAATTACTTTTGCAACAAACACTGAGAACGCTTTTCTGCAATGAACGCTGACAACCTTTATAAAACAAAGAAATTCAGATCACGCACAGCCCAAGAAAAATCCACCGCTTCTCCACCCAAGTAGCAAATTTCCCCAACTCTCCCTACTCAAAAAAGGCCCTGTTGGACCACAATCTAAACTCAGTCCTTCTCCATCCTCCCAGTCACCCTGTGAACTTCGATATAGTTGGTTAAATGGCTAGGATGGGCCACCAAAAGATACAATAAAACCGCATTTTTACATATCAGGATCTTGGTTCTGACCCTGTTCCATCAAAGTCAACAGCAGAGAACTCCCACAGACCTGGATGTCACTGTGACTGGAACATGGACCTCCTGCCTGTTTTAATGGGCTGCTTTGAGAAAGCCTGGTGGGTTTGTCTCACTCCAGGTACACTTTCCTTTGCAGAATGTAAACAGTCCGTGCCACTGAGGGAGCACAACGTATGACTCATGTTTCACTAAGCTCTTCTGGCTCTAAGACATGTGTTAGGCTCCCTACCATAGCACTGCAACCACAATTAAGTCAACAGAGGCCTTATTTCCCTGTCACTTTGTACCACGATCTTGACCCTCTGCTTCCCAAACGTTAAATCCATTATGGGTCGGTTTGTACAGAAATGAAAGAAAAGCAGGAAAAAAACCAGAAATAAGCTTACCTATGAAATACGCCAGCAGGATCACCAGCGTGACTGAGATGACAATGGCACTCAGAGCAGCGCATTTCCAGTTACAGTACTTATAGGGTTTCTTCAGGTTAAAGGCAGGCCTAGAGAAGGTACTTCTGGGAAGGGGCCTAGGGGGAGGTGAGTACACAGTGCTGGACGTCAAGGGATATCCCGGCGACGTTGTACAAAAAAGGGGAGAAGTGCCTCCAGGTTTGAAGAGGAAGTGCCTGAGGGAAGAAAGACCAACAGCAAGTGACTCCTCACACAAATCGAGGCCGAGGGAGACGTGGGGTGGGAGGATGGCGACTGCTGCCGGGAAAAGGAAAGCAGCTCCACGCAATGCTGGCTACGGACATGGATGGCATGCACAAAAGAGAAGAATAAAAACCAAAGGCAAGTCACACAGAGTAAAGGAAAACAAAACAAAAGAAAACGAAAAATCACAATGCCAACAGTGCCACAGAGAACTCTTCAAGGGCAGGAGTCCCCTCTGTGGAAGAGCTGGCGTTAGAGTGAGATGAATACCCCAAGCACAGCTACGACAGACTGGTGGCACGGGCAGCACTGGAGGCCTGCTCACGCTCCCACAGAAATGCCCTACGGAGACTGAAGAGGAGCGTAGGTCAGATTAAAGAGGGGAGGGCGTTTACCAATTCATTGATCACTGCATGAGAGCTTTTTTTGTATGGCATCGGTGAATGGAGATGGGGAAAGAGAGCTTAAGCCATTCCATAGCACCCAAATTGTCACAGAGGGGAATATTCACACTGTCCCCGCCTGGCAAATTTAAGCATCGGACAATGATATGGCTAAAAGCATCAAAGCCCAGAATTCGTGTCCTGTGTATCGCCAGCGGGGAGAGGCACCTGCTTCCAGAAAGCAGTCCAGAGCACCTCAGTTCGATGCCTACCTTTAAAAAGTGTGAATTACTGTCAAAGGCAACAGTGTTTCCCGCCCAGTGACACATTGGGAGGCACCGTATTTTGCCCATTACTACAAACGCAGCCTGAGAGCCAGCCTGTGAGGACCTTCTGTGAGACTCATGAAAGTCAGCACAAAAAGAACCCACTGCAGTCCATGAGTTCCTGAAATGAAATGTCCCAATGGGAGTTCTCTCCATGGGAATCCTAAATGAAAAACCTAATTTTGGTGGGACATCATGAAGTACAAGGCATTCAAATTCCGGGAATGAAACTTAGGAAACAGATCTGACTCGTCTATCACCATGCTGATGTAAAACAAAAACGCAGCTTGTGAGGACTGAGAAACAGCCTCAGTGCAGTTTGCACGTTCTGCCATGGTTTATGGGGCCAGATTTGCAGCCAGCATAAATGCAATCAGCATGGATCCACGGGAGTCAGTCAAGCCAGCGGATTATACCAGATGAAGACGTGACTCTATTTTCCCCTTGAAGTCACTTGTGCAGTCACAGGGGGAAATGTCACAGGCAGAAACATCACCATGCAGAAAAGCCACTGATTCGTGCAGTATATAGTAACACATAATTCTCCAAAATAGGTGTTTGTAGTATTACAGCCATGGTTTTATGGTACTCTAGGCATGACTGCTGAGCATTAGAGAAAGATTCATTATTTCTACTAACGCTCTACATCAAAACATTCATTTTTACAAAGAGCCAGATACTATCCCGTGTTTTAGAAAGTACTTATTTAGACACAGAGGTATCTGTTCTGAGCAAAGAGGTACCCACAGTGTTCAAGTACACCAGTTAGATCTTCAGTTAATGATGGCTACCAAATTAGAAACTGCCAACATGAGGTCAACAGTTTTGGCACTAAGTGTCAAGTTAAAAGCTGCTTATAACTTAAAAGTTAAGTGATCAAAAGTTAGGTGAAGATGCCAGAATGGGTGGTTAAGTCAAAATCAAAGGCGTGGCTTACATACACCACTAGCACACACTTGTAAAATAAGGCATGTGGAAAATACCAGTTTAACAATGAGGTACCAGGCTGCCAACACAATAATGGTTTAAGATTTTTATGAAAATTAAATTGATCTTAGTTTACATGGGACTCGAAATTGCTGTAGGTACTTCTTACTAATGAAATGACTTTCAAAACAACAAGGGAAAAAAAGCAAATGGCATGCTGTGGCTCATTAGCATATTAATGAGTCTGCCATTAATATGTACAGGACACAGTGCTCCAAGCCCCAGAACCTCATTTTTTTAAAGCCATCTTGGAAGAGGCCAGCAATGGTGTTGCCCTTAAACATCACTGATATGACCAAATGCTTTCATGCAAGGATCATAATGACTGTACAGTAAACAGGAAGACCAGGTAAGTGTCACATACCCATCATTGTAAGCACCGTCATGTCGGGAGGAGGTGAGAATGTCCATCTCAATGAGGTTGTCCTGCAATGTCTCTAGGAATGTCTGCTTTGCTATGTTTCTACATACATATGGAAACATGAATGAAGCCAGTGAGTCATGCATATATGAAGTGTGATCTTATAAACCACAATGGTTATAGTGCAGTTGTGCATGGAATTAGAATGATGGACCATATATTTATATGTATAAGATGCTACACATATACATATATAGCTTTCAAGAATGTTCACTTCTCTCTATATACACTATATATATGCATATACACACATATAAGCACACACGCCCATGTGCATGTATAAAAAAAAAGCTGATGTCTTTGTTCATTTCACATTATTTATTGCCAGTGACACATGAAACCTTCTGAACTGCTGGATTCAAAAGACTAGATTTCAGTCCAGCACAGCTGTAACCTTGCTATACTCCTGCATCTGTGTTATTGTTACTCTGAAAAGTCACACCACAGTATCTATATCCCACTGTGGCCAACAACTTGGTAGTGCACTTCCATCTAACGTCCTCATGGATTTCCAGTGAAGATCTGCCACTTCTTTGCTTAAATTTCAGTTTTACATCTGAGAACTTTTTAGTTACCAATTTGATTCATTTGTTTTCCTCTGTGGAGCAATAACTTGCTATTTAGAAGTTTCAAAATGCAAGTTTTGCTCAATATAAATATTTTTTTTAAAAAGTCTCTCAGTGGTAAGGAGATAGAAGCTGGAAAAAGGTTATGCTGTAACCCAAATTCCAATACCAGAGTATTGGCTGTAATCTGGATAATACAGGCAATAGGCAAGATACTTAGGGCCTGCACGTGGACAAGCCTGGTTTTGACTTTGCACACAATAGTGGCATTCTGCAATATCTGGCCTCTCTGGCATGTACTTTGATGAGTTACATTTTGACCTATATATGCTAAACTGTTTTGTACTTTTTGAGAAGAATAGCAGGAACATAAAGAATTAAGTCAGAGGCATAGCTGGGAACAGACTATGTCTTTCTCACCTGCAGGCTTGTTTCTCAAGACCTGGCAAAAGAACATTCTTCCCATCTTTTTTAAAACAAAAAACAGTCCTGATTTTGCCCATGTCTGTTTTCAGCATCAAAAGTGAATCTAAGCCTGAATGTGAATAAATTCCCTGGCCAAAAGTGGCAAAGGAACATAACAGCTTTGTGACACTTTATCACTTATGCAGGATTAAGTGCTTACAGGATATAAGTGACACGATGTGAACTCAAACAAGAACTCCTTGGTCAAAGAAACTGGATTCAGGTAACATGCTATACCAAGAGAAACTAGCCCTGTCCCATTATACAAACCTTGATACTGTCTCTTCTAAAATGTCCTCAACTTTAATTTTCATTCCTACTTCCTCCTCTTCCTGCTGCTAATGCCAGCACTTGTTTAGCTCAACTCACTGCTTTGGGAGGCCTCAGGGCTGCTTTGACAAAACAGATCTACTCCTTGATCTGAATGAAAGTAAAGCGACTCTTGTTCACAGCTTTGGAGTAAAGTGGATCGACATGCATGAGCTGTGTGCCACAGCACTTGAGGCATCAATCCATCCCCAAGTGTTTGCGGCTTCCTCACATTCCCTGGGAATGCAGGAAAGGTTGGATGTTGAATTCAATGCAAAAAGAAGCAACGTATGTGCATGCACTGAGCATTTAATGGGTAAGAGGGAAGGCACCTAGCAACACACCAATCAATAAAAGTTCATCAGTAGTTAAAATCCATGTCAAATTGGTTCCATGAATTTCAGTTGTGGATTGTCAATAAAACAGAAGAGGGGAGGGTTATATAATCTTATAATGTATGTATTTGCAACAGAGAGGTCGCTGGGTCACCGAGGTGACTAATGCATGACTGTCCTCCTCACTGAAGGCTGGACGGAGTCTGCTCCCTTGGAGATTACCTGTGAATAGCCATCTAGTTACAAAACACTCTCCCTTCTCATTACGAGGCGTGGTGGCAGAATCTGACCTTACATGATTAGCACATGAAATTCCCTGGGAATGGAAGTCTCCTGAAAGCTGTTGGTTTGTCAACTAAACATCCATCTAGTTGGCATTTATTTGCTCCCGCAAGGTCAAACATAAAGGAACAGAAAGGAGGCCACAGAAGAAGGAAGAGTGAGGAATAAATATGGGGGGAACTGACTTACCTGTCAGGAGTGACTGCTGAGCAAAGATCTTCTCATCACAACCTTGATAATATATTGCTTTTAAAGCAACAAAAAAAGGGAGCAGACAGGAAAAGAAAGAGGAAAAAGGAGAAACAGAGAAAAGGGAGTAAAGGGAAACTAATGAAAAGGAGGGAGAGAAGAGGAGGGGCTCTTCCTCTTGCAACATATAAAGATCTCAGATATAGGCTATGCTTATTGTGTCTGTTGCATACTTGTGCTACACATCTCTGCTTGCCTTTGCATTACAGTATGGAAATTTCCAGGCAGCGACAAACCATCCTAAATTCCCAGTTCTGAATACTGCCTGGAGTCCATGGCAGTCAAAATCAAGCCTCTTCAAACTCTGGGGTGCTTAAAATCTGTAACTGTCGGCACCTTTCACAGCCTGTGACAATCCCCGTTTAAAAGACGTAGCTTTTTCTTCATGTTTTCTCTCTCTGTTGACTAATATGGGATTTTAAAAAAATGGATATTCAACAGAAATACAATTCCATTTTTGACATGAGATTACTATAATCTCCTATTGCTATACTTCAAAGGCCTTAATTCTTGGATTAACGTCTCTTGGCCAGGATTTATTTTTTTACATATTGGACATTTTATTCTCTTAGGTGGAGGTCTTTTTTTGGTTCTAAAAGTCTTTGCAGTGGGGAAGGTCGACTTCATGGAAGAGGTGGAATTGGGCACCCAAGTTTGCTAAACACCTCTGAAGCCTGGTCTTTTACATCTACAGAATTCCCACCAAAGGAAGTGGAAGACCTCTGCATGTTGGAAGAGCAGACTTTTAGAGTGGAGATTTGTCACAGATTTACTAGTCATCTATGCAGCACAAGCTCGTTGCATTATGACACCTTTATAACACATTTTATTTTCTTAATGTTGTTTAGTGAAGAAATAAGAGCCTGTCAGTCGTGCTCTGTAAATGTACTTATTTGCTGTTTGGCATAAAATTACACATTCTTTTCCAGCGTGTTCATTGTCTGAAGGGACACTGGGAAAAATTATGCCATTCCAACCAGTGTGTGAAAAGCCACAACACCAGTCTTGAAATGACCTGTTTTCTACCTAATTAATAAAATGGTTAAATTAAGGATCAGTTACAAATGTGACTGATTTGTGATGCAAGCGAAATCATCAAATGATGCAGAAGGATCTCTTCATGCAGGTAGACCTCCAACATTTAGACAAGTTAACACAATAATGTGACCAACCCAACTTGCAGAAAGAACAGTCTGCTTCAGATCTCGAAAAAATTTCATCCACAATGGTTTCATGGAGGAGAAATGAGGACAGTCTTTAAGGATGTGCTCATTTACAATTTAACAGGAACAGTCCGGGACTAGCCAGATAATTGTTCTGTCTATGAACTCCTGCATTTATTAAGATGTGGTAGGGTTGTCCCTCTCTGATTGCCACTGGAATTGGACAAATAGGGGCAGGATGTTTTCAGCAAAGAGCTTTTATCTCTGACATTCCTCCATTGATCCAGCAGCAAGGACATTCCTTCTCAATTTTAAGGTGGTGGGTTCTGAGAGACCCCATTCAGATGTGAGGATGTCTTGGCACTATTAAAACAGTATATTATCTCTTCTCCCAAGAATTCACAACCTGGTTTAGAAAAAGGCACAGGGCTTCCTCCAGAATTATAGGGGATAATTCACAAACGAGCTGCAGGGTAGGGCCTAAGTATTTTTTACTGGTTTTTTTTTTCCCCCCAAAAGAAAGAACACATAAAAGTCACTGCTTGGGTATATATGCTCAAGAATCAGTAACACAATATAATTACTGAAATTGTTGCCAAATCACACTTGCAGTACTTGCTCATAATTTTGTCTTAATCTTTTGGATCCGGCTTCTTAGTTGAGTCTTTTTAATCAAGCAGTCGCAGAGAAATTAATTATCCTTAAACGACATAAAATGTTAGATTGAGGTCTGTTTTGGAAGTTTCAGAGGGCCAGCAGACATAGCTCATTCTCAAAAACATCGACAGAAGTGTTCATTTTTAAAAACTATTTTCTTAGCAGAAGCTGGCAAGACTGGGTACATTTTGTCCCAGGATACAGACACAGCTACCACTGATCTCAGTGAGATTCCCAAAGGCAGTGATGCGACAAATTTGGCCCCTGGCTCAGTTTTCTGTTAGTATGTTTTTTGCTGTCTAAAATCTTTCTTGTTGGTTTGAGAAGGTAAGACAAATGAGAGAAAAAAGGCAGCTAAGTAAACCATGTTAGGTCTGGAAGACTTCTCTCCAAACTGAAAAAGATACCATGTATGGGGGCTAACGACTCCAGCACCTCCATTGGCTTCTCAGTAGCAAAGGAAATGGTGAAGCAAAACCTCCAGAGAATGCAAAAACTGAGTTTCAAGTGGACAGCAAGAAGTAGATGCACTCACCATCAGATGGGAGGACTGGGGCTGAGGGAGTATGACAACTCCCTTTTCCAGAACCTGCATAGAACCTAAACAAAGCTATGAACTAGAACAACTCGATGCACCCTGGCCATACTCGTGTGTTGCATAGGTGGAAAAGAATTTAAATGCTAAATGGAAACATCATTAATTGACTGATGCCCTACTATCCAGTGTTTCATGCTTGCTGGAGCAATGTTGTAGGATAATAAAATGCTGCAGCTGACCTCTCCTCATTAGGTAAAACAAGATCAACCTTTCCTGAATGATGTACTACAAAAGTATCTGGTTGACAAGGCACAGATAGAAGGCTAAATCTTTTCAATATATTGACTGATTTCAGTTTCTTAAATAGGATATTGATTTATCCTACCACATAGGAAGAAAAGACATTAAAGGAAAATAAAAGAAAGAAAACCAAGAACATTTTAATTTATAATCCTGATTCCAATTTTAAATGAGGAAAATAACCTTAAGAGCAGCTGTTAAAGACAATATTTTTAGTTTATGAAAGAAGAGCAATTTCCTCTTCTCATAGTCGAAATAGAAAAGACACAAGGAATAATAAATACAACTCAAAATACTTAAGCCAAACACCAGTTCACAAACTGAACGGCTAGCTATACAGATGTGTGTATTTTCCATAACAACCTTAGCACACACAGTCAGAACATTGTAAAGTACTAAAGAAAATGACCTACCTAGTCTCCAGTGGGATGTTACTGTTAAGTAACCAGTTGTCCTGAGCATGGGCTGGCTCTTGTGTGCTGGCTGGTTGTTCTCCAGAAAGAGAGTGGTCCGTAGGAGCTGGGCTGGGGTTGCTGCGTGGAGTGAAGTTCCCTCTGTTTAGGGAATTGATAGAGGCCGCGTGATGTTGATTTGGGGTGTGAGCATGTGATATTGGAGGTGGTGGAGTTCTAAGTCTTGAATGATTTTGAAGATTTGGAGGATGATCTAAAATACAGGTAAAATATTTTTAAGGTTCATGATTTGAGTTGCTCCATACTGCACTCATTTATGTGCAGACACTTCTAAAAAGTATGAAGGCTGTCATGCCACGTATCCTAAATCAAACTCAAAAGAGTAACATAGCCTTGTTCCGTATGCTCTAATGACACATGCATTGATCCCCCAGCCAGCTAGAAAAATAGTTCAGTTTCATGCACAAAAGTTATGAAAGCTTAAACCACTGCAAAAAGGCTGTCCTGACAGCCAAGTTAACTCTGATGAACAACTGCAGGTTGCAAACTGCAATCCATCTGTGACACTAATTTGTGATAAACCATGAAAAATACAACCAGGCTGTATAGATAACACTTTAGAGCAATTTTATGATGGATATACAGCTCCCAGTGAAGTTTGTTCTGCCTGTTTTGCCAGAGAACTTTCAATAGTTAAGTCAACAAGAAGACCGAGAATACATTTAATCATAGACTGAATTTAGGGAAAGCCATAAAAATGTGTCAGGGTTACACAATTTAACAAAATCCCATAGTTTGTATTGTTAGAAATGTACTCAACCTGAGTAAAAAATGCATGTGGCATAAAAACTGTGGTGTCAGGAAAATGAAACAACATATGGTAAAGAAAGATGTAAAGATCAGTGATATGGCTACTTTGAGTAAAACTCAAAGTATTTGTTAGCCAAGAGTCTGAGGGAGGTAGACTGAGGAAGGCAAACAGGCAAACATTTAGGAAAGACCAACCTAGTGCTGATTATATTGGGATTTTTATTTTTTTAATTAAGTTATCAAGGATTTTTTCACATGTTTTCTGGAAATGAAGAAAAACTAAAGTATTTGATGGAACTGAAGGGAGACTGACAGTTCAGCATACTGGATATGGGATACAGGAAACTTATTCCTCTGATTTTAAGAGGTCCATGCTTTTAAGTCATTAATGCACAACACTTATCTGATGCCTTACCTGAAAAAAAATGCATATGGTATCAATCTAATACTTACCAGACAGAATTCTGTATCATGAAAAACTAACACTCATGTACTCTCTATTTAGAGAGCTTAGAAATGAATGAATTGTACAGTCCTAAATTACAATGAATGGTATCAAAAATTACCATGACATTTAATGACACTTTTGAAATCTGGATTGGGACTTGGATTCAGGAAAGGAACAGGGAAGGCATTTACAATATCTCCATAGCCTCTTGGATATTTAGACACATAAGATAAAATATAAAGATGTGTGAGAGACATCTTGTCCCTTCCTTCCTCACCCTGTATTAACTCACACTACCTTACCATTAACTATGGATGATTATACCAAAACCTTAGGGTGGCTGAGGCGGTCTAGCAAAAAAATAGGTGTTAATTACGAAGGTGCCATTATTCTGTTTGAACATGTACCTACCTCTGGCTTTGTTAGGTTAGACATGGGACTAGGGCTATATATTCCATGGGGAGAACCGAGTGTTTTTAGGGTCCCAATCCATTTTACCCTATACTCTGAGAAAGGTCAGAGGAACACCTTAAAAGTGCTGTTCTCTCTATAGTATATCAGTATAATAGAGAGCAAGCTCCAAGCTCAGAAAAGAGTCCCATACTGGTCATCGACATTTGGTCAGATAGATTATTCCCAGGAATCTAATGGGGTATTCAGAAGTCTGACTTAGCAAAGCTCATCCAAAATTAATAATGCCATACTGGACTCTGATCTAACACTAGTTAGGTCTGAAAAATTCTGTACATTAGCCAGCAAAGGAAGGACAGAGCAACAACCACGGACTGTACAGACAAGGAATATCAGAACTAAACCAAGTCTGAGCTCAGCTCCGCAGCACCATGCGAATCAAGGCATCCAACCATCCTTGGACTGGATATTGTTGGGGACTGTCGCATAGCTGAAGCTCTGACCATGGAGGTAATAAAAACAACAGTGGAAAAATCCTACTGCTGGCTTAGTTAAATTGGCGACTTATTTTCCCACTCAACAGACAGCAGCCATGACTGCTTGGCTAGGTACCCTTTGCTGAGAGGCAAAAGGAAGATAGGAAGCCAGGCCCAGAACGCACCAAAACCAGCGGTCTGGGGAACAGGTCTGCTTGCAGACAAAGGAAGACAGGAACAGTGTATTCATTCCAGGCTGAGGGAGATGAATGTAAATAGAGGATTTCCAGTTTTTAGGACTGTCAATCTATCACCGTTCACAAGAATTTAATTCATCCCAAGGAAAATGACTTGTCTAATCAGGAGCAACATACCAAAGGTTTCCAAGACCAGATATTTGAGTTTTATTACAACTGATGCCTGAGATGAATACTCTGCACAAACTGGAAAGGGGGGCAAATGGGTGAATCCTGGAATATGCAATAGGTGTTTTGTGAAGTTTTCCTGCTATCAGTTGACTTTCCCTACTGGAGACACCGTTTTCAGACTGTGAGTCAGCGCCTGTTTCCAAAGATCTGTTACGTAAATTCCAATTTACATCCTATTATTGCAGACACATTGCAGATGCTATTATGGATAATGCTTTCGAATCAAGTAAAAATGTGTCGTTTTCATTCTCTATTTGCATACCCTCTGTGATTTCTTTGCTAAGTAAAGACAGCACATCTATCTTGCTCTGGTCTATGTGATTTTTCACAGGATTTTATAGCTTGTATTTCTTTTTCTGACATTTAGGTAGCTTTTCCTCCCAGAATATTTTTAATTTCATTCATATACAAATTCTGAACACTTACGTCATGTCTGAGCATTACTGAATTTAATATACCTTAACTTGGATTAGCAGCTATTTCCCTTGCCTTATGATCCCTTATTTTTTCTTCTTCTCAAGTTAAGGAACATTAGAAAAAAGGTGTAGATGAAAGCACAAGCTACGACATCTTCCTACTGAAAATTGCTGCAGCTGTGCAGGATTTTCTTGATGCGACAAAACTATTGAGGTTCTTACCCTCACGAAAGATTCTATGGGATTTGCAAAGGATAAGGGAAGCCCACAAAGCAAATTCCTTCTTGATTTTCTAAAATTGCAACTGTCTCCTTATTTGAACATGCTCTTTTTAACTTGTTCCACAATGTTTGAGTGATCTAAAGTGTGTGGTTTTATTTCCTCGCAGAAAGGACAACCTTAATGCTGGCTGCAGCGGCTCTCTTACATCACGTATGTGCGTGAATCTTATACAGTGGGAAGATGTTCTGATTATCCTGCAATATATTATGCATAAACACTGTATATTTACAGCTGCTTAGGCAGCACTGAATTTTTGCAGATCTCACCACATGGGTAGGATACAGGAGAAGTCAGATACAGCTTTCTACATCTAACAGCAAGCCTTTATTGGGACAACAGCACCACAGGAATTCAGAAGACTTTATAGAGGAGCAGGACTTCGTGGCCTCTGCACAAATTGTACTAGGTTCCCAAGACCTTTCTTCAGCAATTATAAGATGGCTAACTGTGACTATTTGTAAATTATCTTGGCTTACTCAGAAAGAGATAATTTTCAGCATTTTCCTTCTTGCAGTTTTCCTCTTTGGTTTCCAAAAAGACACGGAGTTATCATTCCCTCTCTACTTGTTGTTGGAACGAAAAACCTAACATATACTCTTCAGAAGGACCAGCTAAGCTAACAAAGTACTGAGGAATAAAACAAACACCTTGTAAAACACCTCCCCCCCACCTCTCCAAATTTCTAATAGTCTCCAGAGTCAAGCAACACAGTTTATGGGATGATTTTTGCCTTGAAGGGACAGCAAAAGAGATCTCTCAATAGCAAAGGAGCCCTCCTAGTCTTAGACACTAGGTGCCAATGAAACGGAGTCCCAGAGATAAAGTTCAACATTTCTAGAAGATAGGCTGGCACTGTGGAAGTCTAAATAGCTCAGAACTTAATGAACACCCCTGTAAGCCTCATTTTCTCTAATGGGTCTCCAAAGTGTGTCGAACATGAAATATGTCAGTATTCAAATGTAATGAAACACTGGAAAACTGACTGAGAAAAACACAAATAGAAATCGAGTTGCCTTTGCGTTGCTTTTTTTATTTGTTTTTTAACATTAAAACGTCATTGACTAACACTGGCTTGGTAACGACATATAAAGCAGAGCTCAAATATAACTCAGTTAATGAAGCTTGTACTTGGCACATATTAGAGACCCTTGACAGAATCCTGTGAATGAAGAATTGAATAAATGGGAACCATAAAAAGATTACCAATGACGAGCTAATATGACAAAATTTGAATAAAAGGTCTGAACCCCATGTTCCTTTTCTTTCCCTTAATCTTTAATGAGTAGTACTGTTTTGAAATTAGTCTATGCAACAATTACACTTTCTGATTCATTAGGTTTTGGGATTGCCTTCAGGGCAAATGTGCTAACCTCAGAGTGAAAAATACATTCTCATCTTTTTTTTCCCCAGCTTCTCCTGTTCCTCCACACATTTGTCATTTGTATGTCTGCTCATATGCAGACAGCCTGATGCCTGACTGGTGTCTGGATTAGGTACAGGAAATATTTCTCTTTACTCACTGTATATAGTGCCAGGTGGAATGAATCACTCATTGCTCCCTTGAACTTCAACTCCACAGTAGCTGTGATGACTAACTTGGTAGTGTGACTTTGGGCAATCATGCTTATACCCACACACAGAGAAATCCCCCTCGTTGCAGAGGAAACAATCTTTTTTAAAAATAATGAACTCTGCATTCAACAGACAGAGCAGCTAAGAGCTTTGCTTCAGTGCCAGGACCACGTTTCAATCTGCTGCAGATGTACACTCACAGCACTCACACCACCAGCCAGCTGAAATTACCTTCATAGGCTCCCTGTCAATTTGGGTGCCGCTGGGCATGGAAGCTGGGGTGCCTTCACTCATTAATCTAATGAGCCACCTAGGGTCAGGTGAACTATGAAAGACTGAACTGGGTCTTCCCCAGCACCCTTGCAGGGGGCACAGAGAGTTTGCTGTTAAAAGTGAGGCAGCTTGCCAGAAACAGGTTCCCTATCAGACATATGGCAAGCCAATGACGGCATCTGCAGAATGAAAATCAAGCAGAATATTTAACCCCCAAGCTGGCAGATAATGCAAAAATACAAGGAGAAAAATCAGAATGGGAGACGCTGTCTGCTCAGAGGGTTCCTTGGTGGCTTCTGGTGACAGCCAGGATCAGATGCAGACCAAGCTTTTCTCCCATTTGCATAGAATCCAGCTGAATGTGCAAAATCTGGACTGAGCTGAAGCAATGTGCAAAGGTGGCACCTCTGTTGTACCAAGCAGATCCATCTCTGGGTCTCTTATTGATATTCTGCAATCTAGAGGAGAATTTTCTCCTTCAAGGAATGTCCTACAACAGGCTCTGTCTACATGCGAGAGTCAGGTAGTCTATGAGGAAACGACCCCACAGGATGGTGATAGAGATGAAATGAAACAGGTCACTATTTAGATGATTTATCTGCGCAGAGATGTCTGTTTTCCCTCACTAACACTTAAAAAATGGAATTTGTGGTACAATTTGAGTGACTGAATCTCTCCTTAAGAAGCATATCCACTGAATTTCACTTAAGACTAGCTTCTCCTACCATCAAGAGGAGTGTTTGTACCATGCTGTGAAATAATTGTTTTTCGGGAGCAACATCTTGTGCTGCTGGTTTTCAAAATGCTAAGCCACAAAATGACACTGAATCATAAAAGAAAACAGAGAACTGGTGTATAATCTCCATTAAGTAACAAAACAACGATAGGAAAGCTACCTTGATGCTTTTTCTTTAAGTAACAGCACAATAGGGAGCTGCTGCTCCATCTCTGGTGAGGGACTCTCACCAGAGAAAAGTGTAGTCCTCACCACGCAGTTAAAAGCAGCACTGTGTATGTCCTGGTTCTAGAGAGTATTATCGTTCAGAGTTTTCCTGAAGTTGAGCTCTTTGAATCCCAGTCATTACAGTCTTGTATCTCACTGGTACTTTATAATGCTATATGCATAGACATGCAACTAACTATGTTTTATGGATGATTAAAGCCTAAGAAAAACCTTCCTGTGCACACCTGTATTGTAAATGTGGTACAGTCTTTTATTCAGAAAAATCCTACAAGCACTGGAAACTATTTAGTTGAAGAAAATGGCTATACAGATGTAAATAGTTTTGAGTGTTCCTCTAAATGTGCCATCTGGACATTGAATTTGCAATAACCAGTGCTACAATAAGTGGATACCAAAAAAGTTGCAGAACATAAAAGCTGTAGTGAATTTTCATGACAACACTACCTACGGTGTCCCTGTGAATGTCTCCAGCCACTATCCATAGCTATTTTAGACATTGTTGGTAAAGCTACATATACCAGGACCAGTGAAAAAAAGACTCTAACTATCAAAATCTAAACTTGACCTCTAACAATGTACAATGTGTAAAAAATGCAATCATTCTTCATCTTGCAAACAGACTGTAACCAGTAGCAAGTGGAAATGGAGGACCTAGAAACCACACAGCAGATAAAATGGCATCTTGTTACTGATTGACAAGTCTAGGCCTTATAAACTATGAGGACGTCGTTCTGAAACATACTTAAGTAACTTAATTTGTTTAGATTAATGACATCAAAAATCAGGCCCACCTGGATGGTATATGTGCACATGTCAAACTAGTTGAATCTCCTCTCTCGCTGCACAGATTAACACTTCATTGGCTTTACTGTTTATAGGAAACAAGAGGTGCACCAAATCAAGTCCAAACAAGCCATCTATCTCCTCTGTATTTTTCTCATCAAATGTGTACATTACATGCAAACTTTCCTTCCAAGTGCGAAAGTGCCTTTGCAAAAGCAAAATATTGACTTTTGGGTTTGAAATCAATTTTTTGTTTGATGCTAGGCTGTCAAGCTTTGGCTGTACATAGTCAATGAGAGCTCTGGGTGGTTGTTTTTTCATCAGTATGCATCTGATTGAATTGAATGCCCTACAAGTAATGCTTTTAAAAAGGTCCAGGTCACTGTCAAAGGATGATATGCAGACTTTTAACCCATGCTGTTTGTTATTTAACTTAATAAAAGGGAATCACACACTAATAAAATCAAGGCAGAGTATTACTATTTAGACTCTGACAGTTTATGAAGAATCATTGCCTTAAACACGGAGGGAAGTGGAAAAAAATCCAGAATATCTGGCAGAGTGTAAATGAGTTACTTAAATTTAAATAACATATTTAAGTTCTTAAATAAGTTACTGGAAACATAGCCCTACAGTGCCCAACTAAGCAAATTTTCTTGCAGCCCTGGAGACTCTGGATTTTCTGCTGGGCTTACTGAAAAGGAACACCTTTAACTACCCTCATACTATACACTGGAGGCAATGGTAGCTTTTGAAGGCTCAAGTTGTTGAACTGCTGGCCCTTCTGGTCTAGTCATATAAGCAAACAAATAAATATATATATATAGCATATATATTTTTATATATTTTTAATATATATATAATAAAAACCAGTGCATCATTATAGCTCCTTCCCTCTCAGAAATACCCCAAATATAAAAACTAACCATGAGCCTCGCCACTCTGGTGAGATGCTGCAGTCACCACATTGCACCCTCAGCCCCTCAGGTCTGGGTTCTCACATCTGGAAACCCATAATTACAACTCTCTTCATTCTCAGGAGGATGCTCAGATCACTGTGCTGTGCCATTTTGACAGCACTGATGGCTTCCATGAGCTCCCTTCCAGCTAAGTGACTGAGGATGACCCACCGCCACTGTATCTTAGTGGGGGACAGCACCTTAATGTGAAATAAGAAAATCTACTGGCTTGAGTGAAGGATGGAGCATACATTCATGCTCTGATTTTGAGATGCTACAAATCACACTCATTGAATGTTTCTAAACATGTGTGCCTAAAACTGCAACCTACCTCCCGACGAACTCGGAGCCTGCAGCTCTCTCTTTTCTAAGTAGGAGATGTTGGAAGTCAATATTTCTGAAAACGTGTGCCTTTTTTTAAGTGTCAAAAGGTGTATTCAGTTCCCCATGTTTTGTATATTGCAATGTATGCTATATAAACCCTAAAACTCATATGCAGTCAGCCAGGATATCCTAGTGGCTGGGGATTAGGCAATGTCTATGCCACTTGATGGATGATTACCCCTCACAAGTCTCCTTTCCAGTGGTGTGCAACCTGTACAGGCTCAGCACAAGCAGCTGGGTGCCATCCCTCATGCATAAAAGGCCTGGAGAAATGGAAATAACTCTCAGATTTGCTGCCCCCCACTGCACATTTAAGAAACACAACTGCTATTACACCTAAGGTTATCCTTCTTGAAAGGAAAGTGGCGCTTTTCTCTGATGTCTGCAGTTTATTGACTTGAGGCACCGAGGAACTCTTTGTACAGAGAGAGTTTAACTGGTTTCCCTGCGTACGATGTCTCCTGTGTCTGTTGTGTGGTTCTTTCATACAGTAACATATGGAGACAAATATATAAACAAACAGAAAAGCAAACAGTTCAGCCTTGTCCAAACCAGACATGATTAGCTGGTATAGTTACACCGGCAAATTTCTGAATTGTTTCTGTAAAGCAGTTCCCCAAACTAAAGTACATCTGCAAAAGGTGCCTTTGGCTGCTGTAATAGCAAATAAACTCAGGATTTTGCCAGCACAGCTCTGTCAAATATTGTTGGGTTTTTTTTTCATATAGTTATATTGGAAAAGCTTTGAAATATAGACCTGATCTTTGCCTGTTTCTCCCTAAAAATAAAATGAACAAACAGTCTCTATTTTGCTTACGCCCTTCAAAAATCTTATCTAAACTGCAGTGCTGTTGTGACTTAGCTGTACACAAAGAGGACTGACAGATCCCCAGCTCCATCAGCAAAGCTGACTATTTATAGTAGCTAAGAAAATAGTCTGGTTTATATAATTTTTACAATGTTGTTAGCAGTGATGATCCAGAGACAGAGTTTGCAGATATGAAGCAATGCAACTGCCATACAGTTTGACTGCATGACAGGACAAGGTATGCACTCTTAGTGGTCAGGGTGAAAGATTAAGAAGCTGCAAAAACATTTAAAAAATTTACTGTATTCAATGTTAACTTGCAAGCTTTGGGTCTGGATTCTGACTTCTGAGGGGCATGTAATTCCCAGAGCCACCAGGGAGTTGCACAGCACAGACATCTGACGGAGGGTTTTGTCCCTTTCTTTTTTGTTTGTACATGTCCCAGGCTTGTGAATGAATCAGTCTCTGGAAACGCACAATTCCGTTATTTCACAGCAAAGCGCTTATGGAATGTGACATGATGTGGTGTAGCACAATACCAACAATCACTAAGGATTTTAATTATTTACTCTGGAGAAAGAAATAGGGAAATTTCATGTTGGCAGCAACTGAAACTATTTCGAGTCTTTGCTGGCAAATGTGGATTTTTTCATGACTTTGGATCAGCTTCTGTACATGCTGCCACCCAGGTGCCACCAAACAGAGGCACTGCACAGTACAGAACCAGTTTGCCAGTTTTTCCTTTGTTACCCCCTCCTTACCCACATCCTCCTTTTAAAATTTTTTTTTCTGCCTTTAAGTTTTAACAAAGCCATTTCTGTTAAATACCTCCAAAGCCCAACATAAACTGGTGACAATTCTATCTGACAGCTGTGACTGACATGACGTCTGTCACAGTGATTAATACCTACATCCCCCACCCCATCCACTGCGCACACAAAAGCTGACTGATTTCCTTTGGTGAAAACCATGGGTGCAGTTAAGTGTAAAATCTCTCTGCACAGGTGGAAAACCTTATTCCCTTTGGCACAGGAATCTGATTTGTGAGAGCTGGGCTCCATGACCTTTCCCTTCAGGTTCTATTTGACATTCTCGGAAGCATGATGGCAGAAGGCTGCACTCCAAATAATTCTGAAACAGACATAAAACTTTTATATTTTTATTAACACTTGAAGAGGCCACTAAAAGAAAATCAAAACTATGAATCTGTCAAGACGCCCCTCAGCAATGCCGCACTTTGTTCAAAAAAGTACCATGACGGAAGGGCAATGTAGTTTATCCAGTGTGTATGTTTGTCTGCCTATTCATAACGCCTCCACCCCTAAATTTCTCAGTACTAATTAATACAGTCCCTCTGGCAACACACTTCTGAGAGGAAATATCCATGATGAGTCTCATTTATAGTTAGTCTCATTTATCACATTCTTTTTTTTTTGCTTCTGTGTTTTACGATATAAATCTCTAGCATGTAACAAATATCAACAAAACTATAAATACACATACACCTAAATGTTAATAGTTCATAAGATATTTCTACATGTTCTGATGTTAATTCTGAAGGTACCTTTGTATGTCTCTCTGCCTTGTTACAGATAGACAGATGTGTACAAATGTATACAATGCTATAGAGACAGAAAACCCATGCTATAGTTAAAAGATTTTGATCTTTTCTTAATTCCTGCTCTTAACTTTTTTGTTCCCCTACCAGGAGATATTGCCTTTGCTGGCATCATACATTAGAGTGATGCTTGCTGCCAACCAACTTTCATCTTGGAAAATGGGATAATTTAAAATGAAAAAATAAAAAGGTTTCTGGTAGAACAAAAAGACTGCCCCCGTTTTCTGCAAAAAATTGCAAAAAAGTTGTATCAGAATTATTATTTATTATCCTAGTGCTTATTGTGGTTCTCTTCAGCACAGGAGAAACTGAGAAAAAACCACTGTACCAGGCTATATAGCAATTACTGTCAAGTGCACAAGATAGATAGAAAAAAGTTTGAAAGAGGCGTACCTATTTCTGCAAGTCATACTTCATAGACACAAGTCTACAAACTGCCCAACTGTGAAACTGCCACTGGATTACTGATAGCTCTAAGTATGCCAACAGGGAGGTTTTCAGATGCACAAACAGAAGTTAGGTACCACCTCTCATTTACACCCATGGCACTGTGCCATTCAGTGACATCTGTGACCTTGAAAAATTTACCACAAAAAAATTTAAAATCAAGCTGTGAATTAACAATATTAGTGCAGATCCCTGAAGCCAGGTGCTTAGCTTGTTTAATAATGTACTTGGGAAATACATAGTCCTAGCACTAACTGAAGTCCAATATTAGCTGAAGATTCCCTTAGCATGTGGCTGTTCAAGAGAGTGACAACGCACTCAGATAACACTTTGGCATGAAGCGTGCGACTTTAAAGCTCAGTCAGATTATCATGAAAGATGAATTTTCTAAGGTTCTTTTCATTACTTGCTGTAAGTGCTCTTGACATTCTCCAAAGCAGTTTAGGAGAGCTTCCTAGGAAAAGTGTCAAAATAAAGTAATAATTTTCTTATAATATTGTTCAACAAAATGTGAGCATGGCATGATTTAGAAATGAAGATCAGCAACTTATGAAGACGGTGCACACATGCACACACCTATATATTACCAAGGGCTTCAGTGCGATCAAAACAATAAACAGTAATTTCATATGTGCATTGTCAAAGAACTAGAACAACTGGTTAGTGTAGAAAGGGGATTTTATATGACCTTCAAGTATCCCGACAATATACATTTCAACTATACATGAAACTTCTGTTTCAAACATTGGTAGTTATTCACTGAGCAAAACAATTTATACTGGCTTCATACTGGAAGCATTTGCTATAAAATTTATACCCTTTCTAACTCTTTTTAAACAGAACAAATCAAGTTCAGTATGGAGTCGTATTAAAATACTGCCTTGCTTTTTTAGGGACAGTCTTGTTAAAACTAGTTTACTATCTGCCACAGGCACCAACTGGCATGACTCCATGAGGGTGACAAAATTTTTTGGTTTAATTAAAGAGATGATCATAAAGATATATTTTATTATTTGTAACTCGAGAACTACATGTGATAAAGGGGGTTTTTTTGGTTCCCTTCATAGTCCCAGAGCCTCCCCTACCCCCTAGCTGAATGATGTACGGTCTGGAACGGACCCATCATAAACCACAGGCTGTAAATTAAGCAGTGGGATGAATAACTGACTGGAGGGTTTTAGGAATGCTAACATAACACATGTTATTCAGTGTAGTGTGAGGGAACTTCTTTCAAAAAATACATTTCTGAAGTAGAAGTACAATTACTTAATAAGATGATTTAAATGAATAATGACTGGATATTTTTAGCTGTAAGGCTTAAATTTCACAGAGTATGTTTATGCATAGAACTTTGGATTACTTACTTTTATCCTAAAGGTTCCTAAAGCACTTCATATATTTACCAAATTGATACCCAAATTACAGGAAAGAATCATTTAACTCATCACTGGAAGGCCATCACGCCTGCCAAAGAACAAGACTGCTGCTGCACAAAGGACGAAGCCCTGACTCCGCTGAAGACAACTGCAAAACTCTGAATGACTTTAGTAAGGTTGGAATTTTAAACTCATCTTTTGCAAAAAAATACCTTAATACTTGAGTGGAACTTTAATAGTAGAAACCAGGCAGGACTTTCTTTATTCTTCAGTTCCAGTGATCAAACCATGACAGGGACAGATCTGTGTTTGCTGTTATGAAACTAGCAGCCTGCCTCCCCGTCAGTGTAACCATTGGGAAAGAAATGTGCAGAAACTCCCACAGAGATACACTGCCCTTGATCTGCAGCAAAACTCCTATATTGTCAATACTTGCCTTGATCTGCAAGGTAACTCTTGATGTCAGCGACAGTTTTGTGCGCAGTGTGGGCAGTATATGGCTCCTACAGAAAGTTTTAGAAGCTGGGGATGCACTGAGATTAATCAGCATTTGATGCCTCACTGGAGAAAAACAAATGAGCAGGGCTTGTGGATACAGTCAGTGAGGAACACGCAACTGCAGCCAGAACAAAACCCATCACACTGAAAAATTACAAATGAAGCCAGAGATGAAGAGCAAGAGTGAGGCGGGGGAAGGTTAGCCTTGACGTAAGGATCATTGAAGGACCAGATTGTCTTCATCTCTTCTACAGTTTTTCTTCTAAACTATCAATTTTCTTCTGGACCATCCCTGATCTTCCCCCATCAGCCAAATCTGAACTCCCCAAGCCCTGCCAAACTGTCCTTAAAACCAAATCTTATAAGCATATAAACCAGGGAGGCTGGAAGTAGATGCTCAAATTTCTTTGCACCTCTCTCCTACCCACTCCAGTCTGTTATCTACTGGAAGATTCATAGGTAACGCACCAGACTGCTCCCTGACGTGAACCCACAGACCCAACTCTGACGGGACCTTCTGGGCCAAGAGATGGCTTGACCTCATAGAAAAACTCTAGGCAGCAGGGAATTTACACTATCCATTTCTTTAAATTCATGGTAGTAAAGCTGTCAGTTAAAAACCTCCAAAGCTTCTGTGTAATTGCACAGCGCCTAGTGGAGAAGTAAAGTGATATTCTCCCTATTTGGGACATGATGCTTTTAAAATAATCTATCTGGTACACACTGAGAGCCAGAAACATAAATAATATTTTTTATTGCATAGTAACTTTCACCCTGGATTCTCCAAGTAATTTACAGCATTAATTAGTTAAGAGCATCTGATAACAGGAGTCCATATTAAGATGATTATGACTATAATTAAAGGTAATGAAATGATGAAAGGACCTGTGCTCGATTTGTACATTAAAACAGTGAATTCTGAAGTAACGAAAACAAAGTCGAGCACAAAGATTTGTGACTAAGTACACATGAACTTATGTATTTCATTTCTCTAGGCCAATCCTACCTCTAGCTAGGAATATGTGTGCGTCAGTTCTGAAAGACTTGCTAAAAGTTTTGCTGTGCTACAGAAGTTAACACCAGAAGAGCAGCAAAAAAACAAGACCAATAAGGCATGCAGGGTTCTGTGGTGGCAATTAAAATTGGATGACTGAGCTCAAATGTCTCAGACTTTCAAAAGGAAATGGTTTGGATGGTAATGGGAATTTTTCAAGATCTGTTGTCCATTTTGGTTCCATTCTTCATGGACACATATTGCATGCATTCAGCATCATTATCTTGTGGACAGATATATTTACTGAGACCAAGGATGCACCTTGAATAAGCTTTTATTCCCATGTGCAAGGCATAATGTGCAGTGTGGACTAGCATTGTGTTGTCCCTCTGTAACTGCTGAATCCAAATACAACATGGTGCTCCTGTGGCAGGGTAGGAAAGCTGGCCAAGAGACAGCTTTCTACAAAGGTCAACTCTCCTTGAAATGGAGTGAGAAGAGAAAGCACAGAACTACACAGAATACCTGACCGAGATTATGGCTGGAACCCAGCTTTCTGGAGGTATTTTTTTTTCATGACTCTTGGAAACAAGTTATATCCAGAACAGCAGAAGTAATAATGTGTGGCTTTCTGATGGCTGGTTGGTAGCGTGCATGTTTTGGCTGACCTGCAGGCTAAAGACTAAAAGAATGGGCATGAGTGTCCTTTCTTCTACAAAGGCACCAATTTCTACAAAACTTGTAGGAATTTGGTATTTTTGAGACCTCTTCTCCCCCATCAAGCAGCCAAAACTATCCAACAACTTAAAAAAACATATGCAGGGTGTCAGGCAGACAGGCAATAGAGTTATTTAGGCCTTATTTTCTTAGGAAACACAGTTAAAAATGAAGGTGATTGCATTGGGAGGACAAATACGTATTGTTATATTAATTATGAAACATTCTTTAACAAACCTGCCAAAATTACTGCTTTTCTTTAGTCACTACATGTGCAGAGATTGTATGATCTTCTTTATATAAAATGCTGCCTCCATCTTGAAGAGTTCAAGATTTTATGTGGAGAAAAAGAAAGTGGCAACAATCATCTTTCTGTCTTGGAGGAAGCTCCATTTTTCTTAGGAATCAGTATAAAAGCTTCAGTGAAGTGACACATCACCTAAGTGTCCTTCAGTGCAAGAAGAACCTTCTTTTTCTTCCTGCCTCTCGAAGACTTAGGATGTCCATGAGATCATCCACAAAAGACAGCATACAGCTTATGATGAGGGACTTCTCCAGTCAAATGCCTTCCTCATAATGATGAAAGTTGTCAAAATTGTGGATGAAACACTGAGAGTCATCAAAACTGCATGGAGGGGATGTATTCTCTATATGCATACTACAGTCACCAAAGTTTGTAGTAACTCTAAACTTCCCTCTGCAGTCCAGTGGGAATCAATGGATTCTGAGAATTTACGTTAATTAAAAGTTTGTATCACACCACTGATGTCTGATAATTAGCCATTCAGAATTGAAGGCTGACAGATTAATAACACTTGTATCCAAATAAATCAAGAAACTTTGATTCATCCTCTCCAAAAGCTGCCTCTGGCTGTCGCTACAGGCATCCTTCATTAGAGACCGCTATCTCTAGCGAATCAAGCAAAGATCCATGCACACGTATCAATAGTATTTATATCTCTTAGCTGACTTGGAGTTACTGATAAATATTCTGCTGACTCCAAAAGGATTTCTACCTACAAAGCATGCCAAATGAACAAGTAGGAAGCAGAAGGAAAGTTCTGGTTGACGTGGAAAAGCATTGCAGCTCAAACAGCTTATCTGCAGATGAAGGCAACTTAACCCTTAGAGCTGTATGAGCTGTGGAAAGCTGTCTGGAAACTCAGCGTCTGGCACAACGAAGAGAGCAAAGTGCTTTTCTGAGGGAAAATTAGCAAAGGCTCTAGCTCACTACTGATCTGAAGAGCCTTTCATAAGCTTTCATATGCTGTAAATTTCTGATACAGAAACACAGAGTGTCCTAAGCTGTCGTGTGCTAGTGTACAGCCTGCCTGATCTGTCTGATGCCAAATACACTTACCTGGGCAAAGAGATTGCTACCGAAGGGGTCAGTGCTGCAATAGCTGGCACAGTAGTGTTTGATGATGGGGCATGATACCGGGCTAATATCTACTGCCCAGATCTCAGTACCAGAAGCAATCGGGGTTTAGTTCTGAGCCAGGGTCAGAGTTACGCCAAAGTGATTCCTCACAGCTCTAGCAAAACACAGCTTGAGCCACAGGGACCTTTGATCAGCAGCAAGAAGGAAAACTGGGCCTCTTTACATGGAAAAATCCCGGGGCAGGGGCACCTTCCTTGTTTTTTTTCCTTGTAGCTGTGAAGACTATTCTATACATGTACATACCATGTTCTTATGCTTTTCCCTAAGTATTTGATCCTCGGCGTTTCTGAAGACCTGCCCAGATACTGCTCTGATACGATTTATAGAGGCAATACTCAAGGCTGGACAAGTTAAGATAAGTCTGGAAAGAGGACTCCAGCAAGGTGTAAAGGGGGAAGAAAAGGAAGCAGGTGGAGTACTCCAAAACTGCCAGGCATCCAGAGGAAAGTATTCTGAACTAATAGGAGTATGTAAAATCATCAGACAAAGTCTGTGCAAAATTGTGTTGCGATATTATTGGTCAAATATCTGCTTCTACGTCAACATCCAGAAAAGATGCAGCTTAGGAGCACTCCAAAAAGAATTGTGGGGTTTGTTGGGGTTTTTTTTCATTTCAGATGCTGATTTATGCTACGCCTACTCCCACTAGCTCAAGTTTATGAAACAAATAACCTGACTGGTGGAGAAACTTAAACACATGGAGTAGTCATGTTCTCATCTTTTGGCGTACTATTTCCTTTTTCTAATTTATGTTACTAAAGTTGTCAGGAAAAGAGCACTCTCTTGGCAAATCAGAATGAATGCAAAGGAGCAATCAACAACATATATAGCACACAAATCTTTGTACCTAGCCTCCCAGGGACTGGAAGCAAGTTCAGATTTAGATAGAATATCCCCAAGGATTTACACCTATAAATATATGTAATAAACTCAGTAAAAACATGAAGTGTGAAGTAAGCACTTCATCAAAAGCTTATTTTGGTTTTCAACAAATAAGAAAATTAAAACTCCTGCTGCCCACATGAGTCTGTGTGTCTGGATCTTTCTTGATAGATGAAATTATTCATGGCATATTAGAGCCTGTCAGTATGTTTAACCAGAAAAAAAGACGTATCATTCCTAGAGGAGATCTAAACAACTTCATTAAAAAAGCTGTGAGGGAGTCACAATACATTAGGAAGAACAAATGTAGTCTGCAGTGGTTTTTCAGTTCTTTCTACACCATTGACTTACTAGAGGAAAGTACTACTAATTACACCTACTTGCATTGATTATTTTTTTTCTTCAGGATGGATTACCTTGTCCTCCCCTGAATCTAATGATTTAAATTAGAATGAAACCGCAATCTGATGGAGGTTGGAAGTTACCCTTGAAAGAAAGACATCAAACATGACATTAAAAAAAATCCTCTTTCCCTATTAACTGCCCTTCCAAACCAGGCTAAGTTTCAGGTGATGTGATTTAGCAAATACTACAGTGACATAATATACCACACATTACAGGAAATGCCAGATATATTTCTCATGGCTAGATAAGGTTCAGTGATCCAGATCTGGATCAGATATGATCCTGTTTACACCAATGTAAATCTGAACTAAATTCCACTGAAGCCAAGGTATTAGTTAGATCAGAATCTAGTTCACTGAATCGTAAATGATTACATTCTTAGGCATACTCTTCTTATCTATCTCCTCCTTTTCCCCCTTATAGACTCTCCAGTTTTGCTGCCAGGACCATGAGGATCATCTAAATGAAACTCATATGCTATGGGTCATAGAATATCTCCCAATCATTTCTTCATCAAACCCAGTCATTTGCAGTTGTGATAGAAAAGATCAAATTTTTCTGCTGATTTTTTATTTGTTTTTCATTTGTACTATCCCTGTGAGAACTCAGTAATTAAGAGACAATTGCCATGGTAACGTATTACTCCCAAACCTGATCATAATTAAATCAGTGGCAAAATTTCTATCAGGTTCTTCTTAACAGTCAACCTTTCCCTCTACTCATACGAGATTGTATCTTACCCGCCAGTCTGGGTCTTTTGTCTGACCTGCTTGTTGTGAGGTCAAGCTGAGAGATGGATCTTAAAGAAAATTTCCTGACTATTAGTCAGATTATCTGCTTCATCATTTACAGGCTATTATAGCAATTACAACTCTCTTTTGTTTCTCATCCCCCTTCTCTTCATACATTCTCTCTAGGTATTCACAGATCATTCTGTACTACCCTTGCCATTTTGTAATCAATGCCAAAATACTTCTTAATTCCTGGCTCTATATTCTTTGCACGGACAGCTACAGTGCATAGTTTCCCATGTAATAGCTACTATTAATCTGTTAAAATTTGAAAACTTTACAACTTCTCATTCAGTTACAATGCAGGTGCACACGCAATCAAAAATCCCATGAAAAACAAGGACACTGCAATGAATAGTCGAACATGGATTTAAAGCAACTTATTCAGTGGGTCCTCATATTGTAACCTGGCACAAAACAGGCAGTGTCAGAAATGTTGGCAGCATATTGAAGGATTGGGGGGGGGGGGGGGGGGGGGGAAAAAAAAAAAAATATTTTTGTATATCGGAAAAAAAA
>NW_010972972.1:3429448-3459854 GCF_000737465.1 Haliaeetus leucocephalus | reverse complement strand
GTGGGAAAAATATGAGGGGGGGGGGGGGGGGGGGGGTGAAGATACTACAAAAGCTTATCTGGATATTGCACAGAACATATATAAAATTATAAGAAAGAGATCTGGTAGTCAATACATAGCACAGGAATCAATATACACCAAGGAAACATACGATTGTAACTCTGAGATGTGAAAGTGTGCTGAATCCTACATATAGTTAGGCACGTAGATACATTAACCTTAGGTTGGTGTGGAGCTAATGTCATTGCCTGGATAAACACAGATTCAAGCATTTTTTTTTCAGTGTTAGCACAGAATCATAGAATGTGTTTTCAGATTTGTTCTTATTTCTCTTTATCCTATTCTGTTAAATTACCAATAAATTAAATTAATTTCCCCAAGTCGAGTCTGTTTTGCCTGTGATGATAATTGTTGAGCGATATCCCTGCCTTATCTTGACCCACGAGCTTTTCATCGTATTTTCTCCCCCTGTAGCGACAGAACAGCTTGCTGGGCACCTGACGGCCAACCAAGGTCAGCCCACCACACCATCAAACCAAAGACTCTCCAATCTAGCGACAAGAATGTTGTGTGGGACCATGTCAAAGCCCTTAGAGAAGCCGAGACAGATGACATCAATTACTCTTCCCTTATCCACCAACGCAGTCACTCCGTCGTAGAAGGCTACCAGATTAGTCAAGCAAGATTTGCCCTTTGTGAAGCCCTGTTGGCTGTCTCTAATCACCTCCCTGTCATCCATGTGCCTTGACATAGCTTCCAGGAGGATCTGTTCCATGATCTTACCAGGCACATAACTACCTGACTGGTCAATAGTTCCCAGGGTCCTCCTTTTTAACCTTTTTAAAAATGGGTGTGATGTTTCCCTTTTTCTAGGCACTGGGGACTTTTCTGGACTGCCATGACTTTTCAAATATGATGGAGAGAGGTTCAGTGACTACATCTGCCAGGTCCCTTTTATGTGTAAGTCATTATAATATGAAAAATAATGCTCAATATTGTCCTATTGGATGAATGAAAACATGAGAAAGTCCAGGCACTGAAGACCAGAGGCAGCCTTGACCTTACAACACAAGTGGTATTTGCTTTGACTGACCTCATACATAATTTTTGCTTTCTTTTTCATATATTTCTATTTTCTGCAGCCCCCACTAGCTTAGGCATTATATAACCAGTGCTTTGAAAGCGAGGAGAATTAGAGGGTCCTAAAATCCCTTTCCCTGTAGATTATTTTCTTCATCTGCATGATCTTAGTGACATGCGTAAAACTCATGCCCTAGATTTTAATGATGGTGACCTTTGGGAGTTACAGTTGAGTCAATGCCATTTTAAACATGAGCTTGCTACTGTATTATAACTTTGCAGCTGTAGCCAAGTGAGAGGGTGACAAGTGTAATTACCACTTCTTTCTGTGAAGACTCCTAGTCTGAGAAAATGCAAGTACTTTTACAAAAGGAATGCATGGATGTGCCATGACTTCGTAGCACAAGTGGAAGTATTTTATTTTTCACCAAAGTCAGATGCATTTGGTGTAGAAAACAGAAGTATACAATACATAGTCAAGAAAATGAAAATGAATGTATTGCACTACACACTATTCCATATGTTTTTGTTCTCTTGGAATTGGAAATACTTTCACAGAATTGCTTTAAATCGCTATTTTGGAATACTTGCAACAGTGTTCAGGTAGAAGGTAACACTGCGTTTAGTTTCACATCAAGCATGCCCAAATCACAAGTTTAACTTTACAAACCAGCTGACATAAGCTGGACAGTGAGAGCTAAACTGGCTTGTTTGAACCTCAGATATTATCACCAATAAAACATCTGAAGCCAAATTGATGTAAGGACGATTTATTGATTTTACTAGTTCTACCTAAGTGTATGTGATTGGAATTTGGTTAATTATTCTACCGAGGCAGCCCAAGACAGAAGAGAGTCTGCAGAAGCCTCGAGATGCCATCCCTTCCCTCTTGATCTTCTCCTTCACCATTTCTTCCACCAGCTGGTGGTGGCCCTGAGGCACCTACAATATAGCACTGAAGCTGCTCCCAGAATCTCAAAATCTTACTCCAGTCTCTGTGGGAGCTACGTGTTTGCACAGGGATAACTGAGAAGAAAATTTATATTTCCATCTAAACCAAGACAAAGTGTTTGAGAATGTATCAAGGTTTGGAAAGTTTCAATAATGAGGACTGCTACATATATCAGCAATTTTGGAACATAGAAGATTACCTCTATGGTGCTAAATATTTTAATCAACTTTTGATCCAGCACTCCAAGTCTCTAACGACAATGACAGAATTATTTTTAGCATCCACTGAAATACATTTTAAAAGGTAGGCCCTTGAGCAACGGTGTTTCTTAAAAATACTAGTACAGCATGCATGCACAGGGGAAACTACCACTGAAAAGGAATTTGACAAGTGCTGCTGCAAGGTATTTCTCAGAGATGTTAAATGTCTCCATTCCTGCAGAGTTTGGATTTTGTTTCAACATCCTTTTGCTATTCAGTGTCAATGCACAGACTAATTGCATGTTACTGCAGCAATTTTCACCGTGGAGCTATTTCACATACTGCACCATATTTTATAGTAACTTGCATAGTTATTACTGGGTCTGACCAGAGGAGAACTTGATGGTATAATGAATTCTGTATGAGCAGGAATCTGATCTGTGGTACACTTAACGTCAGTCTAGAATAAATCTGTTAACTTCAGTAGACTCGCACTGGTATAATTCAGATCTGAGTTAGATCCACACTGTGTATTCATAAAACCACTCGCTGCTGGAAAGAATCAGACCCACTCATTACGTGTTGCAGAGCCTACACCAGTAGCAGTCTTATTGCCTGCACTCTCCTGTCTCAGCCAGCTAGTGGGAAGATAAACGTATTCATGTGAAGTGCTCAGATACTGCTTCGCTGACAGGGACCACAGAACTACCCACATAGCAAGTGAGGCTCAGCCGTACTGGTGAGACTGGGCTAGACCCGCTCAGTATCTCAACCGCATAGAGGTTACAGTTAATGGCAGTTCCTCAGGCTGTAAAGACTATGTCGATGCGATGCTCTTGAGTGAGCTTCAGTTTCCCCTTGCTTGCAAAGCACTGAGAAGGTATGCTGGGTGGACCTCCTCAAGGGCGACTGCAAGTCACAAAAAATCAAAGCTGAGGTCCTACAGAACTTCTAGCTAGGATTACTAATTGAAAAGCCGATGAACAGCCACAGTGACATTAATATAGTAAAATGATTATGTCAGTGTTAGCCACTTACAGACTAGCTGTCTAGTCTCAGCCAGTTCTCTAGGCTCCTTCCACAGATGGTGGAGAGACCCAAACATCATTAGATGCCTTCATAAAATTACATGAACCACCCTGTGCTTTTTGACTACATAAATGACTTCCAACCCATAAACTTGGTGTTTATGAGATTTTAACTTGGACAAGGGGATAAACTAGCTTCTTGTGGACAGATGGCTGAAATGTTTTTTCAGCAAGGATGTGAAAGAGGTGGATGAGTAAACATGGCAAACCTGGGCAGGTACCCTGAAGCCATCATAAGGACAGGAGTGCCTGAAGGGGAACGTGGCACTGCAGCTGACTTTACTAGCAGACTGGAAGGCTTACAGGGAACACAAGGGTCTGAGTGGTACTTTGGGGCTTGAAAAGCAAGCAAAGGAAAGCCAATGGAAGGAGTTAATGAAGAGCCGGCGATAAACATTATCAGCCACAAAGCTCTGACCAGGCAAAAGGGAATTCTCTGTGGGTTGAGAAGCCCAAACAAAACAAGGCTAGAAGAAAACAGAAAAGGAAAAAAAGGAACGTGAGCAAAGCAGCATAGACTGGAAAGCCCAGATGGTGCATTTGGTCACAGGCACTGAAGAGTTCATGAAAGCTGTGCACGTGTAACCGCAGGCAACCATCAGCTCTGACATCTGCATTGCCAGATTCCCACACTTTTGGAAGATAAATAACTTATTTTGAAAGGAACACTTCAAATAATAGTATATATATTGCTGTAAATCACAGTCTTATTCCTCAGCTGTATTTCATCAACTTTACCTTATGTACCACCTTTCTATCATATGCCAGACACAATGTTCTGCTATCCTATTACCTGCTAACAACCACTCCTAAATTCAGTATTTCATAGTCCTCTAATTCTGCTGTCTTTTAACCCATCTATAAATGTCCAGTTCTAGTGGCTAGCGGTAATATTTCTATAATTGTCCCCAGCAGCTCTCAATGCCAACTCAAGGATGAATAGAGTGAAAAAGCCTCGCTGTACAGAGCACCTTGAGCAGGCTTTCAGTGCTCTGTAGCCATCAAACTAAATCACCATTCTTATTTCATATTTTTGATGTAGATAACTCTCTCTTAATGCTTCAAGAATAACCAGAACAAGTGTGTGCCTGTCCAGTTTGCTTCTGAGTGATGGAAATATTTACTATATTTATTAAAGTTCAGTGGCACAAGATCACAAACTCACGTACAACCCAAGTTTAATTACACAACTGAGCCTCTCACAGGCTGGGTCTCCTATACCAAAATACAGGACAAATCAGCTCCTGTTGAAATTTTTGAGAAACAGGGGTGTTGATCAATTCTGAAAATCAGGCTCTTCTGTGTCCAAAAATATTGATGGAACAGGACTTGGATTCAAGTACAAAACAGAAAAAAGATACAAAGCATGCTTATGAGGCATTTTTAATAGCACTTCTTGACCTGAAATGTCATTTTCATACTCCTCATTCACTGCTTACTCCATATCTACATAGCAAATACAGATAAGCAATCCTGAAATGTATTCTAGCTGGTCTTAAATGTGGCCTTCCTTTTTCCATACTGATTTCAAAACTGCAAGAGTGGCATCAGCTCTGCTTGAATTTTAGAAAACTTTGGTCCTTGAGCAATCCACCTTCTTACCATGTAAATCCATTATAGTATTTGGACTAATCCTTTTGTCAAAAGGATTCCTGGGAACACCAAGAGGCAGCTACTTTTACTATGTTCTTATTCTAGGCAGTGTCTGAAAACTGGATGTATGGCTATTAAGAAAGTAAAATTCACTCAGAGGGAGCTCCAAATAAAGAATAATCTCCCACATAATCATTTCTGCAAGTCTGCAGGAGTAGGTCTAAGGTTCAGTAGGTGTCCTAGAGCTTACAACCATGCCTCTTTGTTTCCCTTGCTTGAATAAACATTTGATAAAGGAAAGATGAAGAGAAATGTTAATCCTGAATTTGTATCTCAAGACATGCAGGGGTGAAAGAGAGAGAGAGAGAGAGATCTGGCTAGATTTTCTTACAAGGTTATAAGAAAAATAAATCCAAAGATACTAATCAGGTGAATTATCTCTCCTCTTATCTAAACAGCTACTTTAATGGAAAGTCAAGAAAAATTGGCCTTCCAGGAAGACTTATGTTTGCATAAAAAGGAAGATATACAGGCCTACTCAGCTGAAAAAACCCAACAGTGAAGAATGGGGACAGCTTCAGAAATGTATAGAGTTTGGGGACAAATCATGGAAGGGGCTGAATGGCTCCAGAGATTCCTCCAGCAATTTACCAGTCAAAAAAGGTCTAAACATAAAACAGGGCAACATGAGTCCTCATCTCACCACTGACTGTGACTATCCTTGTAGTCCAAGGCAAGCTATTTAACCCATATAAATCTTTCCATCTGTGCAATAGGTTAATAATATTTACCTACACACATCTTTGGGATTAAAACATTGTTATTTTTAAAGTACTTTGAAGATGAATCATGCTATGTGATTGCTAAATATTATTATTACTAAAAATGTGACATATTGTTTGAGTTAAAGAAAATAGTGTGTCTTTATCTTAAGAAGCTTGTCAGTGCATAATGAACTGAAATTGTGATTGCTTAATATAGTTACTGCAATTTCTAGTCTGAATGTTCCGTATTTATTGTTTGCATTGCACTGACGTATATTAAATTAACAAGATTATATTGTATGATTACTCTCCTCTTGAGACCCTTAGGAAACGAGGCTGTCCTAGGGAGCACAGTGTTTAAATAAATATTATTTTATGTATTAGTTTGTAAGCATGGACTGTTGTTCTTCTGCATCTTTGGATGTGTTTTTAATGTTATCTAGTTCCAAATTACATTTAAAGAAAACTTCATTGCTTTGAACATTAAAAACAAAAGAGTACCAAGTATATAAAAATGGACTGCAGGAAGCAATCCTGCAATGGGAGCTGAAGGAACCGATGGCTATATTTCATCTTTTCGTTTGTGAATGTCTATGCTCTGCTGTACCATTCCTACCTTATATACAGTTAATACACAGTGGGGAAAACAACGTTCTTGCTCACTTGTGCATTCACAAAAGCATTTCCTGTTCTTTCGATATCACTGAAAGAAGCACATTAGAAACCCATCTCTCAGTCCAGCTTTAACCAGTATGATGTCCAATTCTCCACACCCACTGGCACACTGCTCCTGTTACTGGGTTAGATGATATCACTAGCTTTTTCTGCCATGGTTTTGGCCACACATGGTTCAAGAGGCATCGTAGTCCAGGAGCAAAGCCAATTGGCCTTTGCACATGCAGCCAACCTGTTTTCTAGGCTAGAAGATTTACTTGCAGGGATGCAGGTTGTTCCTTGACACCCAGCCTCATTGCCCAGGAAAGTTTCAGCTCCAAGTACAGACATAACCAGACAGGAACCACTGGTGAGTGCTGCACAAACATGCTGATGGCAGCTGCGGCTCTTTGAATACCGACAACACTATTTAGGCACAGCTAGAACGAAGTTAAATACAGTTGGAGTCAAATGCCTAATTTCCTGGCTCAAACACCACTGTTAGCATATCCTTGAATTTGTCAGAGAGTGTGGAATCATTATTCAAAGTGTCAGTGGTTTTCATACACCTTCCAGGGCATATTCCAGAGCTTTTTATTCTTGTTGAATACAATTTACTTACCCATATACTCCCAAATGAGTACCACATATGCTCTACTCAAAGCAAAGGTTAGAGGACCTGGTCCTCGCTATATAAATACAGAAGCCTTGCACCTCTATTCTTCTGTGAACTCAGAACTATGTTTTACTCTTGGTTTAGAAGCTTTTAAGGCTGCAAATAAATCTAGACCACCCCGACACGGCTCCCACTAGACAAGCCATTCATCTAGAATAAATTCCACTGTCATTTAAAGTTGAACTACATTGGACAAAGCAGCAGCAATCAAGCCGTTTCCATGTGAGGCAGGTAATTACAGAATCTGTTAAATTATAGTGATTAGATGCTGCTAAGAAGAAGCCCCAAGAAATCTCAAGCAACTTTTTAAGGGGGAAAAAAGTTTAATTAAACAGCTGCAGGCCTCTTGCAATTGATTTGATTTTTCCTTCACCCCCTCCCCTTATAAAAAGCAAGCAGGTTAACAAGAGACAAAAGGCAGATAAGGGAGTGTAAGTGGATCAAGGGGAGCCTTGGGAAATCCTCAAACAATACGTCTGACTGTGGCATTAAATGGTTCATTTGGTGGTAAGTGATTAAATGGGAGAGGACTTTCTTTATCATGGAAATTGGTCCTCTATACTGTTGGACCTACGCTAATGATCTGAAACTCAGAGAAAAGGATGACTGTGTTATAATGGTTTATAATACACTACTTCACGTTGGACTATGAGGAACATTTGCATGGATACAGTCATGCAAGGAATCCGAACAGCAATAGATTTTTGTTTGGCAGGAGTTATTCGCATTGGTGTCAAAAGTTCACAACGTAGAAAATCCTGGCTGGCTATACATCACCTTAGAGCAAAATGTGCCATTTTTAGTTACAACACTAAGGAAACAAAGGCCCTTCATGGGATCCTATTTTACTGAGAAATCTCCATTTCCAAGTCTAATTAAAATTAGCCTGGCGATGGGAAAAACTATACTGCAATCATTGGGGGAATTGCAAACCTGGATTTAAACCGTTTAAATCCTTTAGGGCCCTAATTTATATTTTACAATGTAAGCTATGTCAACAGTGATATTCCTTCAAAGAAGGAAGGCCCACTTGCTCAGCACATCAGCTAAGAGTTTCAGAGCAACCGGAGGTCCTGTTTCCAAATTCGTTTACTAATTCCCTTGCCACTATGAGTGACTTTAAATTAAGCTCTCAACATATTGCCTCAAATGACTTGACATATTCATACAAAATCTGTGAAAGAGGGCTGAAATGCCTTTAAAATCTCATTGATGCAATACCAAAAATACTTCAGACTTTAAACTGAAGAAAAGGCAGTTTCATATGGTTGTATGACCACAACATTGGATGGAACCAAAACCAGCAACAGATTCAAACCCTTAAAAAGCCGGAAAGCATAATTAAAAGGTCATCCCTTTCTGCCTCGGCTTCCTAGACGCCAGTGGAAGAATAACAAATGGTTATGGTTTCATTTTACAGTGTAGCAAGGAGGATTTGAGAATCCGCAGGGCCTCATCTGCTGTTTCTTAAGCAAACATCTAATGTAATTTTAAATTTCACTTCATCATTTTGATAGCTTCAAGCAAGCCTCTCCTGTGTGCCAACCTTCCCTCTCAATGGCATACAGTCAGTGTTACAGAACTGACAGAAACAGCTCCCTCTAAATTATCAGCTCCCCTATGGCTGTGATTTGTGACACAAGGTACACTTGTAGGGACGTAGCTCCTCATTCTTTTTCATTTGCTTTTAAGCAGCATTTTGTAGTTTGTGTGTACAAAGTGCTGAAACTAGTTATTGTCACAGTGGTAAATTACAAGGTTTAATGGGGTGCAAGGATGAGTTTACAAAGATATTTAGGTGTGTGAAAGTGTAAGATATAAATGATGAGGTCAATACTTTCGAAAGCATTGGAGATGTATTTTCTAGAAAGCCTTAGGCCCAAGTTAGGCTTCATTTTCAAAAGTGGTCCATGCATTTTAGAGTCTAAGTGTTCCCAAACGTTACTGTGACTTAGGTTTGTACATCACTCAGGCACTTCTGAAAAGCATACCTTTAGTAAAATGTATAAAAGTCGCTGTACCGGCGAGGTACCTCTCTTTAAGTGTTAGGAGAGTGAGGCTGCTTGCCTGCTAGGCACTTTTTATAAATCCCTTGGGAATCTTTCTTCATTTTTATGTGTGTAAATAAATCTCACCTAGTCCTCTAGCGTCCTTTAAAAGCAACAGGACAACTCATGCAAGGCCACTGTGTGAGTATCGATAAATCCCTGATAATCAAATCTCCTAGTGATTACTGATATGGACTTGCTGCTAAGGCTGGAGCAATGCCAGCAAAAACACAGCCTACCAGCCTCAACAGCCCAATTCAACCTACAAGTGTTAAAGCACAGACACAGATGTCTAGAAGGCAATCTGCAAAGATGAGAAGAGCTCTGCTAATGGAGACACACCTGGCCAGCCTGATGGCTATCGCCATTGCAATGACCACATTCCTCTCGATGTTCAATAAAGGCACAGTGAATAAGGCCATAAGCACTAACTGTCACTATGGTGCCCAAGGAGGTCTTAAGATGTACTTTTCTGGGCACTAACCTGGAGAAGTAAAGGCACCATGAGGACAGCACTTCTCTGGTACTGGCATCCCTACCACAAAAAAAAAAAACATGCTACTCAGTCTTCCTGACATTTCCATTCCTCTACAGCCACAACGAACTGGCCTGAAACCTCCTCCCTCCTTAACTCGGACTGTAACTGATGGCAGTTGTTTGAACACAGGACTGTTGCCTCTACCCTAAATCTTATTAAAGAGAGAGGAATAAAGTTCTGAACACTGAAAATTAAATGTTAAGATTCAACAACCCAGGAAAATTCTTTGCTTACCACTTGCCAACTACATAACAGCAGGCCGTGCTTGCTATTTCTTCAGCAAACGAAGATTTACAGTCTCTGCATAGTCTAGAGAGGATGGAGTAGATAAAGGAGGGGTGAAAAACCCCACACATGCCCCATCAGTTCTCCCTTAAAAAAACAAAAGTATCCAGCTAAGGCTTAGTTGGCCCCTGGGTCTTTTTCTGGGTTACCTGACACTGAAATATGTGGCTTCAAGCAGCAAATGTGGAGGTCGAGAAAACTCCCCTGAGATGAGTTGCAGGCTAAAATTGCAGCACGATGTTCGCTCAAAACTGACAAGCGAAGTCCCAGCCTCCTCTCTGTTTCCCTGGTACTCACTTAAACAAACAGATAACGTAAGAGAATGTGCTGGGCAAAGCCAGTGTTGGCTGTGCCTGGGAAGAACCATTCAGTTATCAGAGGTTCCCCTTTGCTTACAGAGGCATAGTAGGGAGAAAGAAAGAAAGAATTACAGGGGCAGAAGAATTATTATTGAAAATAATCATAATGGGTTTTTATGGAATAGCTGGTCCTGGCTCCAGTTCTGGGGGTGGTGGGGGAAGGATCTCTAAATGAAATTCACATGATCCACTCTTATTCACTCACGTGGTTATATAAGCTGCCCACTGGCAGAAAGCAGGGCATTTGTAAATTAAAAGGAGAAGATCATGCCATGTTAGTAGAAATACGTTTTGCTGATGAAGACTATTTATGGTCAAGATAAATACGTAATAAAGTGGGTAACACGGTGGGGCAGGACTTCAACTAAACCCTTATGGAATTTCATTTCTGGTTCCATCAGAGTTTCCAGTGCTTTAACAACATAGCTGGGGCATATTGTCCTGCACAAAGGAGAATGAAAACAGAATGTAATGAGTAACTTCTTAATTACATGGTCTATCAGATGCAATGTTCTCCCCAGCAGCAAAATGTCCATTGACTTTTACAAGGAAAGGCTGGACAGAGACAAAATCATAGCAATAACTCTGCCCTAACTCACTGAGGGAAATGTCTTCCTTCTCTGATTACCCAGACTTTGCCCCTTGTCCATTCTTAATGAAGACAATAGGAATTCTGCTTTTGACCTAAACATAAGTAGGACCAGACCCTCCAGAACAGCAAGGACTGGACAGATTTTGATGAAGTCATACACAGATCTCAGACAACAGCAGGTCTCACGGGTGGGCATCCTGGGCTGAGTTCAGCCTTAGGAGTACTATCCAAATCCTCACAATTTCCTAGCAACAAGGTTCAAACCCTTCACGACTCAAAAGCTATGAAATAAAGCAAAAAAATTCACAGAATAGGAGCTAAGTCTAAATGCTGAATGTTGGTAGGCTATAGGTTACCCCTTTAACTGTGAGAGGAAGCATTTGGGGCATAGCACGTATGAACGCAAATACCCCAAACGCAGGCAGTGTGATGATAAGTGGGAGCCTATTATGGAGAATTCGCAATTCACTAACTCAGGCTCCATATGACCGCTGCAGGATATGCACTACAATCTGATCTCAGTGTTTGTCACTTGTCAAAAAATTGAGAACAAAGAGCCAATTAGCTGTGGTTTGTTTTCTTTTATTTTGCTGGAAATAAAAGCTGAGCTATGATACAAAAAGAATTCCTGGTGTGTGTACGAGGCAGGGAGAGGGAAAAAAACAATAAACAAACATTTTTACAAAAACTCAAATCATTGGACTTGCAAAACAAGGACAGCTGGGATGCATAATCAAGAGCATTAGAAAGATTTCATTTTATACAACAGAAACTTTCCTATTCTGGCATTTCCTCTCTCAATATACAGTACAACCACTAACTTCTACTGCAAATCTGCAAAGACTTTAAAGGCAGCCTAGCTGCAGTGAGAAAGGTTTTTGAGGCTATGTGAAAGGCAGTGAGGGGCATATAGTGGCCAGGTGCTTTTCAACCATTAAGACAACACTGCTTTGCATTTTGGTTAGAGATGATGATCTTAGAGTGTTTGGTGACAATTTAATTAACTGCTCCTCCCCACCCTTTTCTGCAGCAGGTAGAGAGACACTGGAGATACATCACAAGCATTCAAGTGCCTCTGCAGTGAAACACATCGCAGCTGCCTAAGACCATGAAACAGCACTGCATAGATTCATAGGCCTAAGATAAAAAAGGACCACCTGATTTTCTAGTCTCACCTCCTGGGTAACCCAGTCCACTATGTTTCACTCCACTAACAGTAAACCAAAAGTTTTGAATACAAATTGGAAATAATAATAATAAAAAAGACTACATCAACCAATTGCAAAGACAGGGAAAATCTGGAGGGGTGGAACAGAATTACTGAAATTAGAATGCAACTAGGACAGAGGAGTCAATACCCATGCATTACAGAGATGACAAGAGATCTTTAAGGAACCACAAAGAAGTAGTCAAGATTTTGTTTTTGTGTCTCAGTTAAAGAGAACACCTGATACTGTCCTGGAGTATTGGCTCAGCACTGACTGGTAACGGAAACTGAGAAGTATCAGCAACAATTCAAGCATTCCTGGGAGGTTGACCATGCAAGGATGGATCCAGTCCAACATCTGATAGCATCGAAGAAGATAATACATGACTAGTTTATTAGAACAACCTGGTGTAACTCAAAAAATAAACAGTACTGCTTATGGTGAAGGAGGTAGTATGCAATTTGCTAAACACTCTACACACAAAAAAGCAATTAGCAGATTAATTTTCATCCCAGTCTGGAATCTAGCAATAATAAGAAATACATTTTTGTATTAATGTCTTGGGTTTTTTTATGTAAGGAATTGGCCACTAACTCCTATAACAATATGACTTTTCCCATTCCTACTGATAGGGACTATTTTATGACTGACAAGTGCAGTGAGTCTTTTCATTCTTTTTTAGGCTCTATATTGAATGAGGAAAACCTGCTGCTTTTCCTACTATCACAACTCTTTGTCTTTCAGTGTGCTGTTCATGCTACTGAAGCTTATGTTTAAATAATAAAAATGCAAACCTAGAGAGTGATTCTGTACAAATACAGATTAAAGTTCTTTACCTAGAGTCGTGCTTAGGTCACTCCTAAGGGGGGCTGAAGGGAACAGCCTGTGTGCATAGGCAAAAACACACTTCATGGTTAAGGGCAACTGCCTTTCACACTGCTGCCTCTTAAGCAGCAATGGGAATCAAGTGATGCTGATTTCTAAGAAAAAAAAAATCCAAATTTGCTTTCGAGCACAAACAGAGATAATTAAAGTACTTGCTCTAACAGGAAGCTGCATTAGAAAACAACTTTGCACTTTTGAGGACGCACACTGTGTTTCTTGTTATGCCAATTTATTTTAATTAATCAGAAAAACATTTGTTTGAGGTATTAGCAATGCTAGTGCTTAGCCTGTCATTTTCCCTCCCCTCTAAATGCCCAGAATGGCAATTCTAAAGCAGAGGACATCTGGCGCGAGGAAGAATCTCTCCTTCTGGCACATCGCTAAAAAGGTGCAGTATAAATTCAATGGGCCAAATCTTCGTCGCTCAACTCACCTGGAGTAGAGCTGAGCTGAGCTATGCTTCATAACGTGGAGCTCATCACCGCACAGAAACATGATTTAACCCTTAATGGAGTGTGAAGTGGTGCTCATGGCATTGCAGGAGCAAGTTCATACTTTCCAGGGAAGAAGACCGTGCAGCTGACAAACCACATCGCCTCCCGATAGGCAACCTGTGACTTGGATTTAACCTCAGAGTGTCACATATGGTGGTAGGTGGCTCAAAGTCTGACTGGGAGACAGAAGGAAAGTTGACAGTATGGGGAGGCTGGAAGGACCAAACAAGTTAGACTGCACCCAGGTGATAGTCCTGGAATACAAAGGGAAGATGAAGATCTTCCAAGGCATTTAAAGACAAAAAGGAACCAGAGGATGACTTATTCTCCTTTCTTGCTTCTCTACGCCATCTCCCATTTCTGAAATCACCACTAAGTTTATAATATCTGCATATACACGTGCTCCTCTCCAACAGCATCTGGAAAATGGAAATGAAAAATACCATCTTCCATGTTCCTCTTTGAGTGCTTCATTCAAATAATGAGACTAATTGACCTGCCCTCACCAGCTGTTGTCCCTTAAGAGTTGGGTAAACCTTCTCCGAAAAGAGATGGGCCCCCAAAAAACATGTGATTGACATGACTTCTTAAAAATTTCTCTTTCTGAAGTTTAAAAATGTAATGAAGTTTGTTAATATTTTAATATTTTTCATTAAAATTACTAATAAAATGTATTTTAATAAGATATTTTGGATTTTATTCCTCTTCAGTTTGAATGTCTGCAGCTGTCCCATGTTTAAACCTGTTTAAATAAAATAAAGAGCACTAGAAACTTTATTTTACTCTTTGTTTAGCTGGACTGAAGTTACTAGGTAATTGGAAAATTCCAGGGGCTGGCATACCAATATAAGCACCAAACATCTCTCAGAGAGAGCAAAATCAAAAGCACGATTTGCCCTGAGACACACACACACACACACAAAAATACTACTAATATCACCAGCAATATCGCCTAACTAAAACTGTTTGTCTAACCAGAAACACTAACAAGCTGGAGAAAAAAGCGGTTTTGACAGTTGCATAGCAACCAGAAAAAAGCAAGGTGGACATTCCCTGAGGATGAGTGTGGCACAAACAGGAGGCAGACAGTAACTTGGCTCCAGATGAGGTTGTTGGGTGATGCCAGCCTGACCTCATACCAGCTACAATCCAACAGGCAGAGATTCCTGTGGCACGACACTGCCAGCTCTCTGCCAGTGTCTCCTGCATGCGATCAGGCCAGCTATTAGCATCCAAATGGTATGAAAGCTCTCAGAATAAACGAGCAAGAAGACCAAGTCAAACACTATGTGTGAAATGGCAGCGTCAAGCAAGAAGTTCTCCAGCCGAGGCGGTTTCGGTACTCAAATGGTTCTGCGGTACAGTATACAAAGAGCTGCTGTATGCTACAGACTAAGAGCAAGAAGTGATCCATCCCAAACTCAAAATGTGGCAGACCACAAAATCACCAGGGGGAAAGCCAGCCTTTCTATGGGTCGCTTAAAAAAAGACCTGAAAATACCTAAGCTTGCCTATTTTACTCACCTTGAACTCCTGCTAAAGTCATTGAGATCAGTCCACATTCAATTGCTGATTTACTCAGTGAACTATTCTCCTTTTAACATAGGAAAAATTATGACTTGTAACCTACACAACTATCACATGCTTCTGTGAGAGTGCCTACACTGCCTAGTGGGTTTGGTACATTATAACCATTACCAGTAAGGGTTACTTATCACATAGAAGAATTTACCATATTTTAGCAGAAGAAGGGAAAAACCCTGTATGTTAAAACTAATGAATAGCAAGCTTTTCTTTTAATTACAAATCAGTGAAGAACAAGAGACCAGAGAAGTGTAACCAAGGAGAAAAATTTGCCCCTAACCTTTCATCCTCTTTCACCATGATCCTATTTTTTCCTATTCAATTTTTAACCTTCTCTGTCACCACCAGCACTAAAAGCTGCTTTTTTTACCCCTTTTGCTGGAAGAACAAACAAACAGTTGCCATTTCAGTCAAAGCAATGTTATTCTTCGGCTGGCTGGCACTGGTTTCAGCTCACAGGGCGGTCAGTTCCTTTGGCTCCCATCCAGCAAGCTGAATAAACCTTTCTGGCAGTAAGTGCAACTCTGTTTGGGCTCAGAAATCAGTGCTTCAGACCTGTTTCCAACCTGAGCGCTTCCAATTTACAGCACTCCAACACCACAGGAAGTACACCAGGCCAATCTGAAACTCAAATATATTTCAAACAAAGCTTTCTTCCATGCTCTTAGGTCTTTTTCTACCTTCTTCTTCCTTCTCTCTTTAATGTTTGCAGGTTGGAATTTAATGCTCTTTTTTCTGCCAGAAGTTTGACTTTTGCAACAAGTACTTCATCCAAGTGAGCCATTTCCTCCAAAATGCACAGAAGTGGCAGAAATCACAGACAGATCCTTATAATTTTTTCTCTTTTTCTCACTTTCCACCTTTTGTATGGAGCACTCTGAGAGTCAAGAAGAATTTTCCTGAAATTACAAAACTCATGTTTTTATAGACATGCAGTCACCCCCACAAGACTTTGGACTCTCACAGTGCAAAATGGAATACACAAGGAAACTTGTAATACAAGAGAAAATAAGGTTGAGTAAGTGCAAAGGCTAGCTGGAAGGATTAAAACTGCAGGACTAGGCACTTAAGACTCCGCTTATGCTCCACTCTCTGGCAGAATAACACTAACAGCAGAATTCCACTTTACTGGGATAAGGGACAGGGCAAAGAGGGGCTTGTGAAAAGGGCAGGAGATGTGAATGCAAAGTTTGAGAAATTGTATTGAGTGCTGTGTTTCAGTGCTTAGGTTATTATTTTCTCTTTCCTCCCCTCATTTTTCACACCATTAAAATTCCACCTCAGACACCAGACTCAAAATGAACAAACAAGCATGCATTGTTCAGTATCAAAATCCACCCGTGCTCACGCGGCTGCTGCTGAAGCTGCAGTGACACTTGAGCTGGGCCAGCAGAAACCACTCAGGCGGTTCACCGAGGGAATGCCAGAGTGACAGATTAAGTACAAAACTAATCCACATGTTGTGTTTCTGCTGCACAGGTGTGTTCAGGGATTATCCTTCTGCCATGCAAGTCACTTATGCCAATCTCTAAAGATCCTTTCTCTCTCCTTCAGTTCCCTCAGTCTATCTGAAATAAGCTTTCCATGGCTACTGTGCCGAAAAATTTCCAGGGAAATTAACTCTGTAAAACTTCAAACATTATCATTACCTCTTGTACACAATAATTTATCAATCATTGTAGCATGCAAACATCCTACTCTCTTAGCATCTGAGCAGATGAAAGCTATCCACATTCTTTGAAGGGACCTTTAATTTTATCCCCTTCTAGTGCCCTGCAAAGTACAATTTGAAAAAAAAAGAAAAAAAAAAAAAGCAAGCTTTAAGACCACCTCTAAATCCTTCACATAAATATTACACTAAGCCAAGATGGAGACAAATAGTAAAAAAGATGCAAGAGCCCTGAGATATGTTTGAAGTTGTCAGATAAAAGTTAGCACATACAAACTCCCATTTAGAAGCAGAAGTAATTTGAAGAGGTTCTACTTAATGGACAGCACAGCAAATATGGGTTCTGGTTTCCAACAAAAAGTGACATGCAGTAAAATATTTAGGCAATCTTTTGAGGACTACGTAGCATTTCATAAATTAAAGGGCTTTAGTCAGCTTTCCACGTGACAGCAACCAACCCGCAGTTCAGTCAGAGGAGAACTGTTTGTGTTTTATCCCAAGATAGATTGGAGGAACTTCGGGCATGGACTGACACTGATAGAAACAGCTCAAGAGTTTTTATGGAGAAGAAATGGAAGACAAAGCAAACTGTTTTAAATAGAAGCTACCACAATATACAGCACAAGACTAAATTCCCTGTTCAGAAATTCATATGACACAACTAGGACACAATTTTCAAATAGGTAGTTAAGGTGCCTTTGCAAATTTCACAACTATGTTTGAAAACCATTTATTTCTCATTCCATTAGCAAACAGGATATTTTATGCAGATCTAGACAGATGTAGTACTTGGATGTCTGTCCATATTTGTGGTTTTTTTAATATGAATTCCATGCATGAACATTGTGGTTGTCTGTAAACTCCAGATCACACAAAGCCATTTTCAGCAGGTGAAATCAGCTCTAGGAAGTAGCTCACAGACTGTTAGAAATCAATTGCACTGAAGCACTCAATTGTGTTAAGTGTCTCTGTGTAGCTTTTGGGAGAGAACATAGTGTAGTGGTTGTTACAGAAATGGGAGTATTCTCCCATTTGGGAGATGGGGGAGATGAATCCTGCCGTGATGGTATCGCAGAATGTCTGGGTGACCTCAGGTTAGTCACTTGTGACCTCTGTAAAATGGAGATAATCACACTTATCTGCTTCAAGGAGGTACCAGGAGACCTACTGTTTCCTAATTGCTTAGAGATATACACAGGAAAGGCACAATGTAACTACTTCTGCTATTAAAAACAGTTACATGGGTTAGGTTTCTGGAAATATCTACCGCTGACACAATAGATTTTACCCATCTGTGTAAAAGTGTCGAGTACTGCTATTATTTTGACCTCATTGATAAAGAAAGGATGGGTGGTCTGGTAGACTGAAGCACATTTTGGCTGGAAGCTATTACCCTTTGAGACGACCTCTTGTTTCAAGTTTCATTGGTGTATCAGAAAAGTTACAGGCAGCAAGAGTAAGGATTTCTGTAACTCATGCTACAAAAACACTAAAATCTGCTTTGTCTCCTCTGACTTGCTACTCCTCTGTACTAATCCTAATGATATTTTTCCTAATCAAACATACGTTAATAGCAGGAAGCAACATCACTCCCTTCTGTTTTTACCTGACCTTTCTTTCTTCGGGTACTCATTGCATATCTGAAGCTATACTGACCTCAGTTGTCCCACACTATTATAAAGGTGGAGAAAAACTGACTGCAATACAGAGAAGGGCAACAAAAATGATGGTAATTTAAGAGGAAGAATGAATTTAAAAACAAGATGCCTGAATGAGGAACTATATGGCTTGAGGTAGAATGTAGATCCTTGTGATAGTCTCATGTAGCCATTCAGTTTTGGGGAGAGAAGTTTAAGGTGATTTGGGCAGGATTTATGTAAACTGAGTAGCAAGGAAAAGAGCTGATTTACCTGAAAACATAGCACAAGCAACCATCAAGTGGTAGTAGTTTTACTGTTGACATGTGACTCTGGAGAATTTTTACAAAACCTCTACATTTGGCCAGGCAGGGTGAGGCAAGCAAGAGGTCAGTGTGTAAGTATTAGTTTTAACCTGGCATAATCCATGCTGATTTTCATTTCACCAGAACAATTTTATACCAGAAATACCTATATAGAATCCAAATATCAGTACCTCTATCTAAAGTGCTCATTTACTACAAAGCATCCTTGTTTTACTCAGCGTGTTTGCCAGGATGAACCACTCTGTCATTTATATCAGTAATGCAACCCCCACCCACACGTGCTTCAACACCAGACTTGACTAATGCATGAATCTTTATGCCGCGCTCCTTATGAAATGCTGTGTCCTATCACGTTGCCACGATACTGCCACTAGATTTATAGCTATAACTAAATCATCCGATCATACCACTTCTGTGCTGTGCTTCTTCCATTACCACCTAATGTATCAAAAGCATCGATTTTACACTTGTGAGCTTTCCTGCCGAAGCACTCCAAGGTCTTGCAGCACTTTGTTATATCCCAAGCCCACTCCCATAGCTGTCATGCTAATGAGGCATGTGTCGCTACTTTAATTTTTCTGAAGCAGGTCACAAAGCTCAATTCTCCCCTCATGTGGGAGAACCTGGAGTCCAATTCCTGAGCTGTCATGGCTGGCTGATTTTGAATAGTGCATATGATGACACAGACTCTCGTCTTACTGGCCTGGCCACCACAACACCCCTTCCCCCCAAAATGCTGAAAAGAAATGTGGCCACTTACAGTTTCAGAATGCTTTTCCCTATTTGCAGCATGTTGTACGTATCGAACGCCTAATATCCTGAGGTGTCCAAAATGCTGAAATTATAACCTGCTTAACCTCAACAATTCTGAGAGGCAGATTTTTGTCTCTACAATACAGGTCTTATTTAGACAGAAAGAAAATGAAACAGACCAAGATTAAGACACTAAATTGGTGGGACATCTAGAAATACACGAAAACCTACAGAAATTTAACACAACAGAAAAAGGCTTAGATTTTCCAGAAAGGAACAATATATTTTAAGATGACAGATAAAAATTGCCTGTAATTATGGGTCCCTTCCAACTCAAGATACTCTGTGATTTCTATGAATTTACTGCCCTGCCAGGGCATCTTCAGTGAGGACACGTAAGAAAGACAAGAAGTGACAAGACAAGTAATTTTTTAGGCTACTCTGAAAGGCATCCCACACAACCTTGCTATATTTCATGGGGTTAATTTCTGAGTAATGCTGATGTACTCAGAAGTGAAAGGTTAGGAACAGTTAGGAGGCAATTTAGGAGGGCCAGTCCAGCCTTCTTATTTTGACCACTCTTAACAATAAGACTACTTGCTATTTGAGACACTCGATGAGCAAATGGGGCAGATTTGGGTTTCAGTAATTCAAGTAACATGGAGTCACTGGCCTTTCGCCCCACCATTGCTGCCTTTGGTGAATGGTTGTATATTTTCATGCTACTTTGCCATGTCAATATCAGCTGACCTCTTGTAAGCAGAAATGTAATATACGTCTGAATTTTATCAGCTTCTGTCATACAATCTTACGATGTGAACAACTTTGTCTTTTTGCTACACTTTCTTTGCTTTATATGGAAAAGGCTTTAATTAGTAGGTTTCCATTAATAGACCTAATTATTACATGAAAAGAGAAAAAAAGATCTATTAAATCTTCCCTGTTAAAAGTCAGGGCAGACTTCGAAGACATGTTACAAAAAGGGTGCCTAAACTTCACGGAATCACCATCCCTTACCTACAGAGATGTGAGCACGTGTTAATAGCCAGCAGTAAAGCCCTGTGACACTGTGGGTATATCAGCAGAATGGAGTGAGAGCACAACAACAGTATTTTTCATTTTCGATCAAGAATCTAAAAATCTCCAAAGCTTGTAAGAATTCAACAATTATCATTATCCCCCATTTTATTCATGGAGGAGGCAGGCACCAGCACTTAGGTCACTTCACCAAGGTCACAAATTGTCACCAGTCACCAGTCTTCTGACTCTCATTTCCAGGCATTTCTTACTACAAAATACCCACCTTGTAGTCATAGATTTTGAACTAATGCCAATCATGCATTTAAAAAACTATACCAGCAACTCCATCTCTTTTGGGGGGTTTTGTCTCAATTCACATGGCAGGAATTAAAAATAAAAAAAACTTTTAACCCTTCAAATTCTGGTGTTTTCCAAACTGCCAGCAAAATTAATTCTTATGTGGGGCGCGTATACTGGGGCTTGTAGTCCTCAAAGGCTTAACCCAATTGACTCTTAAGGAACTGTGACAGTCTTTCATATAAAGCCCTCCAAGATCAAAGGCTTCTTCTTTGCCATAACTGTCTATCACATCAGCTTTACTACCAAGCATGGGCACTAAGGGCTTGGTCCCGCTGTTAGACACACGGTTAAGGATTGCCCTCTCTTGAACAAAACAACCCTACTGCTTTGCACCCAGGTACACATGGGAAGTAACTTCAAAGGATACACCGTGGTTCATACAGACACAGCAAGAAGCTGCACTATCCCCTCATGTCATGTTCCGAATATGATTTTTCAGAAAACTTGCGCTGTATCCACAGAAGGCACTTTTTCCTCTGAGTTACTGCCTCAAACATTTTAACCCGATCCTTTCCCTTCTACTCAGAGCCTCAAAGCTTCCTCCCAGAATACCTGAAGCTACCAGTGCTTTAGTTGAAGAATTTGTTGGGGTCACATGATGGTTTGAAAGCTGTGGTTGAGATTAATAGTGTGTTACAATAAACACAGTGAATAATGCAAAGCACAGAAACGATGGAAGAGGAAGTGGGGGGAGGTATCTTCTGAGGCTATGCAGTTATTGGATGTTTAGTTTGAAAGAACACACAGGTCAGAGCGAGACTTCTGGCATCTTCTCCCTTACAAATTAATCACTGGTTCACAGTGGCCAGCAAATTTCAGCTTATAAATAAAGTTCAAAGCCCCCAGGTCCTCATTTTACAATGCAGACATATGGCTTGAAAATAGCTAATGGAACAAGCCTTCCCAAAGTTTGAGCTCATTCCCAACTGAGAGATCCATTTCACAGTAATAACACAACTCAGCCACAAGTACACGAGCATCAGACTTCCTTCCTGTATTTTATAATACTTTGCACTTCCACACCAGCTTTTATCTGGTGAATTGAAAAAGTTCTGATAAACATCAGCTATGACTTTTCAAAATGTAGAAGACACACAACCCTGCAGGAACTGAGAGCACACACAGGCTCCTACAAGATCCTCAGCCATATGGGCATCAGGTCAGAGATGATACATATGCAGAAATAACAAGTGCAATGCTGTGCACCCAGAAATCTGAAAAGATTTAGAAAAAAGATTAGCCTATTCTCTGAAACCTGATGTCTGCAAGTATGGAGCCACGGTCTACTCGTTCACCGTAGTGTAAACCATGGCTAGCTCCAGTAATATCATACAGATGAGGAAGCAGTTTGGAAGGATACTGAAGCCAACAGCTTACTATACCTTCCATTTACAATGGAGAAAACCGAGGTTAAGTTTTTTAGCTGAGAAGCCTGTGGCAGAAACCAGAAGGTTGATTTCCTAGTACTCACTCCGGTCTCCGGACAACTCTGCCTTCAGTGTTTTTTTTCTTCTAAAGCTGCCCAGAAGCATTTTTTCCACACAGGATCAGGTCCTTTGGGGGCTTTGTTTCATGTTAGTCACAAATCTCTCAGTATAACCTGAGGTAGACCAAAACACTGGCAGTCCTGCAGTGAAAAAAGCATCTAATGGGCCATAAATTAATGTTTCATTTCCTTTAATAGTGTAATGATTAATTCCTTCTTCAGAGCAAGATTTTGTTGCACATTTGATAGTTACACTATAAAAAGAGAAATGGGGTTTTTTAACATTGAAAAGGATCAAAGCCAGAATGCGGCTATTTTTGTTTGTGCTCTTGCAGCTTGACTCTTCAAACAGATTTTTCTCCCCATTTTAGTAAAGAAAAAGGTAAAAAAAATCCATCTCAGATGAGACCTTGCACAGCTTGTCAAATTTCAACCCACAGTGAATTTTTACTGCAAATATAAACCTCTGAAAGTAGGGGTTTCTAATGGAAATGCTGACATAACCTTAACTATACCAATGCTGCTGTAATGCTCAGGTTACCAGGAATATTTCTGCTGCCAATTCAGTTTAACAAGTCTGAATGCATATAATTTGTTCCAGTTGTCTTTCCTCAGAGTGAGGCTCCTTTGTGCACAATTTCCAATGTGGCTTGCATTAAAAGAAAGAAAAAAAAAACCTCTACTCCTATGTAAATTCATATACACGCCGATACGGTTTTATCACAGCTAAAAAGCTATAAATCTACTTTAACTGATTCAGTGTGTTCCCTACTGGCCTGGAAAGGTGACTCGTTTCATTGCTGCCCTTCACTGAATGTGACAATCATAACTTTGCTTTGTTCTCTTTGGGATATTTATTCTTTGCAAAAAAAACCCAACCCTGACTTTCTGTGTATTCATATTATCCACTCCTGACCAAGCCTCCCCCTGTTTGAGCCAAAAGGATTTTAGCTGGGTAAGGATTTGACCCTCGTTATGCTAGGAATCTAATCCAAATGTCTCCCACCGATATCAGCGATAAGAATCTAGTCCTATGGCAAATGATTTGCTTCTCACCTTTGGCTCATCCTGAAGCCAAACAACTGCCAGGTTAAACAAATACTCTCAGGATGCAAAGCAAATTCATGGGGAAAGAGCTTACGTGACAGCAAGGTAAGTGGGCACTTCTAGAGCCTCGTGTCCTCCGAAAGATCTGCACACTGAAATCTTTCTGATCTTTCCTCCTGGTAGGGAAAGCGAAACAGGGGGAACAAAAACCCAACACGACGGCTCCACCGCTCAGTGACTAGGAGCAGGAATAATTCATGATCTGATCCTCCTCATATCTGCCAGTTTACAACTTCTTACTTGATCTTCTAGGGTCTAAGAGGCAATGGCTGATGCTTGGGAATTCAAAACCTGAACCCTGTTGCCATCTTACAACAGACATAAATTTGGAGAAATTATTTGAGGACAAATTTTCAAATATGCCAGTGAATTTTTGGATGGTTCCAGTGAATTCAAGTAGATGACAGCTGTGAAAATCAAGCGAAAATGACCAGATTCAGGCTCCTAACTAACTTCTCAGGCTCCTGTGGACCCATGGTCAGCCACAGCTCCTTCTGCAATGAGTGGAAGAAGAGGAATCTCCTCAGGATGATTCAGACCCTGATGGCCTGAAATGCCTCTAACTAAATTGAAAGCTTATGATTAGTATGTCACTTGTTTAGCTTTCTGACTAAAATTAAAAGGGAGGAATTTAGGTCACGGTGTCTCATGCTAAACTTTGAACATGCTCACAAATTAGAGGGCAATTTCAGTGAAAAATTATGTAAGACTGGTTTTCAAAAGACATTTTTCCAAGCACATCTCCTACCACCTTTTTTTTTCAATTGCCATTGTTGTAAAAAATGTTCTTTTATTAAAGTATATTTTAAAACTATTGCTAAACTAAACATCTTTTAAAACCTTTCCTCTCCTTAAGATGTTTTTTCATGAACTTCTGAAATGTTGGGGTGGGGTGGTGGTAGTGTTAAAAAAGTTTTGATTTTTTTAAAAGACACTTGGAAAATGATTGGCTCTATCTTCCTATTCCTCAGTTTCCCTTCTGTAATTATGGATTACCATTATGAGTAACACTGAATGCTAATGGACTCTGCAAATCTCTGATAAAGGATGCAGAAATTAATTGTTATTCTTACTTAACATGCTTACTCAAGTAGTAAAAGAAAGAAGAAACAGAAAGCACTGTGCAAGGACAAAACACAGCAAGAGAACAGACCCTCTGTCCACAACCCTTTTTTTGGGGGGGGGGGCGGGGGGAAGAAAAAGAAAAAAAAAGAAGAAAAAGCCTTACATGAAAGAAAATTGAATTTAATTGGGATTTATTATTAATTATTAGATGAGCAAAATATCAATTATTAAGATTACATTATCAAAGGTTCTTTTGCTCTCTGCAGTCAGATCCCTGAAAATTCTCCACTTCTAAGAAGCTTTATTTGATACCATTCTTTCTTTGAAATGCTTTAATATTCTGTGTCTTCTGGGCTTCCTGCTGCAGTTTGATTTCTTTGTGACTGTCTCTTCCATCCCGGTGTTGTAATCACCCAACCCTGTGCTTGAGCAGGACTTCTACAGGACAACTCACATGTCTGAAGTCGGACCTGAAGATCAGAGGAGTGGTGCCTGATGCAAAGCAGGCTGCTGCTAAGTTCAGCCTTTCAGCTGGCCACACTGGGCTGCAGAATGAGTCTGAAAACAGCAGTCTCTGTGCGGCAGACTATGCAGCACCAAACACATCAAGGATACTAAAGAAATAAACACTGAGCATATACACAGACAGCAGAAAGTGCCCTGTATTCCTGGAGGATGACTTCCTTTTAGATCCTGAAAGAAGTACAGCCATAGCAGCAGTAGTGGCAGATGATCTGGTCAGTTACTCACTGTAAAGTGCCAGAAATGCATGATTTATATCAATTTAAACTATTTGACAAAACACAGATAAGGCTATAGTAGTCCTCATCAGCTTTTTTTGTGAAGGATTTATCTTCATAAATCTGGGCCAAATCATTTAATAAAAAGGTGGAAAGTTCTTTCTGAAAGATGGGAAAGGGAGGTAAATTACAAATGGTGATTGTCTTCAACAGCTCAAGGCTGACCATTAAAGACAAAAAAAATCCTAAACAGAAAATAGGACACATCCTTTAGGTTACAAATCAGGAGGTCTAGATCCATCTAATTTAGTTAGAAATGAGAAGGAAGATCTTAGGGGAACTTACTGCTTCAAATTGTCCAGCACTCTAAACAAAGAAAACATTGCAAAGGCAGTACGTGAATCTGCATTAACTACCTGACCATGAATTTTGTTGGCCAAGTAACTTCTTCAGGCAGATCCCACTAAGTAGAAGCAGCACATTGTGTTTTTTTCAGCTTCTAGGGTCAAACTGATCCTGATTTGGCCTATTTTCCACTGAAATCAAGGATCCTGTGGAAGTTGCACTCATTTCCTATGTTCTAACTCTGGAATATTTATGTATGTGCTCAACACGGTTTTGCCTCCTTCCATCCACTGACAACACACTCTTTGCCTGAGGTGAGGGCTGCATTGTCCATGCTTCACACAATGCTGAACACTTCTCTTGGAATTCAAAGTCTAATAATACTGTGAATCATGCCTACCTCTCATCTCTCTCTCTCTCCAGGAGCAATGTCACTTGGGGTGACTGGCAGCGTGACCTTCCACTGCTGCTTTTTTTGTGAATAAATACCCTTACTGGTAGAAAAGGAATGGGACTGGTTAATCAGTGGGGACCAACAAGAGTTATTGGAATAGGGATGTATTTGAGGGAGAAGCCAAAGAAATTGGGGTACATATATTCAGGAGTGGGTGGTAAGACTCCAAACTATTAGTTCCTTCCTACAGAGTCTTTAGTAGCTGTTACCTCCAGTGTCACCTAATTAAAGTAATATCTAGGACTAGAAAGTCAGTTTTAGATATTCCTACAAGTTTCTGGTATCTCCTTACTTCTGCTAGAATTAAATAAAACCCATGCCCTGGTCTCTGAAATTGTGTTTGGGACTATTAAAATGCCCAAAACGAGAGGTGTTTCTGGATTTTGTGGCTCGCATCTGCAAAGGTTGTTTCAAATATCTACATCCAGCCTTCCTGTCTGCCTGATACAAGCAACTTAGAGAACCACACCAGACCCCACAAAATGACAAAAGCACACTTCACCTTGAATGCTTGCTCACTGATGAAAGAGCTGGAAGAAGTCACGCACTTTGGCTTTGACTACACGGCAACATGGCCAGTGTTCTCAAAGGAATTTAGATGTCAGCTTTCCACAGATTTCATATATTTTTCAAAATCTGTTCTTCGTCACTCTGCATACCAGCTCCCCATGGAGATAACAGCCATTTCCTTACCTCATAGTTGTGCTAAGCAGAGATGTACCTGCTAACATCCCCAGTGCCACAGTTGCAGATGCTGAGGGAAGCGGACAGCAATGGTCAGGCTGATGCGCTCTCCCTAAACACCATAACCTAAAGACACTCAATTTTTTTTAAATTTATTTTTCATGTTATTTACTGGTTAAATGGAAGAGAGCTGCTGCCGCTTAGCCAATCACCGACCTCTACATCCCTCTCCTTGGCTGGTGCTTGACCTTTCCCAGCCAGTCGGCATCCTCCCTACAACCCCACTGGCTCGTGCTTCTCCTCCCATACCACTGTCAGAGACTGCATGGACTGATTTTCTGATCCAATGCAGCATTTGTTAGTTTCTTAAACCAATCAGATTAAAGATTGGATGCCTTCAGACAGTTCTGGCTTCTCATCAGTCATATACATGTACACCTACACACCACTATATACATATACTGACTGATGAGAAACCTGAAGAACTAATTAGTGTTTCTCAATGTCCACTAAGACACACCCAAGGCAGCCTACTTTCAAATAGTGCTGAAATCCTCAAATCAGGAAATTTTAAGGTTTCTGAAAGGAAGCATCCTGAGGTGTTTGAGAGAGTTGGGGTTGTTTAGCCTGGAGAAGGGAAGGCTCTGTGTGGCCTTTCAATACTTAAAGGGAGCTTATAAGGAAGATGGAGAGAGACTTTGTATCAGGTCTGTAGCAATAGGACAAGGGGTAATGGTTTTAAACTAAAAGAGCATAAATTTAGATTTCGTATAAGGAAGAAATTTTTTATGATGAGAGTGGCGAGACACTGCAACAGGTTGCTCAAAGAAGTTGTGAATGCCCCATCCCAGTGTTCAAGGTCAGGTTTGACAGGACTTTGAGCAACCTGATCTAGTGAAAGATGTCCCTGCCCATGGCAGGGGGTGGGTGGACTAGAGGATCTTTAAAGGGTCCGTTCCAATCCAAACCATTCCATGATTCTATGAAATGGAGACATTCACATTTTAGTCACTTTGGGTAATTGCAGGTAAAATAAAGTCTTCTGGAGTTGACATATATAAAAGCAAAAAGGTCCAAGTCTGAAAAGTCTGGTTTTCCTTAAAATTAAGTACCTGCTGATAGTACAGGTACAATAAAAATTTGGGATTTTTAATGTTTTAAATTACTTTTACCTTATAAGTAAAAAAAACCAGCAATGGTTTGCAATACATCCAATACAAAATTAAAAGCCCTAAAAAACACCTGCATATTTATATAGTTATTAGTTTGTTCCAGCTTTCATTTGAAAGTTTAGTTGGACATTTTCCTGGAAGTGTAGAAATAATATTATGGTCATTATTACCTTTCTGGAATGAAAGGAACTTAGATAAAGAATAGACTACTGTATCTTCAAAAAGTAGCATGTTTCTTAAGTTCCATGTGCATTATATTTGCAATTTACATGGGGATTTGTAACAGCGGTGCTGCTCCCTGGGTGTTACTTACGTTGGATGGACTTCTCTAAGGCTGAGTTTACACAGCTGTGGAAGGAAAACCTAGCCACAATCAATTAAAAAGTGCAACACAAATCCTTTGGACAGCATTCTCAGGCTGTCCTGCTGTTGAGACAGCTACTATTCTCCAAGAATGAGTGCTCTAACTGTATTAAACTTAGTCCTAACCAAAATAAGCTTTTACTAATTTTCACCATTTAAGGAACATAAAGACCTGGCTTTGTCATTTAAAGTTTAAGCTGACTAAGCCCCATAGAAACAGAACATTAAGGAACTAAAGCAATTAAATCCATTTACAGAGGTCAGAAGAGTCTCTGGGTTTTAGACATGATGGGCTTATACGGTCTGTGCTTCTTATTCATGTGAACTCTCAGATTATAGGTTGATAGGTGGCATAGTAAGTCACCTTTGTTTTCCTTCTGATAGCAGTGACACTGAGTTGATCCTAACAGGTCAGCAGTGTGCTGGCATTACCTGCACTTCTGATTACTGAACAACTAGAATAAGCACGCAAATGAGACCCCAGACACCCTGCCTTTGTGTGGGACATATTTATTACCAACCTGCTGAATCCTACACACAAAGAAGGCCTCAGGGAATGTAGTATGTCTACAAGCAAAAAGCACCAAGAAAAAAAAAAAAGGATAAATAAGCAGGCAGCTGAAAAGCCTAAAGTCTAACTAACTCACCAGCACATCAATAATACAGTAACATCCTCAACCCACTGTGGACTCTGAACAATGCTTTTTCTGTTGTTCAGCTAATTAGTAAAAGAAGAGATTAAGGTCTTTAATCTCACTTGCTTTCTCTTTCTTCCTTCTTTTTACCTGGAGGGTGCGCGTGTATGTGTACATACATATTCCCTAAATGGATAAAGAGAAACTATATACACTATGATGTTGAAAACATGAGGTGGAGTGCGAGTTTGGATTTATTTCCAACCAGTGGGTCATCTACATGATTTCAAATTTCAATGTACTGCAACTGCAAAGAGTCAGATGTGTGTTAGAGGGTGGGAGGGGAGGGGGGAAGCTGAACAGAGGATATGAATTTTAAGCAGTTTCCTGAATGAATACAACACTGTATTTCCCCCTACTCTCCTTAGGATGACAATTCAGAGGAGATAACCTTCTCCTTTGAAAAAGCCTGAAAGGAAAGTTTGTTTTTACCATAACAAATGCAACAAAAGAAAAGAAGAGGGAAGCTGGGAAAGGGGGGTGGGGGGGCGTTGGGCAAATTAAATGTCAAACTTTCTCTCCTTACTTGGAGATAACAGCATACTAGGAAACCTTCTTAGAAGCTTAACATAAATGCAGTTAAGCTGTTGCCAGCTGCAGTAAACCTCTCTCTCACCTTTCTTTCTCTCTTTCAAGATATCTTTGAATGTCTTCTCCTTCATCATAAATCAGACCTGCGAGCAATTATCACTCAAGCCGGATGGCAGTCGCCTGAGTGGCCACTGCTATTCCACTGCTGTAATCTGCACTTCGTCAGGTTACACTACCCTTGATGAAATTTCACATTTCTTTGCCAATGAGCGTTACCTCTCCGTTTATGACTCATTGTCTTTGCAGCAGAGAGCTGTGAATCTCATTCCTCTTCTTGAAATTTGTTTAAGCAGCACGGTCCATCTGGCAGTGCTGAGCACCCTCAGCTCCCGATCGGGGAGTCTCAGAGCATCCCAGAAGCACGGGGTTGTGCTGCTCCCTCCAATACTTACCCTGAGGGCATCTCTCAGCACCTCTGAGGGGGACCTGGACGGGGACACCCTCCTCTGGCCTCTGAGGCTGAGCACACGGTGCTGATGCCACTGTCACAACTCACAAGGAAACTGAGTTTTCAGCATTCCCTTCTCCATCCACACATCCCTCCGGTGACAGGTTTCTGACAGCGCTGGGAGCCTCCGGGCCGCTCTCACGGGGTGTGAGCCCACCTGGCCGCCCTCCCCTCAGCCCTGCCAGCCCCCAGGCCGCACCTTGCCACCCTCAGAGAGAAGTGGGTTTCTTTGCTGAGTTTTTCAGCCAGAAGTTAAAAACAAAAAAAACAACCAAACAAACAAACCCCAAATCCGCCCCCAAAAGGGAGAGGGCTGCAACCTTCAACTCAGGTGAAGTTTCTGAGCTCTGCCCACGCGTGCCTCGTCCCTCACCACAGCAACACGCACAGCAGCCAGCACGAACCTTCCCAACTCTGCCTTTTTCAGCCTTTACGAGGTGATTATTTTTTTCCCCTCCCACCCTTTCATCCCCCTCCCCGATTTTTTTTTT
>NW_010972972.1:3389356-3429236 GCF_000737465.1 Haliaeetus leucocephalus | reverse complement strand
CCCCCCCCGCCTCCCCCGCCCCCGATGCCCTGCCTGAGGGGCGGCCGACTGCACATATCTGCCCGCCGGCGCTGAGGGGAGCGCCGCTGTCCCTCCGGGGGGGACCGTCCCTGAAAACTCATACCCATCGGGGCTTTTTTTTAACGTTTCGGCATTGGAGGGAGCCCCTGGTGCGAGGTCTCTGCCGCAAAGCGGGCGCTCGCTGTCAACGAGGCCGGGCGCCGACGCCGGGCTGCGTTGTGCTGGGGGAAAAAGTTTTGCCCGGCGTGTTGTGAGGTAAATTATTTCGGATTTCACGTGAAAAGGGTAAAGCCCTTTTGGGGATTGGGTTTACCCGTGCCCTTATTGAGTTTAGAAGGCAAACAGCCTGAAAACTCCCTCACGCGGGCAGAAGGTGGAGGAGAGAGCCAGGCATCGCTGTGCGGTGTGGAAGCGTCTCAGCGAACCAGCACACCGGTACAGGGCAGAAGCAAACCTCAGTGCGGTGTCATTTCATCGATTAAATCATGAGAAATGCAGCAAATTAGGTTCTTAGGTAAGATTTTGCATAAAGCGGCACCTGGTCAAGGAAGAGCTTCTACTGACTGCAAGGAAATTGGATCAGGTACATGGAGGTTAAGTAGATCCAATTCAAAAAGCATACTGTAAATAATTAATGGTTATCAGGGTCTTATTCCAATCAGATTTTTAAACAAAACTGGGAAATCAGAGCCCCTGAACTGGTGAAAAAACTATCGGGCAAACGTGGAGGTCAGATATGTGCAGTACATCAATAAAAACAGGGGGAACATGAACACAGACATATAATAGGTTAAAATACAGGACAATGCATTTAAACATGAGCTTTTCCCCTTGATACATTTTATCTGAAAGTCATAATGATTAATCTCCCATATTTTCCCCAATACTGAAATGCTATCATGCAAAATCCATCAAAATAAAAGTGTAAGTCAGCACAAGAAAACTAGCAAACTTAAAAAATGTTCTGTTTCTAAAAAAAACACATTTTGAACATAACATAGCACATAACATAGCTGTACAATATTTCTTACTAAACACAACATGAACACTTTAGAAAAGGACACAAACCCAAAACAATAAAGTGGGTTTAACATTTAAATCCCCCAAAGCTGCTTCTGCTAAGTTTCTTTCCACCTTGGTCATCAGATTTTCTCATGGTAAGCCCTTGGGTGTCACCTCCCTGGCATATGCAGATCTTATAAATTGCTAATTATAATCAGAGCAGAAATTGTGGCGTCGGAGGCAAAGCCTGGGAACCAGAGTGAATGTAGGACTGTACCTGTGCTCAGGGACACTCAAGTGACTGTGGTCACCCAAAGGAGAAGACAGCCTTGGTGGAGAGCCTACGCTTTCTTGAGTAAATTGCAGTCTGTGCAGCATGCAGACTGAGTACAGAAGCTGTGAGCCCTGTCTGTTTTGTTACGATCAGCAGTGGAGTTGTCTGGGTCTCGTTCTTTCTAACAGCCCTCCAAAGAGTGAAGTCCCTCCTTTAGGGATAGAGCTTCTAAGGAATCTGCAGCTGACTTCACACTTCCTGACCCTTTTTACGGTGCCAAGGCTATAACCTTCCCATTGTGTTAACTACCAGTAGGAGCTGGAGAGAGGCAGCAAAAAGAGGGAGCATGTGCAAGTGGATGAGCACTCTTTTCCCTGTCAGAGACCCTGACATGCAAACGGAGATTCAGCTCTAACTCTGATGTGCTCTTGAAGGAGCAGACTACTCTCTGTCACCCTCTGTTGCAATGGAGATTTGATGAGCCCTGAGATGTAATAAAGTTTAAATCATGACTTTGATTTGCGATGCATTTGTTACAAAACAGGATGATATGTATTTCTAATAATGTGCAGTCAGAGCCTGAATTCTAGTGTTATGATAAGTGAAATGGAAAGAAGGTGTTAAACCTATGTCTTCCTACAGACTCATACAGTTTTTCAATGTATTTTGTAACTTGAGGACACATTTTTCCAGCCATTGAGAGAGTAAAACTAGATTAAAAAAATTATTTCAAGCCTCTGACTCATTAATCCAAAGACCAGTAAAAATGCATAAAAAGGAGGTTAATGACATGACTACCTCTGACAAAAAAATTGTGTGGTAGACCCCCAATCCTCTACCTGTGTTTTGGCCAGATCGCATGCTTGGCATATCTATACATGAAGTCTGTAGTCTGGACATAAAGACCAGGAGCAGAATGAGCTGAATTTGGAATCATAACCCTAAAAGTAAAATGTCAGTGCTTTTGTCAGCCCATATCAGAAACTTTCTGCCATTTCCATATGGTTGCAGCTTGGGGGTTTTGGTATGGGCTTTCCCCCCCTCCCACTGTTGCAGTTTTGGCAAGGATAAAAGAAAAATTATTTAAAAAAAAACAACACAAAACCCAACCCAAAACCTCTTTAATGAAAACTTTGGATTTTAATCAACTGCACCATTGCAGAGTGCACATGAGAGGCTCCCATGGGCTTTCACAGTCGTTACATGCACTTCCAGCAGTGCATGAGCTGACCTTTACGAGGGAAGGTTCCCTAGGAATTGTGCATACTAACCACGTTACTGAGGTCTGCGCTGCTGTGAAGGGCAGTGGCACGTACCACTGTGTTCCCTGGAAAATTCCCTTTTGGGCACGCAATACTGGGGTGGATGCAACAGGAGATTTTACAAGCTGCTGGATGGAAGGCGTGCACTAGTCAGCTGTGCTGACAACATCCAGTTAAAATGCTTAAGGAGCAAAGCGATACCTTCCTTTTTAACATGTCAGCATGTAAGCATTTGTAAGACAAGGGTGTCTTAAGTTGTGGATCCTTTAAGAGAATTGCCTCCTTTTCTCTGCTTGGACAGAAAACCAAAAATTAAATCTGACCTTTTCACAAAAAATAAACCGAGAGAGAGACGAAAGATGCAAGTTCATATCCTTCTCAGACAAGTATCTCATTGAATTTACTGCGACTGCAGGTCCAAGTAAAACAAGCAGGATTCGGCCCATAAACTTTCATTCCAGCTGCCAGAGCAAAATTTCTAATTGATTAGTGCAAAATGAATTCGCAGCAATACTGGGTTGCTATGGAACCTGAGCAAGTAGGCCAAGTCACTTTGTGGTATGTGCTGTTTCTCCTTCAAAAATACAAAACAGAAGGACTAGATAACACATTCATTATGCACACTCTTGCAATTTGGAAGCTAACTCAAAGAAAAACAAAACAGATTCCAAGTATGGGCCCCTTGGCATCAATTTGTAACAATCTTAGATATCCGCTTGCAGTGAACAGTCAAAATTATGTTCTTTGGACTTGAGGCAGGAATAATATAAGTTGAATGTCTCTGTATGAATGATAAGTTACTTGCACATATTCAGAGGAAAACAGAACATAAACTTCTATTTTATCTATGTGCCAGTATTTCAGATTAAGATTAAAAAAAAATCAGGGGAAGATATGTTACAGTCTCTGGTAGATTTATGAAAGTACTCAGGAAACACAAACTTTGGAAATAGGTTAACGCAAAGAATCTGTTTCCAACTTAACTAAGGAAATCTGCAAAATTCAGGCAACCGCTTTAAATTTAGGGAAGAGACAGACCAGACTCTAAATAGTTAGGGGAAAGTAAGACAAACAATAAACATGCCTTCAGTTTATGCTACACATTTGGCTGTAATATTTCAGAATACTGTGTGTTTCTAGAGTTACTCTGTCTCTTGCACTATTTGGCCTTCAGAGATCAAGAGCTGATTTAAAACGGGTGTATTCATGCTAGTGTGAATAGAAGGGCTGTCAGGAATACAGAACACTCAAGGAGATACTTTTAAATGAAGGACAGTAAATTCTTTCATAGACTATATTCAGTGGATTATATGTTTACAATTTGTCCCAAAAGAGGTGAAGAAGTGTGGATACACAAATGCTGACTTTTCCCAGAAATGATACCACAAGGCAATAGGATTTAATAGTGTTCAATATGTGCAGAATGGTATTATCTGCAATCAATAAATCATTAATATCAGCTTTTTTTCCCATAGTACCTTCTTCTCTCAAGCTTCACCCAAGAATCTTTCAGAGCTTTACAAGCATTAAGTATGTAAGCTTTGAAGTACTGTTATCAGATCTGTTGGGATCTGTTACCAGATTGGCTGATAAAATTAGGTTGTCTGGGGAGCAAACTTACACTTCTGACAGACAAGGAAACTGAGGCACAGAGAAGTGAAATAATTTGATTCAAAATTCTACTGTTTTCTATATCTGCATACTGTAACTCTAGCCACTGAAATAGTCTAAGAGGCTGTTTGTCACACTCAAAGTATTTTAAACTAGCAGAATTCCCACCATAAAGGAAGGACGGGGTGGCAGGCAGAAGTACTATCATCACGATTACCTCAGTACAGCAACTGCAGTAGTTCTCAAGTAAGAACTTTTGCATTCAGTCATACCACTGAAAATGCTTAGCCTTTATACAACCTTAAAATACGAAAGTTTCTAACATTGGTGCTGGTACTCCAGTAATGGTAAGCACCATTACAAACAAAAGACATCACAATACTGCTCTGGCTTTTAAAATGTAGGGCACTGGTATGCACGGTGCGTTCATAAGAAGGCTGTGTAAATGATCACAGAGTGTATTCTGTAGTGTGCTGGCTGGGTGTATTATCCTGTCAAAAGAAAGAGAGTGTAAACAGATGCACTTCTTTTTTTGTCTTCCCCTCACTTTGCACAGTGGTTCTGAGTGATTTTTATTGACACCGAAACTAAATCTTATTGATCTATATTAAAACTGTAGCTAGTCTTGTTCTGGAGAAAACCATGACCTGCTTACACAACGGAAATGCTTAGGTACCTCTGTCTGATAAAAAAGAAGTTAATTAATAAAGAAATCTAAAACTCAGGCAATTTCATCCCCCACCATATCTGATTGATTAAAACCCCACAGGCATGAAGCAGTACTGCAGGACTGAGATCTTCTGTGAAAGAGCCGTATTTGAAAAGTGGCAAGCAGAGTGGGCACCAGGACATCCCAAGCAGCAGACGGATTGCTGACAACACGTGGGACAAGGTGGGAAGGGCAGTCCCCTGCCTGCTTGGCAGTGTTCAGTTCCCTGCAGAATATAAAAGGCACTGATTTGCTCCAGTAGTATTTCAGGGCATGAGAAATCCTGCTGGGCTGAGGAGGGGAGTGGGAGAATATCTGGCATTTTGCTTTTCAAGGTGAAGGGGAACTTACTGTTTGAAGATGAGCCCTGATTATCACATGGTAAAAGACTGTTTTAGCATCCATGAGCCTCGCTCCCTCAGAGATGGAGAAAGAAGGAATTTTCCTAAGGACAAACAGCATTCATGCCTTTCTCATGGCAGCGTATCATGCCTTTCCTGTGGACAGCATAAACACCTCTAGAAAAAGAGCAAGCTGAACTAGCTGTCTGGCAAAACATGTCAGTGAATCATAGGAGTAAGGAATTGTTGCACAGATTTATTGCTGTTCTTTAACAATAGGTGGTCACAACATTCTTAGTTCAACAGGGAATATATATCTTGTGTTTAGAATTGATTAAAAAAGCAGTCTTGGAAAACTACTCTTAGTTATTTATACTTCCTGAATTTCCACCTGCACTTATGTTTATTTTATTTAATTTAATTTTGTGTATTTGATTTATAGCTATGGAGCCAGAGGGGAAAATAAATGAAATAAAGGGGACAAATGAATATCATCTTAACAAGAAAAACCTGGGCAGCTGCCATGTCACCAAAATTAAGAAATGAGTAGTTGGGCCTTGAAAATGAGAAATAATCACATGCCCTGTATGAAGACTGGCATATTGGGAAAAATGGGACGTGCAAGGTTAAGAAGGAATGAATAAATTCACTTGGACTGAAGCGGAGTATAAAGAACATATGTTACATGGACTTCACCAGCCTTGTGGGTGATTTGTGTTACTCTTCCAAATTGTTTTTTTTCCCTCCCCTATGGTATGAAGATAGGCAATGGCTTGCTTTGTCCATTTGCCAGGGTGGCATATTTTCTGTCAAGGAACTCACAAAGTTACTGTCAGCAGGAACTCGGGAACATTCTTGTTCATACAAGGCAGACCGTGGGCCAGCCTTCCTTTGGGTGGAAAACATCTACAATGGTGGCAGCTCTGGGAGGGACGGTGTGATGCTGGGATATATAAAAAGCACTACAACTGCACGCCTGCTGTTATCTGCCTCTGTCCCAGCACAGATCACAGACTAAGCATTTGGGCCTTATGCAATAATTCCCCAAATGAAGCAGAAGGTAGAAAAGGACAAGAAGTAACCCAGACTTCAGATCTCCTTTCTCCCAGCTCCTGAGGTTACTAACCTGACCCAAAACAGCAGAAAACAATTATCCATTGAGCAAGATGGAGAGGAGCAGAGAGGAAATTGTTCCCTTCTGAAATGCAGTTCCTCCGGGGCTTGGGGTGCTCTGGAGCAGGACAGCCGCACTTATAATTTTTTGCCAACACAAGAAAATAATACGGCAGATTTTCAGAAAATTACACGGGCAATTGCCTGAGCCGGATACTCAGCTTGCTCATTTGTAGGCACAACAGTAGAAACAGATTGTGTAAGTTAGCTACACGGTTTTCTGAAACATCAGTCTCCAAGGCTGAGATTGTGCTGTTATTCAAAAGCACAAACAGGTAATGTAAATTCCAAGTATATGGGAGATTGCTTGTATCTCTTTCAAAATCAAAGAAATAAGGATCAAGAAAGAAAGGCTGTCTTCTGATAGAGACAGTATAAACAATCCTAATCACCACAGAATACTTATATCATTCCTTGTGAAATATTTACACAAGTAATTCACATCATCTAAAGTTGTAAGGAAAATGCAAGCCCCTAATTATGGATCAGCATTACAAAAGCTTGTGCAGCTTTACTCGAACCCAACTTGTAAAGGAATAATGTAATCAGTAGGAAGGCTGATGAGCTGCCCGTAAAGTGGCCTCTCTCAATCTGACACTAATGCTCTATCTGATCCAAAACACCCAATATAAAGTATGAAGTTCTCTGCAAATTATTACATGCAAATCTCCTAAAAGGTCCATTTTCCTATATTTGAACACCAGACTGTAGGCTTTGTAGAAATTGCTTTCTCTAAGCTTAATGCTAACAAAAACGTTTACACTAGCGTTGCAAAACTTTTCCTGATATGCTTGGTCAAGGCAAAGCACCCTTTCATATTCCCAGTACCCTGGCAGAGAGGAGTTATTATCCATGGGCCATTGCAAGACTTTTTCACATGCCCCAGCAAATCACATTTACACAAATATCTTGTAGGGTGATGGGCACTAATTTTCTAAAATTAACTTCAGAGGTAATGCCAGAGGAGACAAAACTGTGGAACACTACAAACCAACCAAAATTGCATGACAATAGAGCCCACCTACCAGGGAGCAAAACTAATTCACCCTATAGCCAAAGCACAAAAAAATCCACAAGTTCAGCTCATGATCAGTGATACACTTTGGGACCTTCCTGGCCCGTGGGGATGGGTTTTACATACATTGTATTTAAAACAATACATGGTGAGGCAAACTATGCTGTTAAGGAATAAAATGTGTATTCCCCCCTGTTAACTAGGCAGTCAGAAATTAGCATCTCTTGAAGGGAATGAAGGTTGCAGTTGTTAAGAGAAATCCGGGACTTGTTTGGGGAAATGAAAGGATAATGTGACAATGTACAGCATAGCCACTATAGGGCCTCCCTGCAGTCAGGCCAAGTACAGCCTTATCTTCCAGAGGCCATTTATCCTGTCTCCAATTTAAGTTGGAGTGTCTTATTTCTCTTCATTGATTATACCAGGAGCCTTGGGTGATCTTAACTCAAGTATGTAAGTGAAAGTGGCATGAACCCTGGGCTTAATGTCTAGAATCTGCCTGAAAACAAGGCAGTCTCACTGAGATGTTTTTGGGAGTGATATTTCGGTTTGCTTCATAATACCTAAGGCCCCATCATATATGCAGACTTAACACTTCCCTTCCACACTCATAGACAAAGGTGCTGTATAGTAGCGATGGAAGTGGAGACTAAATGCATAGGCAGCTGGAGATAAAAGTTGCAGTGAAGGAGAACTTTGAAGCAATGATATTTTATGCTCCTCTTGGGAAGAAACGTAGTCTGCTTGAGTAAGTACAGTCCAAGGAAAACATACGGCTGCAGATCTGTGGAGTGTGACAAAGGGGTATCAAAGCTATACTGCAGTGAGAATCCAACCCATCTATCCGTAAGCTCTCTGAGGAGGAAATTTGGGGTGAGAGGAATGTTGCCTGAACAAAGAGATTGTATCTGTTCCTATTTTGGTTAAAACTACTGTTGGCTTTGGATTTCTGCACTGCATAAAGCTAATGAATGAACTTACTTGTTTAGCCTCTTACACTTACTGGGACAATTTCCTCCTGATCCCACTCTTTATCCCCATTAGGGTTGGATGCTTGCATCCCTAAATTGTATGGAAGTAATTTTCCAGTGACTGTCATTTCTTATATTCTAGCCAATCTTCCTTAATTTTGGGAAGACCTTTTTTTCCAGTGCACGATTTCAAACAAAGCGAACAGCCTCCCTTCAACATCTAAGAGTCATGGTTCAGAAGATCATTCTCTTTCTTCAGCTGAGAAAAGAGATCAAGGCAATCTAGCGCTAAAAGACTGTTCTTAGATGGACTTCTAAAGGGATCTGATTAAGAAGAAAGGTTATTTTCCATTGCAGTTTCTTTCTGTGAGCTAACCCAGGGGCTCTGGACTTGAAAACAGTAGAAAGTGTGAGGCTCCTGCAGAACGGGAAGCAGGATGGCTGCACCGGAATGATGCTGAGCCCGAGTTAATATGCTTTAGACAAAAGCAGCAGGGCATGCTGCCATGCTAAAGGGGCTGTCCCTCATGCCAGCACCTCTGCACAGTGCTGTGCCGTGGATGTGCCAGCCTGCAGGACCCCTAAGTCTGTCTGTCTGCATCCAGGTTGATGGTGGGTGTAATTCCTTTCCTTTTGATTCCAAGAGAGACCTGCTGGGTAACCTGGGGAAGAACTCTTGACACCTGTCTGGTCTGATCCTTATGTGCTGGACTCTCATTTGGCATCCGCCTCATGCTCCCCAGGTACACACTTGAAGCTTGCACGTGCCCCTGTGCCTGGCACGGCTCATTAAAAGATCAAACCTGTCCCGTGTCTTCCAGTAATTTCAATCTTTTTTTGTCTATTCATTCTGCAGGCTTTTTGAGACATGGGCTGCTTCTCCCAGTGTGTGTGTGAGGCTAGTAAAACAGCAGGACCTTGATCTTGTGTTTGGCCATTAGGTGTTCTTGCAATGCAAGCTGTAAGAGTAGGGAAGTTGTTTGTGCTCAAGTAGCTGTAATTATTGTGGAGGAACGCTGTTCACAATGTTCTGTAGGCAGTGAGAGGCTGAGAGTGTCCTTTTGCTGCAGTCTGAAGGCAGGACAAGTGCTACATTTCCAGGGAGGTCGAAGAGAAGACCACAAGCTTACTGAAAATGCTGCGAAGATGTGCAGCCTTCATTGCTCTAATCCAAAGTTTCCCTTCATAAACCTGCACTTCAGTTTTATTTTCCCAGAAAACTTCCTGAATTCTTGCTAAGGCAAAGAGCCAAAATATAGCTATGCCTCTGCAGGTGATGCTTTTCTCTCCTGGGAAAGATTGCCAGTTACTGGTAATGCCCAAGAAGGTAATGCAGGAATATGACAACATTATGCCAGAAAGAACTGATGTTGAACCGAAAATTGTGATTTGCTTTACATTTGTTGCAGGCTTAGAATAACATTAGCAAGTAAAGAGCAACAGTCAGCTGCAAGAAAAAAGGAAATCAGTAGAGGCAAAGTTTCAGGTTATTGAATGGTATTTCCAGTCCCAAAATGGGAACAATTATTTTTCCTCCAAAATGACTGTATGTCTTTCAGCAGACAACAAAGCAACTTACAAATGCAATAGCAAGACTTCAGAAAATTTCAGAGACATCATTGATATTATTGTTTTTTTCTCCAAAGCCTTGATTAAGATCTTGAAAGATGCAATTTGAATACCTTAAGCATTACTTTACTGACTTCTGCCCTATAAGAAAAAAATCTTTACCTTGACTTTTGTTCAGTTCCCTGCTCAGTGAAAAATGTGAAATTTTTCAAGTCACTATACCACGAAAGGTCCCAAATAAGAGAGATTTTCTGGAAGGAGGGAAGATAATGATAATTCAAAACACATAAAAGGCATATGAGAATTATTTGTAAAAAAAAAAAGAAATCCCAGTAGTTCGGAGAAGGATTTTAGCAGTGTGGGCTATAAGCAGTAGAGCTAAATACGGGGAGAAGTATACCCGTGGTCTCATTCACTCAACAGTCTCTCTGACTCTTATTCCCCCAGCCTCTGTCTGTTTTTCTGATGGATATTTAAAGGAATTTGTTATCTTCAAGAAAAAGCTGTTTTAGAAAGGTGAGGGCAGTATTAGAAAAGAATTCAGTGCTTGGAAATGCGGCACCTGAACCCATGTGAAAACATGCTACTGGTTTTGCCAGAACAAAACAAACTATTGGTCCACCTGATCTACCATCCTTTCCCCATTACTGGCTAATTCCAGCTGTATAGTGCTCCCATAAAGCAGTTAATTGCACCCTATTGTATAGGGAGAAATCTCTTTCTGATACTACATGGTAATTGAAGTTATACAATAAAGCAAGATGACTAATAGCCTTTTTTTCCTGACTGTTGAAAGAGTATATGCTATGTGTACAACTGATAGTTAATTATTTTTCTCAGTCTAAGGTGTTTGCCCCAAAACTAACACGTGACAAGTAGTTTCACATACTGGCGATGAAATATTTCCTGCTTTCCTTTTTTAAATGTAATGGTTTAGATCAAGATAAAATGCTAACAGGAGCAGAGAATCCTTAAGTTTTGGGTAACAAACAGCCCTTGTTGGTTATCTTGTCCATCTCTGAGGTAGTTATTCACTATAGTGTAGAAGTCCCTTCTATAAGAAGTCTAATTTTAAATTCCCGATCAATTAGGCTGGGCAGCCTGTTCCAGAGTCATAAAGGTCTAACAATGCCCACTCTCAGATGTGCTTATGTTATACTGCGCTGAACACTCTTCAGCTGGTGAACAGACTAAGCGACATAGTGATCTCTTTTATCTCTAATATTGATGATTACCTGCCTGACCTCTTTGACAGGCTTGATCTTCTGTACGCTATTCAGTATTTTATACAGCTATTTTCAGTCTTACGATTCTTTTTGAACCAAAGGCCCTGATCTGCAAGCACCATGCAGACCCAGCTGCCTTTCATCAGTTGCTGTGCAGTCCACGTGTGTGTTGGCCAAATGGCTCAAGTGGAGAAACTCTTCCAAAGCTGCCCTTGAGGCACTTCTGCAGACGTTACAGCGGTTCCACCATGCTTTAATGAGCAACTCTGCCTTCAGTTTTGCCCTAATTTTTACCTTTTGGCTATCTCTGCACACAATCATAGGAGCTATGTTTTCCCCATACTCTTTCAAATTTTGATTGTGCAGCACCCGCATGCACAGAGAAGAGGCTGTTTCTCTCCTCGACAATTTTTCGAATGATGCTTTTCATTTAAAAAAACAAAACAAAACAAAAAAACAGGTTAATCTAAACCCCAGTTTTCCACAAGGTCGTATTATAATTCTCATGGAGAATTACATGCAAACAATCTTGTACATATGAAACTTCCCAGCAGTATTACAGTGTTTTCTTGTCCTACATTCAGAAAAATAGAGTAGCCATGTTATTTCTCTGGGCTGTTTCACTCCTAAAGTGTCCCTTTATCACAGCCTTATAAAAATGCTTGGAAAATTCATTTACTGACCAGTTCTGAAGCATTTCACTGAATTACCTGGAAAAATTCAAAGGCTAACAGGAAAGAAGTGCTAAAAATTATTTGGAAAAATTTAAACAAGCATAACAGCTGCGGCTTATCAGTGAGAAGAAAGATAAAATAAGCAAGGATTTTTGTGTTAGGATAATTATCCAGACCTTCAGTTTCCTCACTTAGTATATTTATTTAGGCACTGTAATTAAGCTATTTAATTGCTCTGTATCCTCTAAGAACTGACCTTGATGTGTGAAGTAAAATTATATTAGAGCAAGATAGGAAAGAATAACTAAAATGAACTTGAAAAGTCTAGAAGTGGAAAAAGCTTTTCAAAATGTATGACTTTTTGGTTCTATAGATGACCAGTTGTCATTTGTTCATAAAGTGTTAAAAATCACAGGAGACAGCAAAATCAATGTAAATGATGCTGGGGAGATTCCTGAAGTCCCGGATGGTCAGCAAACTTGATCACTTGTAGGGGCTACCCTGTTGTGTATGAGTCTGTGCTCATTAAGTGTCTTGCTGCTTAACCTGCTGGTTCCCTGATTCTTCAACCTTAAAAAGAGTATTATCAGAGAGAGAAACCTGTCTCTTGCCCAACCTTGCTGGAGCGTACACTGAGATGAAGAGCCCTCTTAAATCCTCAAAAGGCCTAAAAGTAGCTAATCCCACCCAAACTGAATGGAGCCTAGAATCGAGGTTTCCTACTTCTTGTGGAAAGGCTCCAATTCCTAAATTATTTCAGAAGGGGTTGGTGTTATCATCACACACCCATCCTCAGAAGATGGCTAGAATGACTGGCCCTCAAAGGCTTCCTATTAGTTTCACTGGAAGACTTAAGATATTCATGTAGGAAACCACATAGGAGACACCCAACCTTCCTGTGCCATCAAAGTGGGAAGGGATTCCATATGGTAGGTTGACTAGAACCTCTTCTGCTTATCTTCAGGGCCATCTGCCTCCTTCCACTTCCATGGAAGTATGAAAAGCAAAATTTAGATGGCTTTTCTGTGTAGACTGGATCGGTCTCAATATGTTTGGGACCAAATGTTCCAAATTTCACCAGGTGTCTTAGTCTCCTAAGTTATGTGTGATGGAGTATGCATAAAAGTCACAATTTGCAGATCTCAGTCCATAGAGCGAAGAACTGAAATTCACCTTTCTTTACTTAAACAGAAATGCTGAAGTCATCACGTGTTGAGGCCCTGATAGCAAGCATATCAGGATTTTTCAGTTATGTTGGAGCTTGATTCTTCGTAGGTGCAGAGAGCCCAGAGCTCATGGTGAAGACGGTATATGGGTTTTGGTGTGTGTCTGTTTATATAATCAAACAAACAAACAAAATTATGCTTAAGAGCCAATGCTTGAAATTGCTAACACACATAATCATAAACATGGCTTATTTCCAAATATATCTTACATGGTCAAGAGTCTCCTGCACACAGACTTTGTACAGAGAGAATGAGTTGTATTTTTAGTGTTATTGGCTGAAAAAAGCTGCTGTCTGTCCCTGTGCTTTTGAGCATAAACTAACCCACCATACACCCATGGGAAAACAACACACATTTGGAGATGTTTTAAGAAAAACAGCAGCTCATTGCTCCCTATCACATGCTCAGTGTATACAGAAGCTACAGTAAAATTCATTTAGGTTTGGAATTCTAACAACAGACAGGAAAAGGCACTGTTGACAAACTGTTTTGCATCTGAAGGTTCCTGAAGGCGTTCCTTATCTAAGGCTATTTCAAAGGCAGTTCTGGTTGGATCTGTCTGCTGTTCCACAATAACTGTGCTGTCTCCTGGTTTTTCTTTTTTTTCCTTTTCTTTTTCCTTTTCTTTTCATTTTCTTTTATGCTGAAGCTGATGCAAAGATAGATGTGAAAAGGCATGACATTTCCTTTTTGTTACATGCTTGTGATTTTTATTATGCATGTCCCTGAGGTAAACCAGCTAAACCAGCACCTGGCACGATTTGAGTATTCTAGCCATCCAGTCAATGAAAGCAGAGGGTCTGAAATCTAGGAGCAACAGAGCTACTTCATAATCAAAGTGGTCATTCTGGTGCGAACATTTAAAGTCCTGACACACACACACAAAAGGGTTCTGGTAGCCATTATTCCATGCCATTTACCCTGCAAAAATATATACACTCGTACAAGCTCTGTTATAAACTCCAAGCAATTTCTCTAAACTTGCACTTAGCTGTGAAGTCTGCTGCTTCTATTTCAGATCTGAAGAAAGCTTGTCTACTTTTTCCGAGTATATCACTTCTAATAAAAGATACTACCTGTGCCTGCCTATAAGTGTTTTCTTGACTACTCAGATTATCACACCTACAAAAATATGCCACTAGGCTGGTATTTCAAGGTCTCAAATGGCATACAGATGCTTGCTGGCTCATTTTGAGAAATACTTTTCTACTACAATATAGGTTTTATAACTGCATTGGTAACAGTTATAATCATTTAAAGCTCTTCAGGTAGTAAAGCACCAAACAGATTTCTTTACATGCTCCCAGTTTTGGTGGAGAACGCTCACATCCAGTAATAAAAGGATGTGAAAACTTGATGTGAATGACATGAAATAACCCTTTTATTTAAACTATAAGAAAATCTACCACAGGTCTCAAACAGCACAGATAAAAAGAGTATGTCAGGAACCTGGATGTGTCTATTTATGGAAAGACCTATACTTTGTATACAGATTTAATTTTTGACCTTTGTTGTACTGTATCACTGACGCCATCCACGTGACCATGTAAACATAGGCAACAGAAGCAAAGGCCATTTAGACTACTTTAAACAAATGGGGAACTAAACGCTGAAAACACAAAAAGCACAGTGGCACTAGAATTTAAATCTGCTGTGAACTGTGTGGGGGAGACCACCAGGAGCTGCTAGAGAAAGCTCACAGGATATGGGGAAGAGACAAAAAGATGGGAGAGTTGTGTATGGCACTGCAAAATACGATGTACAGAAAGGGAACTGATGAAATAATGCTGATGAACTTGGCCATTGGACTCACAGGATGGGAAAATATAGCATGTGCAAATGATTTTCCATCTGGTTCACTCAGTAAAACATACGTATGTTCAGAAAATGTGTCATGGGGAAAAAAACTTCAGCTGCTGTAACTTGTGAGCTAAGTCAGGTAGAAGAATAGAGATTGGTCTGTGGCTCAAAATCTCCACAGCAACAGGCAGATCTGCTGCTTTTGTTAATGCTAGTTGGAAAATGGAAGGGGCAACATTTTATTTAGAGAAAGCAGTTGTGTCTGATTATACACTAATACTAGTTTAAAGCTCAAACAGGCATGGATTTTCCCTAACTGTGAAAACAACTCTTTAAGTCATTAACTTCTGCGGTTCCTCAAGAAATAGGTATATTTAAAATAATTTCAAACCTGCATGGCCAGACATTTTAAAAATTATTGCTGATTTTTAAAAAAAAAAAAAAAATAATTTAAGGTCTGCTTTTGCTGTGGGCAAAGGCCAGTTGGAGGAACAGGAAAGGTTTTATGATGTATTCCATTCTTCTTTCTTCCTTGCTGTTGCTGTGATGCTGTGTAGTCAGCCAAGAGATGGATCGATGAAGATCTTCTTTACACTTCCCATTTTATCCTTCCCAATGGTACAAGGTGGCTGTTAAACCATGTAATGGAAAACTGGACTGGAACAGTGATTTCTTTACCCATCACTGATGGAACTGGAATTGTAGTTCTTGGAGCAGTACTTCTGAAACCATTACATTTTCTCAATCTCATTTGTTCATTAATTCAGTAGTCTCTTTCGCCATGGCCAGTACTAAAATCCATACAGAAATGATCCATCTAGCAAATTGCACATTGCTGTACAGGCAGGAATTACTCCCTTCAGATCCCTGGCAGGTGATAAGCACATGCCCTTGAGCATGAGGTTTTTTGCAAATCCCTGTTGCATTATGCAAATCTCTAGAACTGATTAGAACATTTTCTGAATAACAGCATCTTCTTCTGCCACCTGTTCACCAAGGCCTTAGGAGTCACTGGAAAAAACTCAAATGGCAAACAATTTCCAAAGCTCTCCCAGCAGAACAATGCTTGGTGTTTACACATCACTTTTTATCTGACAAACTGTTTGACAGAAGCAAGTTTGCTTCTTAAAAGAGAAAACGGATGGGCAGTAAAAGCTACCAGGCCAAAATCTTCCAGTGGATCAGATAAGAGCACAACACATCCCTCGATTCCCACCACATGTCTCTATCCATTTGATCATCCCATTTGCTTAAGAAACTTTAGTATAACTAGAAAGAGTGTCATTGAGACTGAAAAGAAAGAAAATGAAACCAATCTACCCCTCACACCTTGGTGTTTAATGGGAATCTGTAATGAATAGGTGTGTTTGGTGAAAGGTCTGTTCTAATAAAACCTGCCTTCATCTCAAAAGGGACTAGAACTAGAGTGAGATGAACACTAATAATACTAGCTTATCAGCTATTCTGTAAAATTCTATTTATAAGCCTATGGATGCTAATTAACTGTCTTGTAATGTCAAGCAGAATTGTACATTATTCCCAAATGAAAGCATGGAAAGTGTTAAAGAAGACACCACATTGATTAATGTCTAAGCCAGGTGTTTTGTATACCCAGACTCTTCCTGTCTGACAACTTTTTCCCATTATTTTGCCTTTTTATTTAAGGCTCCTATGAACTCTCTCAACAGCCATTTTTGTCCTCTCTTAAAAGACCACAAATTGGCAATAGCACAGTGAGCCTCTAAGATGGTCCCTGAGTCAGAACTTGCCAGAAATCAAGCAGAAGCCACTATGAATAATAAAGTGGAATGAGCGTATTTATGATTGACCTTTGAAAAAAGATATTATCTGATAGCAGTGGTAAAACAAATTGTGGCCTTTATGAAAAGACTTGTAGGTAGAAAAGTTCGCTGTAAGAAATACGTATGTATTTATAAGCAGCGTGACAGAAATATGTAGCTGTATGTAAGATTGATGGAGCAGGCTTAGAAAGGGTCTGTGAGACACTCAGAAGGAGATGGAGACACACAGAGCTGGCTTCAGACAGGTCAACTCTGGAAATGAAAAAGCCACATGGATAGAAACGGGATGCTGCCTCGTAGCCACCTTCCCATGGTGTTTCCCCAAGCTAAAAAGCAATCCTTGGCTCCTTAGGATTGCCAAGGACTAAAGAGACTCACCAGTGCAGACTGGTGCCATCACAAAACCCTGATGCACTGTTGCATGACACATAGAAGCCCTCAGGCTTTTCAGGTCTCTACAGAAGTACAGGCCAGGCTGAGATTCAGATCCTTCAAGGTGTCCCTACGTACTTTGCTGTGGGAGTGAGGTAGATTTCTGAAATTCTCAGTTCAAGGTCCACCACTGACAAGTGTGAGCATCTGAGCTTTGCTTGCCATGTGCAAAATGTGTATTATGCCTCAACAGAGCTGATTACCTAGGGTCATTTTCCACATGGACCAATCTTATTGATTTTAATTGAATTACTAATAGCATAAGGCACTATTTAATGAGACCCAGAGAAAGAGACGGTTGGAAATCACTGTGTCCCAGATCCTGTTGGCTGTGTTCATGCAGAGGTACATTTATTCTGTGAACAACCTTACTGAAATCAATGTGCATCCCTGTAGAATAACTTTTTGCCCAGTCTGATTAAGAGGAAAAAAACTGGCTTCTTTGGATGAGAAAGGTTGCATAGAAGTACGGCATTATTTTTATACACTTTCCTATTAATATATTAAACCCCACATCATTCTTCAGGGGAGATGAAGCACACCAGTCCTCAACACGACTGTAGGTTACAATCACCCATGTCATTCTCTTAGATAGATGGCTTTTACATGGTGTATCCTAGACGGCCAAAATATCAGCAGGGTAATTTGTCTTTAACTTATGGCTGTTAGTAATTAATCCTCTTTTGCTCTGGACTCGAGTGACCTTTATAAAGAAGCAGTTTAAATTTATAAAAAAAAAAAAAAAGAAAAAAAGGAGGGGAAGAAATGAACCATCCCTCCACAAACAAATACGCTTTTGTCTTAAACTTGCAGTAAGAACTATGAAAAGACTCAAAAAACCCTGCAGCAGACTCAAATATAATCCAGAAGATGTATACTAACCAACTTCTGCTGTATTTGAGGATAAAAAACTTTCCCCTAGTGGCAGTAGGAAGCCTGTGACCTATCCAAGGCTTGCCAAAGTCAGGTCATCTCTGTGATAAACTGCTCAGTCCTGCATTTCCATCTTGAAAAGTTTCCTGATGAAGTGAGAAGGAAAATGTCCGGCCTCTGTAGATATGGTGTTTCTTAAAACCTTGATCAAAATCAAATGTCTCCCTCCCTTTATTAGGAATGTTAAACAGAAGCAGCTGTGCTAGGGACATGTACACTGTCAGTGTGACCTTCAGAACTGGTACCTGCTCACTGGTAATTACATAGCGATAGCTGTTGATCATATAGAAAGTGAATCCAACACCTTGTAGGAAATACCTTTGAGGAAACAGAATCATGATGAAATGCTGCCCTGCTTTATTTTTGTGAGTGAATGCTAGCATTCATAAAAATAAATGATTACCATGACAGATAAGAAACAGACATCATTTTTGTGCAGATTTTCTGCAGACTATTTCGGGTGAGACATCTCTGCCTGTTTGTGTGATTGTCTTACTTGCACGTTTTTGGCTTGGACCTTTCCTTTTGTTAAAAAAGAAAGGAGAGACCTTTCTGAAACTGTCCCAAATGTGTGGAGAAGGGCAGCCTGTTAACTTAGTTTTAAAAAAAAAGACACAGAAGAATAAGCAGAATGATTCGTGGTGAAATCACCCCTGTGTTTGAGCTGCCTTGTTTTTTTGGTGGTAGGCAATTTGGGTAAGTGAACAAGGCAAAGAAAAGGGGCCTGGTGAGTCTAGCTGGGAAGGTCAAGTAGGGAAAACCCTTTTTTGCAATATTTATTTTTTCTCATCTGAAAATCTGGGAGCTTATCTAAAGAGCACTGGTGACTTCTCTTTCAGATACAGCAATCTCTTCCGTCTCAGATTCATTATATGTGATTTTAAGCTCTGTCTAATTGAGACTGCCTTATCTATGTTATTCGTAGAAACCAGAAGTTAATACATAAGAGCTACAAGTTTATCTTTCTCCTTTCTAGCCACATCTCAACTCGAAAAAGCCCATGCCATCACCCTGCTTTGCCTCATTTATCAAAAGAATATGGCAGCTAATCCTTCTGGAAGAACATAGTGCGAGATATGCAGGGCATGACACCCACATTCCCAGGGCTCTTTTGGGGATTGGGGTGCTGGGTGCCCATCCTGTGTCCCCATGGTGCCTAGGAGGTCTGGTTGGGTGGTTGGGACAACCGAATGCTGACGCAGCATGATGGGAGAGATAACAGCCTGATAGGACCTGAACCCCCTCCAGCTCCCCATCTGAAAGCCTGTGCCTAGGGAGGATGACCAGAAATGATCACTTCTCCATGGGGACTCAGAAGACTAAGATGTTCTCCCCTAGCCCATCACTATCTCGTCATACCCTGTCCTGTTTCGCGAATTAACGCAAATCATCCGTTTTCAGAGTTGTCAGCTCAGCACCAGTCCCCAGGCCTGCATTTACTGCACAGAGAAAGCCCCTCCTGCTTCTCTCCCAACAGCCAGCATATTCAAACCTGAGTCAAATGTCCACATGGTAAATGATTTTGTAAGGTGTAAAGGTTCCCTTGGAGAACTGAGACCTGTGTTTATTTGCAGAACAGGTGGGGTCTCCTATTAGGGTTAAATGAGGGAATAGGATGTTTTGCAGGAAAATTTTTAAATAGTTCTGGTTCAGTGAGTAAGCACTGTAACAGAGGAGGATAAAGGGTGCTGGAAACTTAACTGCTTGGCCAGGTTTAGGCACAACTTTAACCCCCTTTAACAATTGCTTTCTTCAGCAATTGTTTGGCTTTCTGAGTATAAATATGGAGTGAAGCAAGTTTCCCACTTGCTTGAAGAGAGTGGTCACTTCTGAATTTTCTCATACAGACTTTTGGGAGTTTTTTTGGTCACAATGAAGCAACTAAACAAACAGCTGACAGGGATGTGAATATGTACACCTAATGCATCCAAAACTTAGATAAAGTCTCCAAATATGAAAGGACCAATTCAAATGTCTCAAACTAATTTATTCCCAACACTTAGGGTTTTCCAATTCAATTATGTCACAGAGCGTGATGTTTTAGTGTTCAGCCAAACCTATCAAAATACACAGTGGTGGCCCATTGAAGGAGTTAGGTCCTCCAGAGAAATGGTTAAAAAGCATGTGTCGGGGAAACTGCTGTATTGGCATGGTGGGGAATATGTGAACTTCAGCATAAGCGAAGTCCTGAAGCACAAAAAGTGCTTTAAGATCAGTGAGTTAGACAATGTTGTTGATCCCTGGAGCAAAAAGGAAGGGTTCAAAAGAGTAACAACTATATGAACGGCCCAAACATGAATACTTAGTTGATGGTTCACAGAATCAGAGGCACTAGGAATGGAAAAGACCTACAGGGTGAACCACAATTATTCTGCTTCAGTGCTCTGTCCTGTGTTTCAAAGTGGACACAGACTTCTCTGACCCAAATGTAGATTTTAATATGTGCCTTGTACAATCAGTTTGATTTAGGGTCCCGAGTCAATCTCTTGTAGAGGGAATATTAAACTGCAAGGCGTGAACAGGGATTTAAATAATAAGAAGGGGGTTTTGGTTTGGTTTTTTTGTTTGTTTCCCTTTCCCTTCCCTTCCCTTCCCTTCCCTTCCCTTCCCTTCTTCCCTCTTTTATTTTTTATTTTTAATAGGTTTTGAACACCAGCATGCATTAAGCTATCTGCAAGGCCAAACAAATATTATCTTCCAGAAGGGAAACTTTTTTTTTCCATGGTGTTTGAAGCAGGTGCGTACAATGCAGGGATTCACACCAAACAAAAATCTGCTAAGCAAAACTAGCTGTTTCACTAGCTGAATGCAGAGTGCAGATCCTTTCCCCCAGGACGTGATTTTTAGTGGTAGAAATAGCAAAGTATGTAGAAAAAAGGTGAGATCTTACAAGAACAGGAAATTGCTCCAAGTCATCCTTATGGAATCAGGGGCAGAGAGGAGGAAAGAAGTGCAGGAGCATGTGAAGAAAATTTCTGAGAAATTTCAGCTTGTGGCCACATGTGGCACTCATAAGGTCAATAAGTGGCTCTATTATACGTGCTGATTTACACAACCTCCAGGAGAACTTAAGTCTGAAACAGAGCAGGAGAACAATGCCTATCCCAAAATTTTCTTTATGGCATTTCAAGACAACCAACTTGCATAATTACAGAGAAATTTCAAGAGAAGTGCTGAGTCATTGCTATTCATGAAACAGTGCTAGCAACTTATTCACAAGAGGTCCAGTGTTGTTCTGTTGCCTTTCAGAAATCCCATGAAGCTAGATGTCATTTTGATTCTGGAGACCAATCTCTGATGAAAGTTTCCCTCAGCTTTTCTCCTTTATGATAAGCACCCAGTCTCTGCATGCTGGGCTTCAACCTTTCTTCCAACTCTATTACTTCCTGTAAAAGTTTGCAGACCGCAGGAAAAAGGCAAGCCGCAGCCTTCTTGACTGACAGCCGTTCAACACTTTCAGAAATGAAGGCGCAAGATAGAAGCATAAGTGCAATGCTGAAGAGTCAGCCTAAATGAATAGCCATCCTAGCTGCACACTTGAACCAGAAAGAAATGAAATAAAACCCAAAACCAGAACACAAAAATTTTTAATATCAGGGTGGTGAACACACACCGGCACAAGTTGCCTAGAGGGGCTGTGGATGCCCCATCCCTGGGATCATTCAAGGCCAGGTTGGACGGGGCTCTGAGTGACCTGGTCTAGTTGAAGATGTCCCTGCCCATGGCAGGGGGGTTGGATTAGATGACCTCGAAAGATGCCTTCCAACCAAATCATTCTATGATTCTATGATTCTATGATTTCCACATTTCTCAAGATCCTGATTGTGTTACGGTAGCTACATTCTTCCTGCCAGGTGTGCTCTCCCTTCTTAGCCTGGCTTAAACCTGGATTGCTTCCTAAACAGACTGATTCTGCTAGTGGATCCTAAGGCTGAGTTTTCTTCCTGTTCTTAGAGTCTCCGGCTAAATATGTCAGTAAATATATTGACATAGTCTTTGCGGTAAGATCTGGGCTTGGTCTGCCCATGCACCAAACCCATCAGAAGCAGTTTAGTCATGGACCTCTCTTTTACTGTGGTTTAACTGGTTAGCCTCAGCACTGCGGTACGTGGCTGCATGGCTTTAAGGTTTACAACAGACATGCGCGGGCTGGCAAAGAACTGGGGTTGCATGAGCTTATGCAACAACCCAGCATAATGTATTTACTATCTCTGAACCTGTTTAGATTTTCTTTCGATGGGAGCCCTTTGAGTGGGAGAAAGACTTGGAAAAGATACTAATTAGAAACTTGCTAAACAACCTAACAGATGACAAATGCCTCCAGCATTGAAAACTAGAGGTGAAAAAGGCCATTTGCATCTTGTTTACCTCTTCCTAAGATCGACTGTGACTGTATCCTCATATATTTTCAGGTACTTTACTCTGATAGGCTTTAAATTACTCGAATGATAAGGTCTATACACCATGCAATATGCTGTACAGTAATTGCAGTATTTTTTGAATGAACATTTATATTCTAGATAGACTGATAATAAGACTATTAGTGATGTAGCTGAGGGAGTAGAACACTACTCACTTTTTATCAGGCTGGCCTTGAGTCAGATGGAACTGTAATTCCCATTAACAAAAGCAACAGAATGCTGTGCACAAGGTAGTTAAATACTACCATAGAAGAAAGCATCTATCCAAATGCTCCTGAAATGTATACCAAAAGATGTTTCTGTCACTATGGTTAATTTCTAACAAAGGCTGGCCTGATTGCTGAAGAAGTTCACCTCGCCTTGAAAATCATCTGCTTAAAAAGTCAAGCTTCAGGGAAGCAGCAGAAGAGATTGCATCAAAAGTATTAAAAAATAGGAATAAGGTCTATCTGAGTATTTTATTCTATGTGCTAAAGATATTTCAGTAGTAGCCACATTTCAGCCGTATTGACCATCCAGTAGAGATTTTTGCAGAAAGTTGCTGTTCTTTGATACTCTGATGAGGATCATAAAAACGACTTTAACGTAATTCAGGCTTCCAACCTTTTCTGAGAACTTGCTCTAATTCTGGTGACCAAGTGCTGCAGGCTAATGCCATCCATGAAGTAGGCAGTTATAACTGAGGGGATTCAACCCCCAAAAAATCAAATCCAAGTTACCCTGTGTCTTCAGGCAAGCTGCATAATATTAATCCATACCACTGAAAGTGCTCTTCCAACTTTCTAATTTCAGGTATTTGACAGTCAGCCTGAACTCATGCCAGTGATTATTTGCATCATTTTCTGACCTGCAGCACTCTGTGTCTGTTATCTGAGTTACTGTCACTACCTCTGTGAACAGCACCGAGCCCCATATGGCTGGATTTACTGCTTGACGGCGTTAAATAAGCAGCACAACATCCGCAAAATTGCTCTTTTTCAGAAAGGTCCTAATGATTCTCATGCACTTCGTATCCAGTCCAACTGGATCCCTCCTGATCCAGACTTCCCTCCCTGTTAAGCAGTTTTCCCATTACTGAATATATTCTGCACGTACTGAGCCTTTTTCCTTGGCAGATCTCTGAGCTGATCCCCGTGCAGCCCAACTCCTAGAATATGTCCTATGTGCTTACTGAATTTTTCATGAATCCCGCATTAAATCTGCAGGCTTTGAGGTGCGCTGGGGAGCTGACATATTTACCCTTCAAGATCAGCACCACTGTTATCTTTCCTAAGGAAGCACAGGAGCACCTTTGTTTTCCAAAATACATGTGGGCAAAGAAAGACCATGGTCCTCACCAGTCAGTCAGCTGCCACATCATCATTCTCCTCAAGTGCATTCTTTATGCCATTTATTAGCATTGCTAATACCAAGCACCTCATTTTTATGCCGCTAGCAGCGATTGTGAAAGCCATACTGAACTTTCTAATCCATTTATCTATTAATTTATTATCTAATTAAGGCTCACAATGACAGTGCTATTTGTTTAAAAATGCCCTCAAACTAAACCAATACAAAACACACATGCATTCAAATCAATTAAAATGGTACTTGCTAATGTTTTCCTTAATCAGTTGGTAACTGTTCCACTACTGTTTCAAGGAAGGCAAAATTCATTTAAACTTCATCATAATCATGTGACCTACTTGCACAGTGCCAAACTGATACAAATGGATGTTACTGTCATGTCATAAGGGCATGGAATAGTACCAGCCATGAATTTTGCAAGAGCCATCCTAAGAATAAGGCTTTTTTGCATAAAAGGGCCCTAGAACATTAGCTTAAATGCAACCACTGACAGGCAGGCAGGCAAAACGGAGATTTCTGAAGAGTTTATTAAAGTTTACATCGTACCTCATGCTGCATCTTTGTGATTTTTTTCTCCCAAGAGTTGTGTCTTTTGCACAACAGCAGCAGGGTCTGGTGCCACGTGCCTAATGCTTCATGTTCATTACAGCAAAAAAAATACACCGGTCTTCCTATGTTGCTTAAACAAAGCCTGACCTCATTCTTTGGCTACTGAGCTGTGTCAGAGAGACTTTCCACACTGGCATCCACACAGAGAAATCCTGCGTAATACCTTAATGCCATTTGGTTTGGCCACCGACTTCAAAAGCTGTTGTCCCTCTTGTTTGGATGGAAAATGTGCAGGCACTGCACATCCAAACCAGGTGCAGATGTTACACCGTGCTCTACCTTCCCCATACTGTGAAAGATCAAACCTGATGTTAATTGCTTACTGTAGCAAAGGATTTCTAGGGCACAGCTGGAAGAGAGCTCTGCTTCCTTACCTCCTTCCCTGCCCCCAGAGCTTACAGCACAGATTATCACGCTGGAGAGAGTTGCTCCATTTGGTTATTTAGAAACATTTTAAGAGCATCTTTCAAAGCCCACAGTAATGCACACTGACACCAAGGTCTGAAACGCAAATCCCCGTGGACTCAGTCTGTCCTGTTCAGCCTGGAAATGCATGGAGGGACATTCATTCATTCTCGAGATTCGTGTTTCAACATGATTAAGGACAACCACTGCTGTTTTTCCCCTCCTGCAAGAAGCATCACTTTCCCTTCTGCTCGTTATTTATAGTACTGCATAAGATATTTTTAAGATAAGGAAAGGCAGAAAAAGCCAGATTGAAGATACATATAGCTGTAGTTTCTTTAACTAAGAATGACTAAATAACATTTATGAAGCAATTTACTTTCTGAAAGTTTTTTTTTCTCTTTTCTTTTTAATACTAAACAGGTAGCGAAAAGAAAATGAAATGTAGTAAACAGGATGTTTCTACACACTACAGATCAACACTCGTATTAGCAGAGTTTTAAAACTCCAGCTCTGCACTGACTGAAATGACACAGACATACCTGGGATGGAAATCACTCACTTTTTGCCTGAATTTTATGCAACCATCTAAAAAGTGCAGAAATAAATCTGAAGAGACTTCTTTTCCTTTGCAAGGGAAAACAAGGGAGCTGGAGAGAGCTCTCAGGACCTGACCTTGCTCCTTCTGAAGTCCAGAGGAGACTCTATCTGTGAGCTTCAAACCCTCACTGCCTTCCAGCACAAGTGTCAGCCCACAGGCTTGCAAGCTGGTTTTCAAGCGACAGCTAAGCCACCTGAAGAGTTGCTCTGCTTTATCAGTTCAGTGGGGATTTGTTTGATCGGGTTTACTGGATGATGTCTTCCTGAGTGACAGCCGTGGGTCTGAGCGGCAGATGTGTGTTCAATAAAGCACGTTCCACTCCCAGAGCTTATTTCTTTTCTTTTGTGCTTTATTTGCCTTGGCTGACATTATGACACTCAATTAGTCTTAATATTGGAAATGTTTTCTGGATTAGAGATTTCTGTTTAATAAAGCCTGGGAGGAAGTGCTAGGTCTGATTAGTGATGCCTGACTCAAAGGAAAATAAACTCCCCCAACAGCCTACTGACAGCTAACCCCCAATCCTGAATAATGCTGTACTGGGAGAGGAAACCACCACTGCAAAGGACTGGGACCTATCCCTGCCGAATACCCTCGGTGACCAGAACCAACAGCGGCCACGTAAGAAACCTCTTTCTTACTCGTGTGGTGACTGAGGGCTCACACGAACAGCCTGAAGGTGAAGCTGTGGCCGACGAGGCCGTGTCGAGCCGTGGCTGAGCTCTCCCTGGGTCCTGTCCCTGCGTCGTGGGTCGCCCTCTCTGTTGGCTGCGGTGGGGATGCTCTCTGCGGGACGGTGCCACTCACTGCGTTACTGAAATAGGTCAGCTCAAAATCAGGTAAAAAAAATAATCTTTCAGCTATTATCCTGTGCCTTAAGATCTCTTCTGCTGAAGGGGACTCAGCAGGAGCATTGCTGCTCTCAGCAGAGAGAAGATCTCTGCTAAAGCTCCTCACCAGAGGAAGAGGAGGAATTGCGGCTGGCCTGGCAGGCAGGGGCTGGCAACACCACCGTGAGCAGGACAAAGTGCAAGGAGAGCAGCTCATGAAGAGGATGGTGGCTGGAACCTTGGGTGAAGGGATGGCTGGAGAAAAGCCTGGGGTAAATGATGGTGGAGAGCTCATGCTAGAAAGGGAAGGGTCTCCCCATGAAAGGAATGGTCTTCAGGAGGTCAGAGACCAGAACCTGAGCTTTTTTGGGAACTCAGAAGTGGACCTTGTGGGTGCCGTTACAACTCAGTCATGCCATGGTACCGCCAACGGCATTGGCCTATCTGGCTATCAATCACAGCTAAAATCCAGAAGGCAAGTGGGCGCAGACAGCAGTCCTCTCCCCCCCATAGGCACACCAGTCCCTTGGGTCATGGTGCTCTGATCCCGTGATTACACTCTACGGGGAGGTTCCTCACGTGCACCAAACTCAAACGCGTGTCTATACTAGACTTAACCGCTGGCAAAGGAAAAGCAGAGAGCATGCGACCTGCAAACCCAAAAGGGAGACCGTGGCCAGGCCCACGGCTGTGCTTGCAGGTTTGCTGTCAGTACAGCACGCAGGTTTTCTCTTGAGGGCAGCCTCAGGGATTGGAGGTATTTCATGTCCAGCTCTGAATGTATTTTTGCAGAAACTTAGCAGTAGCAGAATGCAAACTTAGTTGGGGAAGAGGAATAGAGAGGGCCACGTTCTGCTCTCCAATGTACTGAAGTAAAACAAGTTTATACCAGTGTTTAAATATAATAATACATTAATACTTCACTTAATAATATGCTGGGTAAAGGATTGGTTGAAGATTTGCAAATAAATAATTGCAGTGGCACAACCTACCTATATTATGATCATTCTGAAAATCTATCAATACACAATACCACATCTATCGAGACACAGTTACCACAGCTATATCAATATCTTCCTATATCAATATATGGAGTGAGGGAATTGTGAGAGAATCCCTTTCTAATATTGCTGTGGGGTAATTGCTGACAAAGAAATGACTGCCATTTAAATGGAGTTTCTATACTGCAGATAATTCCAGGAATGTGCTATAAGAAAAGTAAAGATCTCCTGTTGCTCAGTTTTCGATTTTCAATTAATTTTATAGTACAAGTGATGCTGTGCTCTAGAGAAGCTGACATAAAAACAGGTTATTATGGAAAGTTCCTACAAAATGCTCAGCTAGTGTTGTTAATTCTGTTTTAAAAGAACTATCTCCTATGCAATTATATTTCAATAAGCAAAAGGTTATCTCTGTTGTAAAGACACATAATGGAGAAAACACTCAAACTGTTGCAATGTTATCGCTGGAATTTATCCTCCAGCATGACTATGTTCTCAATTACAGCGGAACAAATATATTAAATATCATTCAGATAGGAACATCATCCGGTAGCTGTATATTTCTGAAATGTTTTCAGATCCCAAGGAAAGACTTTTTTTTCACCTACATTATGCTCAGTTTAGGAAAATAAAATAGAAACTGAATAGAAACAGCTAAGAAAGAATAGGAAAAATCTCCACACTACGACCCAGAAAGGGAACCCAGGATTTGTATTTACTAGAATTATTATTGGTATTGTTACAGTATCATCCATGGTGTGCCAAAACCCTTTTAGCGTGAACTTCTGCAAGTCACCAGTCACCTATGATTCACTTGCCTCATCTATAAAGTGGAAATAAATGTCTTTCGTACAGCTGGGTCTTGTAAAGACACATTTGCAGGATTGGAACACCAGTATAAACCGGTTTCTTATTCAGGGCTTTATAAACTGTAATGAAAAAAGGCTGAGCAATCACCAACAATGTTGATGTCTTATGTGAGATACCCCCTGAGATCCTTCTAGTTACAGGAAAGTGACAAATTATTTTTCTTGTGTTTCTAATAGAGTCAAAATGATCATGGCTCTTTGTAATACTCAGTTCCTTAACAAGCTCTTAAACTTTCATTATGTCTTGCTCTGCCGAAATATTTTTGCTGCAGAACCAGACGTCAAAGATATAATATAGCTCTGGACACTGGGGCTACTTCACCAACTGCTGCTCTTAGGTTATCTATAAGAGAGCAACATATTGTTTTGTTTTTATGAGATCCTGTAAAAGGAAAGCTGGTACTTAGAAAAAATGAAATGCTGCAAGCAATATATTGGCTGAATTAAGCTCACCTCCAGTACTTATAATTTCAAGGAATCTCTACTAAATTTCAGTATAAATGCATTGTGGCTGTGCTTACGTGGAAAGTAAAAGAGGGTGCAAGCTTCAGTTCACATGAATTTCCTGCTTAATGTCACCGCAGCTTAGGCTCACAGTGGTCGTGATTTGACCTCACTGTGTCAGCCTAGCTCCCAAGGCTGTGTCTGGGGCCAAATCCATCCTCCTTCACCCACGCACCTTTCCAGCAGAAGTTTCCTTACTTATTTCTTGATGCCTAGAGTGTTCCCACTTGTTTACAATGAAGTAAAAATATCTGTTGGTTCTGACCCATCTCACTGAACAAATACCTGCTGATAGGCAACACTTTTCTGAAACCTGGTAGCCACTGCCTTGTTAACAAAAGGCAAGCGTACACCATCCCTAAAAGCAATTTTCACCAAACTGCTTGGTTGCCCTTGTGCTGAGGAACAGAGTATGGTACTCAGGTTTGCTTAGTTTAGAATCAGAGGAAAAATTAAAACCTGCCACCCATTGCCTTTTGTGAGGAGGCATTCAGAAATTCTGTTCTGTCAAATACGTGTCTCCCTGAGATGGAAGGAAAATGGATTGACAGATATCTCATCTCACAGCCCACTAACACTACAGATGGTCAGTGACCAGCAGTGCAAGAGGGGGACTTGGAAGTGACAGAGACATGCGTTTCCTTGGAGCAGAGAATCAATGACAGGGGGAAAACAAGGCAGCAAAGAAAGAAAGAAAGAAAGAAAGAAAGAAAGAAAGAAAAGAAAAGAAAAGAAAACCACAGTTGATGTAATTCAATTTCTGGGAGGATAGGCTGATTTGAAAAGTTATGTGAGATTAATAGGAAGTAGGTCTGTACTTTGATAATTAATCTCAGTTATTAAGTTTTGGTCCATGCACCCAGTATTTATTTTTTGTTTTGGTACATTTTGAGAGAGTGGAGGGAGGGAGAAGATTATGGGATCTTCAACACAGAACGAGACAAAGTGTTAATGGGAAAGATTACCACTGTATAATCCTTAGCAAACGGCATAAAAGCATTACATACCTGCACTGCTACTACGCCTGCCTGCAGAGATATGTCATTGCCAGAAATTTAGTTGCTCTTTCTATGGCCTCTGTAGCGGTAAGAAAAATTCAAACTGAAGCTGTTATTCTGTAAGGTCTCCTGCAAATCCATTGGATTTTGTTCACAGGACCATAAAAATTGCCATGCTGGGTCAGATCAATGGTCCATATAATCCCGTATTCTTTCTCTGACAGTGACTAATACTGTATGTTTTGGTACCTCACAGGAAAATGTAAGAAACCTTTCATGACCAATTATGGAACAACCTTCCCATAGAGGAAAGCTCATCCTAACCTCTGGCGGAAAATAGAGCTTTTTTGCTTAAAGTCTGAGGGATTTCTATTAACTCCTGTCTAACCTCACCCTGATTAAATTCGCTATTCATATAAATACCTGTTCCTTTTTCAAAACTGATTAAGTTTTAGCTTAATGATACCGTGTTGCAGTGAATTTTACAGGTTAAATTGTCTTTAGAAGTATGCCTTTTATCACATCTAAACTTACTGCCCTTCAGTTGCACTGGATGTTTCTTGTTTTGATTTTATGAGTGGGAGTAAATAAGGCTGCCAATTTACCTTCTCTTTAGTACTCAGGATGTAATATACTTCCACCTAACACCTTTTTATTCACTTTTTCTTTAAACTAACTCTTTACTGCTCTTTTCTGTCTCTCTCTTGCCTTTGCATTCTTCCTAACATTTTCTGTGCTGTGGGAGACTTCTTCCACCCTGAAAACCTTCTCTTTCTTTAAATATAAAATGAGTTATTTATTTTGATCTGTTTTATTCTGCTCTGTTTTATTTAAAAACTATAATGACTTTGGCACTGAAATCTGATTTCTGAAGGTCTGATTCACAATGCCCTGAGCCAGTCGCTGTATTCCTACCAAGCACCTGCCACCATGGCCAGGTGTGCTATCAGGCCATTTGTGGTATTATTCTTAAAATCCAGTTTTAATATTCTAGCAATGTATTTATTTTCATAAACACAGTTCTTCACTGAGTGCAGGATTTCCCTGAACTATTGTTCATAGTGACCAACCAATTCTCCCCTAAAATCTTCCAGAATCTAGCAATGTGCTTGACCCTCTAACCTGTGTATTTTCACCTCTGATTTTCCCATCTGCCTTTCTCCAGACGATGGTTCAGTTGTTCCATTGCACTGGGAGATGGCTCTGGATTTCCTCCTTAGCCTCCTCTAGTCCTGTCACTGCTTTTGTGCCATCTGCCAGTGTTGCCCCTTCCCTCTTTGCTGCTTTTCCAAGTCAGTAAAGGGCACATTAGATAGAGCCCATTCATACTCCTTTTTCTCAATATCTTTTGTCAAAGACTTTTTTTTTGAAGTCCACATTAAATACAATCAACTGTCTCTTTATCCACTTTTTCGTTAAGTTCAAAGTAGACTGGAAAAGACTAGCAGACTGGAAAATTGTGTTTATATCTGTTCCATCGTGTACATATGGCAATCTTCTATAACACTATTTCCCATTCTAGCAAACTGAGTAAGGTTCACTGGTCCATCATTCAGAGTTCCCCGTTTCTTTTTTTAAAGAAGCAAGTAGAAGATGTTCAGCCCTCCAGTCCCCTAAACTTGAGTAAGTAACTTCCCTTTCTGTGTCTGGCATCAGCTCCATTTCCAACAGGAGTCAGAGAATGAGCACCTCTCCTCTCGGGGAGACATCCAGTGCACTTGATCTTAGCTGTCTAGTCTCAGCAGCAAGGCACTGTCTGTAACAGTACGAACAGAAATACTGTAGCACCTTTGGAGTGTGAGTTATTCCCCGAGGCACTTGTTGTGGTGGCATCAATCACGCTCTAGAGATACTGATCTCTTTCTGCTGGATACCAGGACAGCCTAGAGGACCAGCTTGGGTCTAATGACTCAGTTCTGCCTGACTAAAGTTGCCTGAGATGGATCCTACTCGAAGTGACTTGAGAATCTTTAACGTAATGCCTTTTTTATGGTCTTCTCTGGCATTCACATTCAGCTCTGATGCTATTTTTCAATGTGTGAGGAACTGTAGGGCTCAGAAGACTGACAATAGGCTATGGAAGCTGTTAAGACAGAAACGCTTTTTTACTGGTGGCAGAGGTTGCCCAGAGAGTTTGTGGAGTCTCCAGCCTTGGAGATATTCAAAAGTCATCTGGACACAGTCCTGGGAAACTGGCTCTGGGTGGCCCTGCTTGCGCAGGGGGCTTGGACAAGATGATCTAGAGAGGTCCCTTCCAACCTCAACTATTCTGTGATTCTATGATTTTGAATTAAACTCTGTTTGGGATGACCTGAGCACATTAAATTAGTTTGTGGACTAGTTTGTCAATCCCACAGTAAAAAGAAAGGAGTTAAGAACCTGCCAGCTTAACTCCAGATCTCAGAGCCTTGTTGGCAAAGGTTGTTTGAGTTCCGAGGTCTGTACTCATCTTCCCAGAAATGCTGTCCAACTTGCTATGGAAGGACAAAGTTTTTAAAAGTACTGTGCCCTACTGTACACAATATATAGTCAATCAGAGAACTTTACTCCAGGAGTCTCTGTTGAATGCTTTTCAGGAAGACATTTAGGACCCATTTTCTTTAAAGAACAATAATTGAGTAATGGTGTTTTTTATATATATATATGTGTGTGTATATGTGTGTGTGCATGCTGGCTATACATCATCATATCAGCTGTCTATATGCCTAAATGAATATTTTAAAGGCATTTGCTTTCATTTCTCTGTAAGAAAAACCCAAACAACTTAGGAAGGTGTTTCATTGACTGTGAATATTAAGTCCCAGTAGTTAGAAACATAGCAAGGAAGTTGTGTTATGTGATGGGATCAGAAAAAAACCAAAGCTGTATGTCTCAGGAGAAATCAATGCACTGTGTCTTTTAACGTCATAAAAAATACCTCCCAACAAGATGTATTCAGAGTAGTATTAGCAGAAAAGTGAGCTTCTAATGGCCTTTATTGATTAAGGCAGAAACAGCAGACAATTCTGAGGATACTGCTGTTGTACAAAACAATTGGAATTACCATTGCCTTACTGTACTCTAAGTAGATTTAGTGAGGACGTCCCAAACTCAATATCTGCAGAACTGCCATCAGAGGAACCATAGCCCTTTGCTTCAGTGAGAAGGTGATTTACTGAGCTTGAAAGAAGCTTCCCAATCACCTTCGCTGAGATACTCGTTCTTTTTTTCCAAATTTTGCTTTTTTCGGAGCGCAAGCCCTCCTTTGTCCTTCTCAAAGACTTCCTTAACCATCCTGTTCCCCTCCTTAGCATCCATCAGAAGTTTGCACGGGGGAATGAGGACAAGAGTCCCCTTGAGGGACAGCAGCCCTGATGACTTATGCCATTCATAAAGAAAAAATGACTGCTTTGGGGAATGAATCCACGGTGACTGTAGGACTGTCTCTAGGAAAGGACACACAGTCAAATTCAGCTGAGTATTGGAGACCTAATAGCATGCCATCAGCTGAGCTGTTGTAACTCAAAAGGGAGGGTGCAGGTCCTGTGTGTCTGGAGGGGACAATGTCGTATGATGCAGAAGTGCGTTGCACATTGGCTGATGCTGAGAGGGACAGAAATGCACTCGTGATATCTGCCTCCCTGGTAAATCTGCTCCTGTCTAGAGGCACGTTCCTAATTGTGAGATGGAAAATGTCGCTTTACAATTCTTTTCTTACGCTGAATTCCTCTATTTTACAGGGAGCGAGCTAATATAATGGTGCCTCAGCTGCACGGTGGTAACTCGTCAAACTACAGCGATTCAGTGAAGTTTGACTGTGTGCCCACGTCCTCCAAAAAACCTCAGGATCGGCACAGACCGTGTCGACGGCCTCTTGACTCGCCGCTCTGCTGCGTTATTGAGATGAGAGCTGCTGAGAGCCATGGCCAACGGCATTAAGGGCCCTGCAGCGCGCCTGAACGCCGGCCACACAATGCTGTAAACGGGCCAGGACAGACGTTTTGGATAAGGGCCAGATCACCGTAAACTCCAGCCAAGGAAACCCGTTTGCGTCTAGCCCCTTGGTGAATGCGCATTTATTCGGTGCAAGATTAATATACCTAAAGTAAACAGAGAGACAAACAGACAGACTCTGGAGCGGTGTGAAGAGGTGACAATAAATAGGGATGATAAAGAGCATTAAAAAAAAAATCTGCAGCCAGCCATAAAAATTCCCACTCCCCAATGGCTATTTTACAGAGAGCTGTTTTTCTCTTGCTAACTGTAAATAACGAAGGCAGGTTTTGTAGTGGGGGTGAAGGGCACTGAAGCAGTGTCGGGGGCTTCTTACGGAAAGAGTAAGGTGCTAAGCATCGCATGGGGTATGCAGCCTGGAAGCGGAGAGCATCGCCGCTCTTCTGCTGTTAAAAACACTGGAATCACCCCAAGCGATTGAGCCCTTGCCAAGTAATTCACCGCTCCGTGGACAGACTCTGCTTCTCGTTCATGTTTGCTGATCTGATGCAATTCCTAGTGCTTAGTGGTTTAACAGAACTCTTCAGGAGACACTCGATTTATCACTGATAAATCACTGATGAAATCTAAAGTTCAGTTATAAAGTGAGGGCTCAGCCACAGCTGTATAAAAGGCTTTCCCCTGGCTTAGAAATACACCGGTGAAGATACTTAATATGATAACCCTGCACAACCCCTGCACCGTTCGGTCTTTGTTTCGGGCTTTTATTCTTAAGGCATAATTATTGTTTCTGGCTAATGATTGAAAAAATCTGTGCATTCATACCATGCATGACCAGACTCACTCTGTCCTCCACCGACTCTCAGCTCCTTTATGCAGACAGCGAAGTAGCTAAACTCAGCAAAGAGCTTCTCCATTTTAATATGAGCATTTTGTGTTTTCAACACTGCTGGTGCCATTGCCTCCTCTGCATAAAATAGATCAGTGGCGGGATGCTAGAGAGGTGGCTGTCTTAGCATGTTTCAGGGGTCCTTTCTATTTCTTGTTCAAGCAATGCCCCAAAAGCAGTGAATTTTCACCTTTTCTGTTCAAAACCTTGGCAAGTCCCCTCATCTGACTGTACAGTGTGCTTTAGATACGGAGATGCTGATGAGTTCCTTTCCTTGCAGGTGTGGGCAGAGGATAAAACCCATGCAAAATTTTGAAGCATTCAAAAGAATTCTGGATCTGTGTTTGAACCAGGATCTCCATCTATTTGCTTTTCAGCTGGCCAAATAGCAGTTGACACAAACAACAACTCTGCAAACTCTTTTTTGAGCTGCACTAGATATGCAACTGGAAAGTGGAAACATCACAAAAGAGAGAAGACCACACTGCAATATTTTTTCCCCACGCCTGCAGTGTTCATCATACAGGCTTTTGAAATCTGCCTCAGACATCTCACTGCACATCAGACCCAAATCTCTAACCCAACACATTTACCTGGCCACCACTTGAAAAGCAGGTTTTGCCCTTTGATCCAAATACGCACTGAAACCAGTAAGAGCTCTGCAGGGCAAAGCACGGCCTGATTATTCCTTTGTGTGTATCTGTTATTTCCCAATAATAGATAGAGTGCTGCTGCTCTGGATCCTGACCTCCATTATACTGATACAATGCAGCAGCTCCACCGACTTTCTCATTTGTGTCATCCAGAAAGGTGCTGCAGTATGAAACGCGGCCCCGCTATGCATTCCTCTTTCATTTCCATGCATTCCTTGCCTGATACCGGAGTGGAAGTAACACCATCACAGTTCAGCCTTCACCTCTTCTTGGCATGATTTATGTGCCTCATACAGCAGCTCTAGGAGAGATTATTCTTATTTATACTATGCTCCAGCATATTTTCTCCTCAAACTAACTCGATACCTCTAAATAGAAGCAACACCTGAGCAGAAAAATGAAATGAGAGTCAAAACAGTGGGGAACAAAGTGCCTGGGCACTGCTGCATTAAAAGAAAATCCCCCACTAAGCCTGTTTCCCCTGCGCTCTCCGTAAAGGGTACAGACACTGTGTCTGTGGGATCTCGTTGCACCGACATCAGTATACGTGATAAAAAAATGGAAATGTATGGTTGTTGTTTATGGCTTGTATAATGGTGCTGGGAATGCGGTTGGATTGAAGGTTGGTTTGAAATGGGACATAAACCTGAACATAACCTTTTTTAGTCAGCTACGTGCTAAAAATTGACGAGACATGCTGGTCTGTCTTCCTCCCAAGCTCTTTCTTTTAACACTTAATAGGCTGTCTGTTGTTATAGGAAAGGGGTACTTTAATTCCAATTAGTAGTTTTGGGATATGTTAATTGCAGTGTAGTGGGGAGCACTACCTCTAGAATAGTTTCATCAGTGTAGCGTTACTTGAATGACAAGCAATGATGGGTGGCTTATTCTGATTTTGGTATATTTGCCCCTAAACAAATAAAATTAAATGACACTAGGGCATTCTTAAACAAACAAACAAACAAAAACCCAAGGAAAAGAACTACCTGTTAAGCTAACTTGCTTTGCCTAATACAGGAGAATGAAGGCAGACAGGGAATATGCAATATTTCAAGCAGGTAAACACTGGCAAGAGACAAAAACAAGTGAGCTAAAAGAGATTTTTGGCACTGGAGTAAATTAGTGTAAAATGGTATGAATAATTTGAGGCTGAAAATGAGATGAACGTTTCTAAGCATCTGAAGAATGAAGCAACTGTTTCCAGTAAAAGCAATGGGAGTGAGGCACTAATTTGGCTTCAAGACAAAGAGTTTATTTCTGTCTACAGGGTGAGTCTGGACTTGGTGAGCCACTAGGTATCTTTGGGTCTCAGGAATGACAGGGCATGGTTCTCAAAAATTTGGCCAATTTCCTGTCTGGAGTGTCATTGTCACAATAATTTTCAAAGAGGAAAAAAAAGAGAAGGGAAGCGGGGGGGAGAGAAGGAGAGAAGGAGGAGAGAGAAGGACGAAGGAAAGGAGGGGAGAGAGGGAGGAAGGGAAAGAAAGAAAGAAAGAAAGAAAGAAAGAAGAAGTAAAGAAGAAAAGAAAAGAAAGAAAGAAAGAAAGAAAAAAGAAGCAAAGAAGGAAAGAAAAGAAAGAAGGAAAGAAAGAAAGAAAAAAGAAGTAAAGAAGGAAAGAAAAGAAAGAATGAAGGAAAGAAAGAAAAAAGTAAAAGAAAACAAAAGAAAAAGTAAAAGAGAAAAAGATGATGGAAAGAAAGAGGGAAAGAGCAAGAAAAAGGGAAGAAAGAATGAAAGAAAGAAAAAGAAAGAAAAAGAAAGAAAAAGAAAGGAGAAAGAAAGTGTAATAACCTTTTAAACCAAAACCAGCTACACCTAAAGCCCAGATGACTTCAGAGAAGCTGATTTACTAAAGCTTTCTAACGTTTCACATAATCAATTGCATCTCACCATTGCTTGACTATTGTTTAACATACAAGAGCAATATAGTTCCAGACCTTGCTTGGGGCAGGTAATGATGGTGTGTTTGTGTGGGATGGAGTAGTAATTCATTTCAGACACGGAGGTAATTCATTGCAGACACTCTTTAAGAGACTTGGGGGAGAAAATAAAATGACAGATGATTTTACAATAGTTCAGGATATTTTTTTTTTTTAACTGCTGACCCTGGAACTGGTAATAGCAGGAAATGGAAAGATTAGCATAAAGAATGGTCATTGATACTTGGGGTCTGATAGCCATTTTTGCTGAGCCTCTACACTTATTTTGAAAGGAATGAAGCATTAAAAACAGCCAGGGTTTTCTTTCTTGCACATATACGTATTACAGCTCTTATGGAAAGTGTAAAATCACTGAACAGGAATTATGCCAAAGGGTTTCACAGGAATAACTCTGAACTCACATGAAACATGACAGAGAATTAGATCTTTTTTTGTTCTAAATTGTGTAAGACTTCTCAGAAACATATAGAGAAGCCATCATTTTCCATTAAATTCTTTATTTTTCCATATGAGAAGAAAGGATGGATTTTTGTTTACTGTCTGCTTAGTAGTAGAGAGTAGTTCTGTGTAGTAAATGAGAAGAGTGGATATTCATATCCAGACAAATAATCTAAATATTAAGAATATAGAAAAGAGATTATAGGGAAGTCAGAGATGAAGGTTATGGGACGGTACAGGGAATCCACCTTAAATATGGTAAGAATCAAGATGACCCTTTAAGACGTGCCCTCAGAACTTGTTTACTTTATGGACAAGTGACCATTAAAGGATATTGTAGGGATCATGATTTATTAAGTCAGGTTCAGCTCTGCAGTGCAAAGGTGTCTGTCCAGGCAACAGCAATTCCACCAGAATTACTCTGTATTAAAGATGAACAGAAGTGGATGAGACTCATTCACACCTGATTTGCTGGATTCAGCCAGCAGGTTTACCTCCCGCCTCAACACACACCCCTGCAGCTTAACCTCGAGTCTGAAAAGCTAGCTGTGCCTTTTCCCTATCACTATTCTGAACTTAGTGGGCAATTTTAGTGATGCAACGGGTAAACCACTGCCCTTTTACACAGCTTTGCAGGTTAAATATACAAAACGGGTGATGTGACTTGAAAGATGTCCTAAATAACCTTGCATTCATTTCCTTTTTCTAACTGCAGGAGCCTAGTGTGAAAAATACTCAAGGAAGGATGGATGCGCCTTAATTTGGGGGGAATATTATCAACGGATGACACAAGCTAGGTAAGTGTAAACAGTTGCACTGAACCAAGCAGTTAACAAAATTGATGTGATTAATAATAACAATAAGCAACTACTTGTGTGACTTTGGATCTTTAGTGCTCTGAGTTCCTAGAGGAGCCAAGGTGAGGAGATACTGCGTAAGGAAGCTGAAAATGTCCATTTTTCTTTTCCTGATATCAAGTCTAGGAAAGCCCTGCAGCATTCTCACCATAATGTGAAAAATAAAGCGGTCAGATGTCATACTGCTGTCTTAATTGTGGTAATCATGTCTTTTTTTTCCAGGCACAAAGAAGAAGGATGCTGCTGCTTCTACATTAAAGGGAGAGTGAGTTTTATGAGTCATAAAAGAGGAGGAAACACAGTAATGTTAGCTCACTGGCTGTAAAAAAAAAAAAAAAAGATGTGAAGACTTTTAGGGCTGATCCTGAATAACATGGAAAGTGAAGGTGTTCAGCAGCTCTCTGGACCAGGCTTTTTGTCAGGGAGTAGCGGTGATGAGGAAACCCTTTGAGCTGAGGATTCATCCCAGCATCCTTAGATGTGAGGAACAGAGGTGTTACTGCACCAGGGCTAACTAGGACACTACTTAGGAAGGGCCCGTACCTCTACAGCAGTCGAGGCATAACACATGTCCCAAGCAATGTGCAAAAATGCGTGCAGAGGAAATTTCTTCATTTTCCCATACACTGTTCACTTTAAAGCCCGTTTCTACAAACACTTGCTGCTTGACTTGCTTCCTGACACCACGAGGAGTCCCATTTAATTAACCTGGCAGCCTACGGTGGTGAAAATAGATTGGGGCTTGTAAGTGTGGAGATTGACAGTCTCTGCGAGCTGCCTTGGTTTGCTTAGCTACAGAAGTTATTGTTTCTCAATTATTTTGATCTTATGATTCCAGGTTGTACCTCCAGGGGCTGGCTGCAGCTGCAACAGTAGTTGAGGACCGGGAGGGAGGGGGAGTGGGAATGTTTGACATGGAGCATCAGCAGTTCACTCCCCCACGTCTGTATTATATTGGGTATTGAATTGCCTCTGGCTAATCGCAAGCCTTCTTAACGTTTTCCTCTGAGAAAACAGATGATCAAATGCAAGAAAGCCTACTCATTAAAACAAGTACTGGGAAGGTTTTGTTCTTTTCAGACCCATCCCTGTGTTTGAGTATCTAGAGAACCAAGCGCTGTTAGCTGAATAGCATCTGTTTACCATCAGCTTTGTCTGATACTTTTCTCTTTTTTTCAAGTTAATAAAAATGGAGTTTGAAAACTGGTTCTGATTAGGCAGGTCAAATAGTGAAAATACTCTCTAAGGCCAGAATATTCCTGAGGATCCTATTGCAGAGCAAAACAGCACACAGAAATCACCAGAAAAGTAGCAGATCAAGGCAGACAGAAGTAAGTGGCCTACTGGGTGCTACTGGGTTTGGAGATGCTGCCGCGGTGCTGCAAATGGAGGCGCAAAAATTATGGGTGAGATTCAGCCATCTGAATTACTGCATTAGGTGCCAAGGCAGTAGCGTTAGGGCCTGGAGAGGGCAAACATAAAGGAAGACAACCCCCCCCCCCCCCCCCCCCCCCCTTTTTTTTTGGTCCATAATTACGCGGGC